>NC_041385.1:813428407-813431974 GCF_002162155.2 Triticum dicoccoides
GCCTGTTCTCCCAACTGGGGAACGGTTTTCCCGCATTTTTTGCCAGCTGCTTGTTGGCTCGAGCTTGAGCTCGCTTCCTTGTGTAGTCGTGCTCGATGTGCCTTCCTGATTTGGCGCTCATAGTCCGAGTCAATAGGCTTGGGAGCTGGTTCTCTAGACATACGAATGAAGTGGTCAATTACTTTCTCAGGCACTTTCTCCTTTGGCGGCGGTGCCGGTATTGGTCCAAAATGGCCGTCCACTTGGGCTTGCACTATGGCTGTGTTTTGCTCCTTAGTCATGTCGTAAGGCCTCTGAGGAAGAGGAGCGATGCTTGGACCATATTTATATCGCTTGCCTTCGCATGTACTTCCTGAACTACCTCGACTCGTACCTCTACGCACCAAAGCTGCGGGATGTCTCTTCTACGATTGCTGAGACGGCGGAGACGACGGACGTGGAGTTGGACTAGGAGAAGTGGCCTGACGATGTGTCGGACTTGAAGCAGGAGGTGTGGCCTGACATGGTGCCGGACATGCAACCGGAGAAGTGGCATGACGCTGTGCCGGGCTTGAAACCGGAGGAGTCAGCTCACGCGTTCGGGGACTTGGAGGAGGTGGCGGACTTCGAGGAGGAGTCGTCTCACGCGTTCGTGGACTTGGAGGAGCGGGAGTCTGCTGACTCGGTGGCGGACTTCGAGGAGTCGGCAGACGACGCGGTGTCGGTGGACTTCGAAAGATGATGCAATCCTTTCTCCATAGGATGATACGATGTATGGCCTCTCCCAGTGTGCGCTCGTCTTCACCTCCAGGAATGTCAAGCGTTAGCCCCGAATATGGGTCCACCACTTCATCAGCCATGACACGAGCATAGCCCTCTGGAATCGGGATGCAATGGTAGGTTGCTTCGGGGGTAACTGGAAAAGCAACGCCGTCCGCCACCTTCATGGATATGTTCTTCATTTTGCAGTGTAGCTTGCAGTTAGTGTTCTCTATGATGTCATCCACAGGGTATTTATCCAGCAGTGTGTCGCCCGGGGCAGAACCAATGCTGCTTCTCGGCATGGATGGGATGGTGCTATCCAATGCTGGACGATCATCCGCTTGTTGCTGCCGCTGCTGAGACCCCCTTTCCTGGCTAAGTGAGTCGATCTGCTGTTGCTGTTGCTGGAATTTGAGTGCCAGGTCTGCGTGCCTTGCTTCTAGGCCTTGAAGGCGTTCTGCGTCCTGCTTCCTCTGCTCCTCCTCCAGCTTCCTTTTCTTCTCCTCCTCCATCTTCCTTCTTGCACGGCTCCTGTAGTCCTCGTTCCATTCGGAAAAGCCCTCATACCAGGGAATAACGCCCATGCCTCGTGTTCTTCCCGGGTGTTCAGGATTTCCCAGGGCGCGCGTAAGCTCGTCGTTCTGTCTGTTGGGCATGAACACCCCCTTCGAGCTTCATCTATTGCGTCAATTATCTTTTGTTCGGCTCCTTTTAGACTTGCCTTCCGCGAAACTCCGCCTGTCTTCGGGTCCAACGCTCCCCCATGCGCATAGAACCAAGTTCTGCACCTGGGGGGGCCAGTGCCGGGTAACCGGAGTGACCCCTGCATCCTCCATCTCTTGCTCAGACTTATCCCACTTAGGCAATCCCACCGCGTAGCCACCTGGACCCAGCCTATGGAACTGCGTCTTTCTTGCGGCATTTGCCTTGTTTTTCATCGACCATTCCTTAGATATTTCTGAATCCTTAAAGGTCACGAAATCGTCCCAGTGCTCTCTTTGCTTCTCTAGTGTTCCCGTGAATTCTGGAGTCTTCCTTTCATTAGCGAGGTAGTTGGCCCATACAATTTTCTTGTGGGTGTTGAATGAAATTGCCATCTTCTTAAGAGCAGCGGCCTTGACTTTCTCCACATCTGCTTCAGTGAAATGATCTGGTAGGGTGAAATGTTCCATCAGAGATTTCACAAGGTCTTTTTTGGCTCTTTTGTCGACCCAAGTAACACCTGGACGTTTAGTCTTTGGCTCTTTCCATTCTTGAATGGAGATCGGGAGTTTGTCCTTCACAAGAACTCCGCACTGAGGAGTCCACTTGTTCGCAATGTTCTTAGGCGTGAGGGGTTCACCACTAGGTTTGATGGATTCGATGTGGTACTTTACACCATCCTTCAACAATCTGCCCGGGCCTCGCTTTGTCTTGCTGTCTGTAGAAGTAGATTTGCTCGATCCGGAGGGCTGAAAGAAGAAAGATCGATTCGTTAATATATTTTCAATAAAAAAACATGTGATGATCACCATGATGCATGCTTATATAAATATACCTCGCGGTAGTGTTTGTTATTTGAAGATTAGCATTGTCTGTGTCATCACAAACATTGTCTGTGTCATAATCATAATCATAGTTCATGACTTCATCAGCCCGATCGTCGAGATCGAATATCTTTTCATCACCCCGGTATTGTTAAGATATTGGGAGCGTCATCTGCTTCATTCAGATCATCTAGCCTGTGAGGGCTGCGTATGATGTCGAACAATTCCTCTTCTCTCTCTCTGCCAGTATTGTCCGTCATAGCTTTTACTTTACTAATAATACAGAAGAAATATAAAACAATTTAGTATTCAAATTACAATACATGGATGCAATTAATCAATAAGGAAAATCTGAATCTCGAATATATAATCTCGAATACATCATCGTCTTAATATATATAATCTCGAATACATCGTCTCAAATATTATATATCGAATACATCACTGGCTAGGTACCTAATAAAGATCGAGTACTACAGAAGAATCTAGGGCGCCACTCGCGGTTCCTGGGGCGCGGGCGGTGCACACCCAAAGAGAAGGAACCATCACAGGATCATATCTCCGGTCATCTGCCCAAAGAACCCGCCAAGTAGTGGAGAACCTGACGTCGTCCATAGCAGCCATGTAGCGATGGACGTGCTCATCTTCCTCCCTGACACGGTGACGCACCACCTCCGGCGGGGCCGGCTGCCTCTGCACCGAATGTGGCCCACGCGAACGCCACCAAAGAAGATCAGGGTCGACGACGGGACCCGAGGTCGGGTTCCTCACCAAGCGGCGCGCCCCTCCAGGTAGCACCTCCCAGTGCCAGCCCGGCGGAGCCCAGTCCCGGACATGGGTCCCCTGAAGCAGGACGTCGTCGCGAACGGGTCGACGGCGAGGATGCGGGCCGGGCATATCGTCGAGAACAAATACTATATGCCCGAAAAAAGTAACATTTTTTAAATGATTGGATTGTGATAACTAAAATTCTATATATATGCAAATTCTAACAATTTTACATTAATCTAATTCATCTAACTAAAACTAATTCTAAAATTTCCTGATTATATAACTAACATTTCCATAACAATTCTAATATTTATATAACTAAAAAATAGAAAAATTGCTAACATTTCTATAAATATTTCTATAACTAAAAAACAGAAAACATTTATAACATTTCTATAAAACTAACATTTCTAATATTTATATAACTAAAAAACAGAATAATTTCTAACATTTCTATAACTGAAAAACAGAAAAATTTATAACAAACAAACTAATGTGTTTAGTGTGTGTGTGTGTAGTGTGTGTGTGT
>NC_041385.1:813432529-813444778 GCF_002162155.2 Triticum dicoccoides
GGGAGGAAACAGAGGGAAGAATAGAGGGAAACTGAACTTTTTTCAAGTGTTGTATATATAGGATGGACCTTTAGTACCGGTTGGAGCCACCAACCGGTACTAAAGGTCTGTTTTGGCCAGGCCAAGCGGCGGGAAGCGCACCCTCTTTAGTACCGGGTGGTGGCTCCAACCGGTACTAAAGGCCCCCCCTTTAGTACCGGTTGGAGCCACCACCCGGTACTAAAGGGGGTGCGCTGGCTCCAGGCGGTGCACAAGTTTAGTCCCACCTCGCTAGCCGAGAGGCTACCGCACTGGTTTATAAGCTCCAGTGCGGTAGCTCTCTCGAGCTCCTCTCCTAGTCAGGCCTACTGGGCCTACCTGCCCTCTTCGCCAGTGGGCCTACTGGGCCTTTGCGGGCCTGCATCCTGGCCCAACAAAAGATTGTGTTCCTAGTCGTATGCAGGCCGCTTTGGCCCAGTAGGTGGGCTTTTTTATTTTCTAAATTTTTTTCGCTTTATTTATTTTTGTTTTATTTATTTTTGAGTTGTTTTTTGCTGTATTTAGAGTTTCTTTGTGAATATTTTTGCTTTAGGTACAAAAAAATACAAACTTTCTGTTAGTGCCGGTAGTTTTCAAATTTGAATAGTTTAAATTTTGAATTATTTGAAATTTGTGTGAATCACTAGTTTGTGAATAACTTAACTTTAAAAAAGTTTTTTCAGTGATTCTTTTTTCTTATGTTTAATATTAGTGTGTTTTATCATTATATTCAATTTGGTAATGCTTAGGTTATTTAAAAAATGAAATGCCTTAGTAACAGTTCAGTTTTCATTGGAAACCCTGATACTTCGAAAGAGATTGTCCATTTTGTACACGAAGTGCATTCAATTTTTGCCGTAACCCTCTCTACTTTCTTGCACATGCTATTTGTATGAAATTATGATACCATGCCAACTGTCAACCTTTTCTGAGTTCATTTGAAATGGTTTTCAATTTCAGGGTCATTTAGCTGGAAAAAATCAGTAAATGCATGAAAAGAATTTGTTTGCACATAAAATTTCTTCGCGTTTCAAATGCCAAAACACATAACTACCCTAACTATTACAGACATTCCCTCCTGGGTGTGAAACACAGAAGAAAGTGATGATAGTGAAGCCGATCACATCCCAGATCTTTGGGTGTGAAACTTTTTCTTCGCGTCTGTCCCTTTGCGCCGTAGCCATGGAAAATCTTCATCATTTAACTGGATGCTCGGGTCAATATTCACTGTGAATGGAGCAATTTCATAAAACTTTTCATAATCTTCTGACATGTCTGTCTTGTCATCCACTCCCATGATGTTTCTTTTTCCTGAAAGAACTATGTGGTGCTTTGACTCGTCGTATGATCCATTCGCTTCCTTATCTTTTCTTTTTCTCGGCCTGGTAGACATGTCTTTCACATAAAAAACCTGCGCCACATCATTGGCTAGGATGAATGGTTCGTCTGCATACGCAAGATTATTGAGATCCACTGTTGTCATTCCGTACTGCGGGTCTTCCGTTACCCCGCCTCGTGTCATATTGACCCATTTGCACCGAAACAAAGGTACCTTCAAATCACCTGATCCATAATTAAGTTCCCATACACTACAACAAGAACCCCCCTTTAGCAATGCATCGATGCGTTGTAGAATGTTCATATAAGCGTTGTTGAGGTCTATACCAACGGATGTATATGCGTTGCCGTTGGTGGCGTTGCAACGCCCTACAACAACACATATAATTGCGTTGGTAACCGACGTGAAAAATTGTTGCAAGGCAGCAACGCATATAGTTAGAACATAACAACACCTCATATGCGTTGGTGGCTACCCAGAACTATTTGGAATGGCCATAAACATATTAGTGCAAGCGTTGATGCATAGCATGGACAATTGCCAATATTTCATATATATTGACAACCACAATTATTGGGTTAATACTGATGGTGCACAAGAGTAAAAATCAGTAAATAGGGAGAGCTCATATATTGAATCTGATTGGTTGCATTACATGGAACAAAATTGAAAGAGTGAACACATGATTTTCTTTACATTGACCCTAAAAATGACGTCACATCATTTTCTATACACTGACCATGAAAACGGCTTTCTAAAAACTTAACGTAAAACTATCTTGGTAGTAGTCCCATTCTCCGCCTTGCCAAAAACAACTTATCCATGCATCCTCTATTTATCTTGGCAATCTACATCAAAAATAAAAACTGACATGAGTAACGTACCATTAGAGAATGAAAAAACCCTGGCCAATAGAGCAATACAATTAAGAAGAGGGGGAAACATATAAAGGCTGAAGGCCTTGCGATAACTAATCTAGCTGCATGACAATTACTTTTGACATTTTTGAGTGGTCGTATCAACTGATCATATTTTTCTAATGTAGCATTAGAAAGGTTACTGAGCTAGGTTGGTTGCATTACATAGCCGTAGAAGAGCATGTTGTTGGCTTGATATCTAATCTTGCAAATTGCTTATTCAGGTAAGTTTTATTTGCTAAATCAGAATAACTTCACCAATAATTAGTACTATCATTTTGGCTATTCATGGCACGCTAAATACTTAACACACTCACTGCTATTCAGAGATTTAGATCATTTCTATCATAGTAAGTGCAGAACAGTATAAACTTTGTCTTTGTGGAACCACGTACAGGACACTGATTTCTATCATAGTTATTTGAATTTTTTTGTATGTATTATTGAAAACAAAAACATGTGTATAGTCTCTCTTATATACTGAAATCTTAGTGAACTGCGGAATAATCTTATTGCAAGATTGATCATTGGTATAGGATGGGAAAAAATAACATATAAGTTTTTTTCTTGAACAATTGATGTGCATGGTTATGCTAGAGGGATATACTTAATTTAACTTCAGCGGTGTCAAGTTCAATTCTTTTTTCACATTCACAAAACAAGGGGAAAACACGTCAATGCAGGGTGAGAGAAGCTTATCTATATGATGGGGCATCTTTTGTGCTGCTTCAGATGGGGTGACGATTGGTAGACAGCTTGTCAAAAAATTTAAATAAGTACAGAGAATTCAGGAAATCAGATGTTCTCGAAGTTAAAATCAAGAGAATTACATGAAGCAAGTTCAGAGTTGTTCAATTAGCTGCCATCATTTAAACTAAAAAAAGAAGTAAAGCATCCACACTTAAGAAAACAGAATGCCCATCTTAGTTAATGGCCCACCTGTCCTCAAATGTAGAAAATGACCACCGTAACATCATCTGCAATACCTAGTTCCTTTCTCATCTGTTATATGAAAATAACTTCCGTTAGAAACCAAAAATATGGGTTAGGTAGGATAACACCCTCGAGCAGAATTCAATAGACCTCAGATCCAGATTTGTGTAATCTTGTCACCACAAAAAGCACATCAATGACATCGGTACATCATGGAAAGCAGGCACTGTAGAAGATAAAATCAGTCACATTTCATTCACGAGAAGTGCAAGTCAATATTAGATGTCTGGATATATCATCACTCGGACGCAAGGACTTACTAGGGTAGTATCCAGGGAGTCGTGTCAACATGTCACAATTTCCCCTCTACTATTGAACAGATAATAAAACCCAGCTTGCATATGTAACTGTGAATGACACAATATAAAGGTAAAATATAGATGTCGAGATCAAGATTTACATGCATATTGACTAAATATTTACTTTCTCTAAGATTGAAGAAATTTAGCTCTGGAAGGAGGATGCCTTTTAGAACTTAGTACCAGCCAGCTAAATAACAATGCAGCCAATAACAAACTACACATAGGGAACGTTAAACTTGAATTTATCCTAAAGGTTGAAAACTTTCAACTTAAATTAAGCATGCCCAGTTGGTGTAAGAAAGTGCTACTATAGAAGGAACTAAAGTCTGTAAAGAAAGGCACCTCCTACACATTTGAGCGATGACGATGTTCAGCTGCTACAGCATACTCGGCATAAATGAAGTCTCAACTACAACCTGAAGATAACAGATCGGGGCTTTTTTGTATGTTCAGAAACTGAAATAATATAACAGTGCAAAGAAGCAAAAAAAAAGTGTATACAGTCAGTCAGTCCCAAATAAAAGCTATCAAAATTGTTAGGCATTGTTAGCATTACTTACAGATCCAAAGTTTTGTGGCGTAAACACAGAAGATATTTTTTTTACTAAGCACAATGAAGAAGTTATAGAATACAATCTCGAAAAAAACTTAAGTTACAGAATATATCAGACTATCTGTGCCATGTCATCAAGCTGTTATTAGCAAAAACAAACATCCGTAAATTAGTTAAGTACACACTGATTCCCTGGTACTTACAACCTGGTATTTCAGTGCGCGCACAACTACAGTGGAGAACTCAGATCGGGGAGTGGCATGGATGCATAGATCAGGCAAGTCATCAAGGTAGCATAGATAATCGTCAAAATTGCTGAAAAAGAAACAGCCTTGGCATGATGGCCAAGCCACACCGACTACCAGCAAGGGTAAGATCAGAGGGGATCAGTGCCTTACTGAACCGTCGGTGTCGGAGTCGAGGTAGCTGACGGAGCGCAGCACCGTCGAGCCCAAACTAATAGCCGCTCGTGCAGAGAGGCGGGGTGGTGGGCCGACAAACCGGAGGTGCGAAAGCTGCGCCGGCGACCGGTGGGGGTCTAGGGTTTCTGCGGGGGCGTGGGCAGGGTCGCATAGGACATCGGGGAGGCGGCGGGCCGCATGTTAGAGGAGAATAGTAAGAGGGATCCGAACCAGGGATCAGGAGTGCAGGGGAGCGCCGGAGTTCCCTGGAATCGGTGGTGGTGGAGAGAGAGGAATCGGGGGAGAGAGCTGGCGGAGAGGATTTTATTTTTCTTTCATCCTTAGACGCATGATATTAGCGCACGAGGTGGTGGTGGTGGATGAGGTTAGAGGCCTTCGTGGCTCGTGGGGAGGTGGCCAGGTGGGAGGGTTAACCCAACGACAACACATGCTACAGTTGCTATATGGGGGTGTTTGTTGTAGTGATATGTCCTCTATGTAACCATAATATGTTTCCTTTCCCGTGCTGGTTGTTGCATCAAAGCGGACACCACTGTTTTGGTTAGTGCTCTTCTTATCTTGGGCGATCGTGTAAAATGTATTCCTATTTATCTGGTACCCTTTGAAAGTCATTATATTCGAAGATGGTAACTGGGACAGCGAGTACAGGTCATTTTGAATATCGCCATCATTCAGGGCACGTTTCTGCAACCAACCGGCGAAAGTCCTTGTTTGTTCGCGTGTAATCCAGTCATCAGACTTCTCCGGTGTTTGGACTGTAGAAAATTCTTGTGTTCCTCCATATACGGAGCCACCAAGGCGGAATTCTGTAGAACTGTGTAGTGTGCTTAAGTAAGAGAATGCCCGTCCATACATATTATTTGATGCCCTCCTAGTGTGCCTTTTCCTTCCAGTCTGCCCTTATGCCGCGATTCAGGAACACCAATCGGCTTAAGGTCAGGAATGAAGTCAATACAAAACTCAATGACCTCCTCATTTTCATGGCCCTTCGAGATGCTTCCTTCTGGCCTAGCACGGTTACGAACATATTTCCTCAAGACTCCCATGAACCTTTCAAAGGGGAACATATTGTGTAGAAATACAGGACCCAAAATGTTAATCTCTTCGCAAAGGTGAACTAGGACGTGTGTCATGATGTTGAAGAAGGATGGTGGGAACACCAACTCGAAACTGACAAGACATTGCACCAAATCATTCTGTAATCTTGGTATGATTTCTGGATTGATTACCTTCTGAGAGATTGCATTGAGGAGTGCACATAGCTTCACAATGGCTAATCGAACGTTTTTCGGTAGAAGCCCCCTCAATGCAACCAGAAGGAGTTGCGTCATAATCACGTGGCAGTCATGAGACTTTAGGTTCTGGAACTTTTTCTCTGCCATATTTATTATTCCTTTTATATTCGACGAGAAGCCAGACGGTACCTTCATGCTAAGTAGGCATTCGAAGAAGATTTCCTTCTCTTCTTTGGTAAGAGCGTAGCTGGCCTGACCCTGATGTATGTCGTCTTTTCCGTGCATACGTTGCTGGTCCTCCCGTGCCTCTGGTGTATCTTTTGTCTTCTCATACACGCCCAAAAACCCAAGCAGGGTCACGCAAAGATTCTTCGTCACGTGCATCACATCGATTGCGGAGCGGACCTCTAGGTCTTTCCAATATGGTAGGTCCCAAAATATAGATTTCTTCTTCCACATGGGTGCGCGTCCGTCAGCGTCCTTCGGAACAGGTTTTCCGCCAGGACCCTTTCCAAAGATTACCTCCAAATCCTTGACCATATCATGTACATCAGCACCAGTACGGTGGCGAGGCTTCGTCCGGTGATCCGTCTCACCTTTGAAATGCTTGCATTTCTTTCTTACGGGATGCCTTGTCGGAAGAAATCGACGATGTCCCACGTACACATTCTTCCTACAACTATCCAAATATATACTGTCGGTATCATCCAAACAGTGCGTGCATCCGCGGTATCCCTTGTTTGTATGTCCTGAAAGGTTACTGAGAGCAGGCCAATCATTGATGGTCACGAATAGCAACGCCTTTAGGTCAAATTCTTCCTGTCCGTGCTCATCCCACGCATGTACACCTGTTCCATTCCATAGCTGTAATAGTTCTTCAACCAATGGCCTTAGGTACACATCAATGTCGTTGCCGGGTTGCTTAGGGCCTTGGATGAGCACTGACATCATAATGAACTTCCGCTTCATGCACAACCAAGGAGGAAGGTTATACAAACATAGAGTCACAGGCCACGTGCTATGGTTGCTGCTCAGCTCCCCAAAAGGATTAATGCCATCTGCGCTTAGACCAAACCATACGTTCCTTGGGTCACCTGCAAACTCCTCCCAGTACTTTCTCTCGATTTTTCTCCACTGCGAACCATCAGCGGGTACTCTCAACTTTCCGTCTTTCTTACGATCTTCTGCGGGCCACCGCATCGCCTTCGCATGCTCTTTGTTTTGGAACAAACGTTTCAACCGTGGTATTATAGGAGCATACCACATCACCTTGGCAGGAATCTTCTTCCTGGGGTGCTGGCCCTCGACATCACCAGGGTCATCGCGACTGATCTTATAACGCAATGCACCACATACCGGGCAAGCATTCAAATCCTCGTACTCACCGCGGTAGAGGATGCAGTCAGTAGGGCATGCATGTATCTTTTGCACCTCTAACCCTAGAGGGCAGATAGCCTTCTTTGCTTCATACGTACTCTCGGGCAATTCGTTGTCCTTTGGAAGCATATTCTTTATCATTACCAGCAACTTTCCAAATCCCTTGTCAGATACACCATTCTCTGCCTTCCATTGCAGCAATTCAAGTGTGGTGCCTAACTTTTTTTTGTCAGCTTCGCAATTCGGGTACAACAATTTCTTGTGATCCTCTAACATGCGCTGCAACTTCGTCCTCTCCAGATCACTTGCGCAGTATCTCTTTGCATCGGCAATGGCCCGACCTAGATCATCAGCGGGCTCATCTTATGCCTCTTCTTCAGCTTCTTCCCGCATTGCCGGCTCAGCTTCTTCCGCCATTGTTGTATCATCGTATTCAGGGAACCCATGGCCAGGATAGCCGTCGTCGTCCTCTTCTTCTTCATTGTCTTCCATCATAACCCCTATTTCTCTGTGCTTGGTCCAAACATTATAGTGGGGCATGAAACCGGACTTAAATAGGTGGACGTGAATGGTTTTTTCTGTAGAGTAACTGTGACCATTCTTACAGCCAGCACATGGACAAGGCATAAAACCATCCGCCCACTTGTTTGCCTCAGCGGCCCGCAGAAAAGTATGAATGCCATTAATGAACTCGGGAGAGCATCGGTCATCATACATCCATTGTCGGCTCATCTTCATTACACACCACCAAATAGACCAAATTAATACAAGTTCATACATAAAGTTCATACATAAAGTTCATATGCAACACTTAATTAAATGCAACATACAAATAACTCTCTAGCTAAAGAATTTAAATGCAACAACAAATGTGATGAAGATCGCAACTAAGGTAACAATTGATCCAACAGCATAATGATACCAAGCCACACTATCAATGGCATATTTTCTAATCTTTCTAATCTTCAACCTCATTTTCTCCATATTGATCTTTTTATCATCGATGACATCGGCGACATGCAACTCCAATTCCATCTTCTCCCCCTCAATTATTTTCAATTTTTCTTTCAAATACTCGTTTTCTCTTTCAACTAAATTTAACCTCTCGACAATAGGGTCGGTTGGAATTTCCGGTTCACATACCTCCTAGATAAAAATATCTATGTCAACTTGATGGGCATAATTTGTCATAAACACGAAATGCAACAACTAGTTTTAAAAGAGAATATACCACATCCGAATCATAACAAGGACGAGGGCCGACGGGGACGGATATCAAAACCATGGCACTATGTATAACAAACAACGTACGGGTAAGATAATTATACGAGTAACTATATATCAAAATCACATAAACATCAATTTGGTAATGTAAAACATTCATGAACAAGAGCCTCACCAGAAGGCGGTGCCGGCGACGGGACGGTGCGGGCGATCGACGGTGGTTACGACGGAGATTTAGAAGGCACTAAGTAAACCACACCTACATATGCAAACTAAGTGTTATTTTTGACCTCAAATTG
Organism: Triticum dicoccoides; assembly: GCF_002162155.2. Lineage (NCBI taxonomy): Eukaryota > Viridiplantae > Streptophyta > Magnoliopsida > Poales > Poaceae > Triticum > Triticum dicoccoides. The sequence goes on from NC_041385.1 coordinate 813,441,209, forward strand.
CATATAAATCAAATACTAGCAAATATAATTATTCCTCCCAAATTAATCCATATACAAAGCATTGCAAGAGCTAATCTAGCAATGAGAGTTGAAAGGACAAAGTTGCTAACCTTTGTGATCATTTGAATGGATGGGGGCCTTAAAATCTTGACAAATTTTGGGCAAAATTTATGAGGAGGTCGAGGAGAGAGGGGGAAGAACAGAGGAAGTGAGGGGAAAGGGGAAGAACAGAGTGGCTCGGGGGGACGAAGGATTTATGTACGTCGACCTATAGTACCGGTTCGTGCCACGAACCGGTACTAAAGGTGCTGGACGGGCCCCAGACTGACAACACCCTGCCACCACCCTCTTTAGTGCCGGTTTGTGGCACGAACCGATACTATAGGTTCGCCACGAACCGGTACTAATGAGAACGGCCGGCTAGCCGTTGGAACCGGCACTAATGGACACATTAGTGCCGGCTGAAAACCAAACCGGCACTAATGTGTCTCATATTTGGTCCTTTTTCTACTAGTGAGCCCAACCAGGCCCGCGCGGGAAGGAAGACGCACTAGTAGAAAAACACCAATTAGTCCCGGTTCGTAAGGGCCTTTAGTCCCGGTTCATGAACCGGGACTAATGGGTCGTTACAAATACCTCCACCCATTAGTCCCGGTTCAAACACGAACCGGGACAGATGTGCCTCCACGTGGCCGGGCCGCCGAGCCCAGTCAGGGGGGCCTTTGGTCCCGGTTGGTGGCACCAACCGGGACCAAAAGTCCATGTTTTTTTTACAAAAGTGGCTGCTTTAGGGGTTTTGGGGGTTATTTTTAGTTTGTTATTAGCCAGCTAATAGAGAGAAGTGTCCTCTCTTATATCTTCGTCCTTGGTTTATCAACGCTGCTGCTATGTTCATTTCACCCGCTGATATAACATGCTCATGCATGCTCGCATCATACATCATCATATATAATAACAAGTCGTACTAATCATGCATCATTATACAACTTCTACTCGTTATCAATAATAAGTCATACGATCATCATCCTCATAGTCATCGAACCCAACCCTACGTAATTGTTCTTAGCACATGATCATCAGTATCAGGTAGGACCTAAACACCCTTAAGGTAAAATAGCATAAAACAATATAGACCCTGACTCTCCATTATGACGAATGGTGATCATCCTATCTCCAATTCTTGCCCTTCGCTGCTTTTTGCTTCCAAGAAGCTCCTTACGACTGTCCATACATTTTTTCCATTCTTTGATTGTTATCTCTCCACTTCTTTTAGAAACCCGGTATGGACAGTTGAGATTCGTAGGACGACCTGGTTGTATGTTCAAAACATGAAGGCTACCATGCGTATACATCAGATGAGGCACACAATCATTCAGGATTATCTGTTGAAAAACATAGTAATAATTTCGTAGTTAGCAATGATGTACTAGTTTTAGAAGTGTGCAAAAAGATGCACGGATGTTGTAATAGTAAAAAATAATCTTACCAGGGTATCTCCATGGTACTTACTGTAGTTCAACACGTGCACTAGTGGCATGTATTGACCATAATGTTGAGGAGTTTGATTGTAGATATTGTAATCCTCAAGATCAGTACAAAATGCGACCAGATGATTTTTCTCCTGATAAGTTAATTCGGAGCCTTCGGTGTAGTAGGTTCTATCTACCATCTTCCGCACATTCTTTGAAGAATGAAAATAAGCTGTCAATAGAGATAAGTTGTCAACTATTTCGAAATAAACAATATAAATTTCTTAATAACTATGTTAAGCTCACATGGGGGAAGAATTGGAGGTGTATCCACAAGGACCCAAATCGAAGGTCTCTCTTGCTCGATTGTAGGATCACCAAGATCCATGGTGACAAGCATACCCTCATCAAGACCATACATCTTGCAAAGTGCTTCCCAATTTTTACAACCAAAATGGGTTACACTCTGAGCATTGTACAGCTTTACTTGAAAATCCACACCATGATGGGTACTTAGGATAATTTTTGTTGGTTTCGAAACTTTCATGGTCTTCAAAACCCATCCTCTCCAAGACATAGTGTCTTGCAAAGCATGGGATAAGCTAGTCGAATTGGAAAAGATGAAAAATATTGTCATGATTAAAATAGTTGAAGTCATGATTAATTACGAAAAAAACTATTGTCGTCGGTTGCGTACCGTATGAACATCGAAGGTCTTCTCGAGCTTAATGCTGAAGCGATGATCTTCGTCCAGATCAATGGATCTGTCACAAATACCTCGGTCGTCGTGGCACCAGTCGCACTCCCCCGGGCGGTTTTCGTCGTCCGAGTACGACATTTCCGGCCTATGTTCATAATTCAAATATTAAACTAGATTATTAATCACGGGTTGACTGTCGGTGATGTATGTAGCTCCTCCTTTCATTCCTGAGTGCATTATTACACCAAATTGTCTAGCACACGGGAATGAAGGAGAACTTATCCAATATGAGCATTCAATAAGCAAAACCAAATCATAAAATAAGCAAAACCAAATCATAAAATAAAGTAGTATTCAAATTAGCATGCATTCAATAATTATAAGCAAAAGTACATCATCTCTTGGTGTCCGTACATCGTCGAATATTATCACTAATATAGCATCACTAATACAACTAGAACTGTAGCGCCCGACGGGTAACGACGCGGGCGGTGGACACCCAAAGATAAGGAACCATCACAGGATCATAGTGGCAGTGAGATCCCTGAATAACCTGCCAGGTATTGTCGAACCTGCCCTCCAATGCAACAATGTAGCGACGGACGTGCTCGTCCTCCTCGCTGACACGGTGACGTACCACCTCCGCGGTGTCCGGAAGCCTCGACACCATCACTGGCCCACGCGACCGCCACCAAACAAGGATCGGGTCAACAACGGGCTACCTCCTCATCAACCTACATCCCCCGGAAGGTAGCACCTCCCAATACCAGCCCGGCGGAGCCCAGTCCCGAACATGGCCCTGATCAAGCAAGCCTCCACCGCCGAGTCGACGACGACGAGGATGCGGGATAGGCATCGCCGACGTTGATGCGGGAACTACTTCTATATATAGTTAAATAAAGTAGTTTTATTAATTAAATCAACTATCTAGTTCAACTACTAATTAAGCACTTACTATAAATAAATAAAGTACTACTTACTAAAAACAAACTACTTCTATATATAGTAAAATAAAATTAGTTTATTAAATCAACTAGCTACTTACTAAAAATATGAACTACATATTAATTACACAATCTAAATTACACAATATGAACTACATATCTAAATTACACCACATCTAATCTAACAAAAAGATCTACACATCTAATCTAACAAAAAAATCTAACATAATATGAACAAATCAATTACACAATATAAATTATACAATATGAACTACATATCTAAATTACTACAAATCTAATCTAACAAAAAAAATCTATGAACTATACAAAAAAATCTAACAAAAATAAAAGAAAGTTGCTCACGGCCGGCGACGGCGACGGCAAGGTGCAGCAGGGCGGGCGGCGACGGCGAGGTGCAGCAGGGTGGGCGGCGACGTCGGGGTGGGGCGGCGACGGC
>NC_041385.1:813444974-813445502 GCF_002162155.2 Triticum dicoccoides
GCGGGGCGGCGACGGCGTTGGGAGAGATCGAAGTCGGGGAGGGGCGGCAGTGCTACTTATATAGCAAAGGCTTCGGTCCCGGTTGGTGCCACAAGCCTGTTTGGTTGCCTGGTTTCACTGTTGGTCCTGCACCGCACGCTTCTCAAAGCAGCTCACAGCCTGACTCGCTGGAAATGCTCGGATCGACAGTTTCTCTCAAGCCAGGCTGAGTGTGGCGCGTGCGAGGCGAGGGCGAGGGGGGATGGCGGAAGATAGAAATCTGGTGCGCCGTCCCGACGCCAAATCTAGCCTCACCCCCCCCCCCTTTCACTCGCTCACCCACCATAGCCACTATCCCCCTTTCTTCCCTACTGCCTCACCACCGGCGGCGGCGGTGATTTCAGATCTGGGCTAGTGGGGGCGGCGGCGGAAGAGGCAGCGGCGTTTGCGGCGGATCTGGTACTTCCCTTGCTGTTGGCCACCGTCTGGTCGACCTTGTCTGTGCCATCACTAGTAGAAAAAGGGTCTAATGTGAAACTCATTAGTCCC
>NC_041385.1:813445694-813452278 GCF_002162155.2 Triticum dicoccoides
GTACCGGTTGGAGCCACCAACCGGTACTAAAGGTGGTGGCCTTTAGTACGGGTTGGTGGCTCCAACCGGTATTAAAGACCCCCCCTTTAGTACAGGTTGGAGCCACCAACCGGTACTAAAGGTGGTGCGCTGCCACCCGCAGTGCACAATGTTTAGTCCCACCTTGCTAGTTGAGAGGAGCTCGCACCGGTTTATAAGCCACGCGGCGGCTACCGTGTCGAGCTCCTCTCTAAGCAGGCCTTTGTGGGCCTATTGCAAGTCTTCTGCCCTGTGGTGCCTACTGGGCCGTACGGGCCTACATTCTGGCCCAACTAGAGATTGGGTTAGTCGTATGCAGGCCGTGCCGACCCAATAGGCGGGCTGTTTTTGCTTTATTTCAAAAAAAAATCCTTACCAACCGGGACTAAAGGTCCCCCAGACCACGGCGCGTCTCGTGCCATGTGGTGGGCCTTTGGTCCCGGTTCATGTTGAACCGGGACTAAAGGGGGGGGACCTTTAGTCCCCACTCTTTAGTGCCGGTTCCAGAACCGGTATTAAAGGTCCTTACGAACCGGTACTAAAAGTCATGTTTCTACTAGTGCATGGCTCCCCCTAAGACGTTCTCGTCTCCGATGCCGGTAAGCAGCACCCCCTCCCCCTTTGTTAGGTCGGTGGTTAGGCTGTTAGGCTAGGTGTATGATCGATTAACCACTCAACAAACTATCGATGTCTACTAGATTATGGACGCTTGGATGAGGCTGATAATTCAGGCGGCGGCACTGATTAGTGTGATTCAGACATGGGTCATGTTCATGCACCAGAGAGTTGTTCGTCCTGTTGGGAGACCTTTGATCCGCTATGGTCCATTGTTTATCCGGGAACATGAGAGGATCCAAAATCTGAACTACATCTACAACCGCAATGACGTCGAGGCTTTGTGGATGCTTCGAATGAAAAGAGCACCATTTGCCAGGCTTGTCGAGACCTTCAGGAGCAGGGGGCTGCTACAAGATAACACCAACACCGGTGTGGAAGAGCAAGTGGCCATTTTTCTCCATGTTGTCGGCCATAACCAGAGGTTCAGGGTCATTCACAACACGTTCAGGAGATCAATGGAGACCATCTCTAGGTACTTCAAGCAGGTGCTTTTTGCTATTGGGGAGCTTAGAGGAGAGATGATCAAGAGACCATCTGGCCAGACTCCACCCAAGATTCGCGGAAGCCCAAGATGGTATCCATACTTCAAGGTGAGCATTGACAATATACACTTTTCATGGCTTGATATGCTTGTATTGTTCAAGTTGAGCACACATACAGGCTTGTGATGCCATTTTCAGGATTGCATTGGGGCAATAGATGGTACTCATGTCACTGCCAGAGTTCCTAGGTTACAGTCTGCAGCATACATGGGGAGGAAGCACTACACAAGCCAGAATGTGCTTGCTGCTGTTGACTTTGATCTGAAGTTCACGTATGTGCTAGATGGCTAGGAGGGGTCAGCGCATGATGCTAGCATTCTCAGTGAAAACATGAGTCGACCTAATGGGATCAACATCCCTGACGGCAAGTCTACCTGGAGATGCTGGCTATGCATGTCGGCCGGGTATTCTTCCACCCTTCAGGAAAACCAGGTACCATCTCAACGAGTTCTCTGGTAGGAACTATCCTAGGACTGCACAGGAGCTATATACTCTCAGACACTCCAACCTTAGAGTAATTGTTGAGAGGGCATTTGGAGCTTTGAAGAATAGGTTTAAGATCCTGGATCAGAAGCCATTCCACCCATACCCCACTCAGGTTAAGCTTGTTCTTGCTTGTTGCATTCTGCATAACTGGATCCTCCAGTGAGGCTTTGATGAACACGTGCCTGAGGAGGAAGGGTCGAGCCTGACGATATTGTTAGCTCTGGCCATGGTGTGGAGGCATTTGACAATGACGCTTGGACGAACAAAAAGGTTGGAGTGGGCAGAGGCTATGTGGCTTAACAGAGGTCAGTGCGGGATTTGAAGAAGAGGAGGAGGAAGAAGAAGCAGCAACAGAAGTAGAAGCAGAAGCAGAAGAGTAAGAGGAAGAGGAAGATCTGATAGCAGCAACACCGATGAACTATCCCCTATTTAGCTAATGGCTCTTAATAATTTGAACTGTCATTTGATAGTAGTCAGGATGAACTGTTGTTTGTTTAACTAGCTGGCACTATGTCCAGATTGTGTGTGGTAAGGTCACCACTAGTTAGAAGCGGTGACAACACCTTATGCAGGTTGCAACCAAACACCATGTCATATGTGCGCCTAATGCAATGCGGACAATCAAATGCCGGATCAAAAATGATTGTCTCATGCAACTAGGTACATGCAGGCAACCAAACTATGTGCATTTGCGGGCTTTTTGCCTGCATCCCCTCAAACCGGCTCACTAGAGCCAGACTCGCCGGGCCAGGCTCAATTGGCAATGTAACCAAACACGCCCATAGGCTCCACCTCACAGTCCATGCTAACACGGACCAACTACACCGAGTGGGCGCCCCTGATGCGCGTCAAGATGCGGCCTCAAGGTATCTGGGATGTTGAACACCGCATCGGATCCCAGCATGCAGAGAGGAATGCACTGCCGGCGACGCGCGCGTCATCCCCACAAAGGATAAGGCCAAGGATGCCTGGAATGCCATGCGCATAATGTGCGTCGGCGTCGAGCGTGTCTGCCAGGCCAAGGCATAGAAACTGCACCGGGACTACGAGAATCTGGTGTTCAAGAATCTGGTGTTCAACGAGAGAGTGGAGAACTAAGCGTAGCTCAGCTGGCAAGGCGCGAGAGTTCGCAGCCAGCTCATCAAGGTTCAAGTCTCGGCTTGAGCGTTTGGTGCTCACGAATTTTTCCTCTATAAAAATATGCCAACATGCTAGTCTAGCCCGAGTTGGTCTTGTTTAAGAATGGTGAGTGTGTGCCGAGGATTTTGCTCTGCGGCTTTCCAGGATCGTCATTGATCTACAGGTGTTCGGATATGAGATCCATGACCAGGGGCGGAGGTATTAAATGACTTATCAATTTTCATTAAATCTTATAGAAAGAGGTAGAATTTCTTCTTTTGCAGATTTCAGGGAAAAAGTCGCTTGTCATTTTTTATTCTATCAATGGACAGATCCGAAGACAAGATTAGTTATTCTTCGTCTACGAATATCCAAATTTTTAGCTTAATGCCAAATATATTTTGCAAATTATATCTAATAGCATAGAATATAAACTCTAAATTATAAACACATAAATATAATAATACAATATTATTATCTTTAGGGCATACTTCCAATATGAGTTGGGTCTTAATGATGAAATTGATCGGGCCGTGCGGCAGGACCGCTTGGGATCAATCAACCTACAAATTTTGGTCCGCATTTGCACTATGATGCATGAAATTGAAATCACTAATTGAGGAGTACTCATTCCAAAGATCACTCCCACCCTCCCAGGTTGCGACAAGTGGCGCACTGGAATGTGCCACTTGTCACAATCTGAGAGTTTTCTTTTCTTTGTAGATCCGTTTATTCAAAACGTTTTTAGCTCTTAAATTGTGCGTCCAAATCTCGAGCTATTTTCACCATTAGATTCCTCGCGTCGAGATTTTCAAAACTAGATCCCATGATGATAGGTTTTAACAAACTTTTTTCAGAAAAAACAAAAATAAAAAACCGAACAGGGAGCCCATTTTTTTCTGTTGCCGAAAGAGGCACGACCATGCCTCTTACGAAAGCAAAACCATGCCTCTTGCGAAAGGAAAAAAAAGAAACGCATTTTTTTTCCGTTTCCGAGAGGCACTGCAGCAAAACTGTGCCTCTCGTGGAAGGGGAAAACGCGTTTTTTTTGAGAGGCACGGCCGTGTCTCTCACGGAAGGAAAAAGAAAATAGAAAACACATTTTTCCCTTTCCGAGAGGCACGACCGTGCCTCTCGCAAAAACAAAATTGTGCCTCTCGCGGAAGCAAAATCGTGCCTCTCGTGGAAGCAAAAAGGACAGGTTTTTCTTTTTCTTTTTCTAGAGGTACATCCATGCCTCTCGCTGAAGCAAAAAAAGGCATTTTTTTCATCCAAAAGCTAAGGAAGACCGGCCAAAAACCAAGAGGCCAAAAAAACAAAAACAAAACCCATCTAAAAAGCCGAAGACCCGCGCGGAAAAATAAAAATAAAAAAATTCGAAAGAAATGCCCAGAGTGCGACATGTGGCGGCGGCTGAGAGCGCGCCAAGTGGCGCACTCTCAGGCCACCCCAAGTGATCTTTGGGAGGCTCCCGAAGGAGCGATCGTCAACTAGTTGCTCTCGCATGAAATACTAATAGATGAATTGATTCTGGTCGCTATGTGGTTCATTTGGTGGCAGAGACGCCAATCTGGAGAGTCAATCCTGTCAGCAGAACAATCAGCCTGATCAATATATTTTGCAATTTTTTTCTAATATATATGCTCATATATCCATGTACATCAACTATGGTGGTCGTTTTACACGTACAGGGCACAAAAAATCAAACCTTGAAGCATTTCAGCGTTGGGCTTCTTCTCCTGGGCCAGTATGTCGCTTCTTCAACTGGGCCAATATGTTACTTTGGGCCTGTCAGCTGCTACTATACCCTACCTTGAGATTTGTCAGTTTCTCAAAAAGAAAACTTGAGATTTGCCATAACAGCTTTTTTTAGGGGTGATGCTAAACTTTATTAATCAAAAACCACAGATAGCGGGAGACAATTTGGGTCATGTGGTTGGCCAAACCAAACATGACGACCCGGGGCCAATGAAAGAGAAAAACTGGTTAAATTATGTGCGTCGACATTGACCGCATGATCTTTAAAAATAAAAATAAAGTTAAAGTAGATGTTCTAGTTTTTAATCTCGGTGATGACTACTCCAATTCTTTCATGATTGCCAAGCTTTATGACTACTCCAACTCTTCCATGATTGCCAAGCTTTATATCTTCCACCACTTTCCTCGAATCAGAGGCTATAGCAATGTTCTGTAGGTCTTGTGCTAATGATAGAGCTTCTCGACAAGCTATTGCTTCCAGCGCGAAAGGGTCACAGACCCCTTCGATGACAAGGGAGGAACTGCCAATTTAATTTCCGCAGTTGTCTCTGCAAATAGCCGAGGCCGAGCTCCCCCTTCCAGGTCGTACAACCCCATCAACATAAATTTTTGCATGTCCATGGGGGGCGCCTTGGGTCGTTGGACTCCAGAACTCGCAGGTGCAGCAACTGGCACACACACATTTATTCATTTTCCTGCACAATCTCGAGCTCCGAAATGAACCTGCATACAAACGTATGCAATGTCGCCGGTGTTAATTTGGAAGATCCCTTCATGTATGGCCTTACGTCGAGATGACCATATGGCCCATAGAGTGACCACCATCTTCACAATTTACTAATGTGATAATGCCTCAATAAGAGAGAAGAGCCACTGTCGTGCATTAGGTTCCGTGCACGAACTCGTTGATGACGTGTGTTTGTAAGCTCTCACGCCTTCTGTTGGAAGTGACAGCTATTCCTCGCTTTAAGACAGACGATAGCTTGCTCTCACGTCGGAGTCTACAGTGACGGGCCGGCCCATTGTGGCAAACATAAAACAAGAAAAGTTACAGACTTACAGTGCGCGGGTGAGGGGATTCGATCCCAGGTCTCCAAGGTAATAACCAGAGCGGCTAACCACTGTGCTACTATAGGTTTATTGATGAAGTATATGGCGCACCTTACTTTGGCGAAATGGCCCGGTTTTCTCCACTATTCTTTTCCTTTTTTTAATCATTTTTCTCTGTTTTCAAAGACAAGGGGTGGGGAGTCTGGCGACATTAGATGGGCTGGCTCAACTCCCCTGGTTCTTTGTTTTTCTAGGCTGTCCGCTCCTTTTTTTTCCCTCTCCTTTGTAAGTTTCCATGTTGCTGAATAAAAAGAAAAATTTGAAAAAAAATGAGAGAACTTGATTTTTTTCAAGAAATCAAAAAATGTGCATGGACTTAAAAAATATTCATGTTTTCGAAGAGAAAATGAGGATTCAAAAAAATGTTCATCATTTTGAATAAAAATAATTTTCATGAATTTTTAGAAAATGTTCAGAAAACCAAAAAAGGTGTGAAGTTGAAAAATTGTTCCCAATTTTCAAAAAAACACTTCATAGGTTCAAAAAATGTTCGCTGATTCAAAACAATTCATGAATTCAAATATGTTCATGCATTTGAAAAAATGTTCACCAATAAATAAATGTTCGTGATTTTCAAACAAATGTTCCCAAATTTTCAAAAAAATGTTGGCCGATTCAAGAAATGTTGACGAGTTTAAAACAATGTTCACAAGTTCAAAAAACATTCGCAAATTTTTAAAAAAGTTCATGAATTAGAAAAAATGTTCATGAATTTGGAAAAAATGTTCATGGTTTAAAAACACGCAAATTTGAAAATAAAATGTTCAGAAGGTGCGAGCACATTTGAACACGAAATATTCAGCAATGAAACTAATTGACTCAAAGAAGATGATCGCCCCCGGGATCATCTCGGCGTCAGAAGTCGATGAAGAAGGAAAGGCCATCTGCGCCATTGATCGATAGACGCGCAACCCCATAGTTGGCGCCAACAGT
>NC_041385.1:813452525-813462935 GCF_002162155.2 Triticum dicoccoides
GAGGTGCCAATGGGTGACACAGGATCGTATACAGGTTCAGGTCCCTCCTTGGTGGAGGTAAAAGCCCTAGTCCTGTCTCTCTAGGAGTTGTTCTTGCATATGAGTTTGATATTTCAGATTTTCCGAACACTCACCTTGGAGTCCCTGACAAGCTTGTATAGAGTCCACCATGCAGCAGGGTCCATTGGCTGGTCATAAGTGCTACTAAATGGCATATTGAATACCGACAGTTTCATGTCCATTATGAGTGAAACAGACGCCTTAAAAAGTTTTAAGGAAGCGGCAGGTAATGATTGGCATTTATTGTATAGTGAAGCCCCATGCATAACTCCTCTTCGAATGCTCTTGAGTGTTGGACTGCTATGAAATACGACTGGTTACATCCTGAATGATAAAGCCACCGACTGATGGGCAAACCGACCGACGGGCAAACCAAGCGATGAAGATCCCCTGACTGGTGTCCACTCTAACTGGGCCGCCCCCACCTTCTGCTGGTGTTTATTTGGTGCTTTCCATTCATGGGCCTAGGCCTGCATGGACCTCTTAGTTGGGCCTCATGTCATTGTGGTTCTACCCGGTAAGGGAATTCCCTCGACAATGATCATGAGGACTATGATGGCAAGGATAACCCCGAGTCGATTGTTCTGGATGGTTTGTCTGTGTGGGCTCAGATCTATAGTGTTGGACGTCTATCGCCATGAGTCAGGGTTGACCAGCTAACACACACGATTGAGAAGGTGCATGAGGTGTAGCTCTGGCCGAATCTCTATTATGAGGGAGACAATGCGAGGGCGTGTGCTCATGTTCTTATGACAAAACCCTTGACATGATTCGCGCCTCTGGTAATTGAAGGAGAAGGAAGACAAATGCTATTGTGAAATATGAGAAGGTTCCTTTTCTATTGTCATCATGTGCACTAATGGGGCATGTCCATGAGGAGTGCGGTGATGGGGTGTGTTGGGGATATAACTATTAGGTATGACCCGCCCAGGAGGGACCGGGTTATGCCTATGGCGATTCAAGATATGAAGCCCAAGATGACACTTGAAGATGGCGGTTCAGCTAAGGGCCGGAAGCCCAAAGGCGACTCAAGGCCCGTAGAGATAAACCGCCATATGTATGTAACTTGTATTGTAAGGCAGGAATATGTTGGGGAACGTAGTAATTTCAAAAAAAAATAATCCTACGCACACGCAAGATCATGGTGATGCATAGCAATGAGAGGGAAGAGTGTTGTCCACGTACCCTCGTAAATCGAAAGCGGAAGCGTTAGCACAACGCGGTTGATGTAGTCGTACGTCTTCATGATCTGACCGATCAAGTACCGAACGCACGGCACCTCCGAGTTCAGCACACATTCAGCTCGATGACGTCCGTCGAACTCCGATCTAGCCGAGCTTTGAGGGAGAGTTCCGTCAGCATGACGGCATGGTGACGATGATGATGTTCTACCGACGCAGGGCTTCGCCTAAGCACTGCTACGATATTATCGAGGTGGATTATGGTGGAGGGGGGCACCGCACACGGCAAAGAGATCCAAGGGATCAATTGTTGTGTCTAGATGTGCCCCCTGCCCCCGTATATAAAGTACCAACGGGGAGGGGCCGGCCGGCCAGGGGAGGGCGCGCCAGGGAGGAGTCCTACTCCCACCGGGAGTAGGACTCCCTCCTTTCCTTGTCCAAGTAGGAGAGGCGAAGCACTACTAGGAAAGGGGCTATAGATAATATGGACACTAATGGCGCACCAGACAAGTGGTGCGCCACTACTATATAGCAGTGGCGCACCATGTGTGTGGTGCGTCATTAGTGTCCATGACACTAATGACGCACCACACACATGGTGTGCCACTACTAACAAACTTTTTTTTCAAAAGTACTAATGGCGCACCAGGGCACAGTGCTCCATTACTAGTTTTAACTAGTAATGGCGCACCACTCACCCCGTGCGCCACTACTATCTTTTTTTTGCAAAACTACTAACAGCGCATCACCAGCTGGTGCGCCATTAGTAACCAGGGTTACTAATGGCACATTTGTAGGTGGTGCGCCATTAGTAACCTGGGACCAGCTAGATATTTTGGACAACGATCTACCACACTCACTTTCCCCACTTTCATTCTCTCCACCTCCTCCTCCAAGCTTGTCTCGGGTGCCTCCTCCTCCTCACCTCATTTGCATCATAGATTCACCCAAATTAAGTGGTTAAATTACCTTTTTCTGACAGGTAAGTAAGGGGAAAGCTTTTATGTTGTAGATCTACTTTTTTCTCCCTCCAACAACATGCACATGCACTTTTTATGGCCTAGCTAGATCTACGTATGTTTGTGGTGTTGCATATGTTTGTGTTTGCAGGTACCGGTATTTGAAATGCGATAGTTGCCAATATTTTGCCGGAATGTTGATTCATTTCTGTTTCGGCGAGAATTTGGCACTATGCATTCTTTTTGGTCCTATTTTTAGGCAAAGTCATAACAATTTTTTTTGGTTCTAAAATATTGTTTTTCTCTACCCCGCAGGCGACCATGGTCCGCACGATGACCGAAGGCATCGTGAATAGGTTTTTGAGCTCCGCGAAGGCCGAGATGCTTCAAAAGAACGAGATGGAGATAAGATGTCCGTGTCGAAGATGCAAGCTGAAGATCCTTATGGACCCGGATTCCGTAAAGGTGCGGGACCACCTACTCTTGCGTGGTTTCATGGATGGCTATCGGTGGCAAGGTGATGAGGATGATTATGAAGTCGTCCATGGGGGCTGGGCAAGAAATGAGGAAGGGCATGAGCAAGACAACCGCGGAGAGGGCGGGCGTGAAGACGAAGAATCTCCAGGACACAGTCATCATGTAGAAGATGCCGGACATGATGATGAGGAAGATGCCGGAGCAGACGAAGGGCATGATCATGAAGATGAAGATGCCGGAGCAGATGACGATGGACCATCGATGGCCTGGGTGCAGAACCCTCATATTCAAGAGCTGCTTCTCAAGCAGATGGATAACACAAGAGTTGCCGCCTGAGAGAAAGCCAAGCTGGATCAACTGGAGATAGACACGGTTATTCCATTGTATGAAGGATGCAGGCCCGAGGATACCCGCTTGAAAGTAACGCTCATGGCTCTGGAGATGAAGGTAAAACACAAAATGACCAACGCATGCTTCGATGATAACATGTCATTCTGGCACGAACGTCTTCCCAAGGGGAACAAGTGCCCGACCAGTTTCGAGGAGGCGAAGAAAATCGTGTGTCCTCTGGATTTACCGCACGTGAAATACCATGTGTGCATGAACATTGCATCATTTATCGGGACGAGCACGCGGAGTCTACCATATGTCTGGTGTGCGGCGTCACTCGATACAAGAAGAGGAAGAAAGCTCCTCGAAAAGTGGTGTGGTACTTTCCGATCACTCCTCGTCTGCAGCAGTATTTGGCGGACCCTAAGGTAGCAAAGCTCTTGCGTTGGCACGCGGATAGGGAGGATAAAAACGAGAAGATGACGGAAATGATCCGGAGATAAATAAAAAAGACAAGATGTTGAGTCACCCTAAGGATGCGAGCCAGTGGCAAGTGTTGAACTTCGAATACCCAGAATTTGGGGACGATCCAAGGAACATCGTGCTGGGCGCGAGCACCAATGGAGTCAATCCGTTTGGCAGCCAGAGAAGCACACATAGCACCTGGCATGTGTTTGTGTGGATGTACAACCTTCCCCCTTGGTTGTGCATGAAGAGGAACTACATTCACATGAGTATGCTAATTGAAGGGCCGAAACAACCAGGGAACGACATCAATCTGTATCTGGGGCTGCTGAAAGATGAGCTAGACACGCTGTGGAAACCGCCAGCCAATACGGGGGAAGCCGCAGAGAAAGAATATTCCCTATGAGAGCCGCACTGCTCACGACGGTGCAGGACTATCTCGATTACGGATATGTCGCGGGGCAGGTGGTCAACGGATTTTCTGGATGCGTCAGGTGCATGGATGACACAACGTATCGCCAGCTAGATAGAGATCTCGGGTCTTCAAAAACCGTGTTCATGGGACATCGAAGGTGGCTTCGCGACGATGACTCATGGAGGAAACGCAAGGATCTGTTCGACGGTGAAACCGAACCCCAAAGACGCCCGCATATGAGGAGCGGCGAGGAAATAGATGAGCTGTTGAAAAATTGGAAAGATTGCCCACTGCCGGGAAAGAAGCAAAAGGCACCAGAGCCGAGAAAGAAGCAAAAGGCGCCAGAGCCGCTACTGAAGGTATGGAAAACGAGGTCTGTTTTCTGGGACTTGCCATACTGGAAGATCCACCGTGTGCCTCACAGCCTTGATGTCATGCATATCACGAAGAACGTGTGCGAGAGTCTGCTTGGTACCCTGCTCAACATGCCAGAGAGGACCAAAGAGGGGCCGAAAGCAAGCGCAGACTTGAAATCAATGGGCATCAGGGAGGAGCTTCACGCTAATGATGATGAGGCGAAGCAGGACACGGAAAGTCATCACAAAGGCAAAAAGGCCAAGAAGACCGGAAATGACTTCCCTCCCGCGTGCTTCACTCTAAGTCAGGAGGAGATCGATTAGTTTTTCACCTGCCTCATAGGAGTAAAACTTCCTTACGGTTACGTGGGGAAGATAAGTAGATACCTAGACTCAGCGAAGCAGATGTTCAGCGGGATGAAGTCTCATGACTGTCATGTGCTGATGACGTAGATACTTCCAGTTGCAATCCATGGGATCATGGACACGCACGTCCGTGAAATGATATTTGTCCTATGCAACTTTTCCGACGTCATCTCTCGGAAGTTGGTTGGCGTGAGGCAACTCAGAAGGCTACAGGAAGAGATCATGGTGATACTATGCGCGCTTGAGATGTACTTCCCGCCCGCATTCTTCGATGTTATGGTGCATCTGCTGGTCCATATCGTGGAGGATATCATCCAACTCGGGCCGACATTTCTGCACAGCATGATGCCGTTCGAAAGGATGCATGGTGTCATTAAAGGATATGTTCGCAACATGTCACGTCCAGAGGGAAGCATAGCCAGGGGCTTTCTGACCGAAGAGTGCATCTCCTACTGCACGAATTATCTAGGCATCAAGAACCCCGTTTGTCTGCCCGTCAACAGGCACCTCGGCAGGCTCGCTGGATGGGGTCACCGTGAGGGTCGCCGTGAAATGCATGTCAACTTCGAGGGTCGACTCGCCGACTTTGAAAGAGCAAACCTAGTCGCGCTACAACACATAGACATGGTCGATCCTTGGGTGCTAGAGCACAAAAGCTTTATTGAGAAGACGTACAATGACCGAGGCCAACAGAGGACGGACGAAGATATAATCAAAGAGCACAACTCATGTTTCCACTACTAGGGAAAAGGCTAGTAGCAGCGTGGGTTTTAGATGTATCAGTAGCGCGGGGATAGGCACCACTAATAAGGCGCTACAGCTAACAGATAGCAGTAGCACGTGCTCACCGGCGCTACTACTACACAAGTGTAGCAGCAGCGCTGTTAGCGGAAGCTCGCTACTGCTAGTAGCTCTAGCGCGCTTTGCCTGGACGCGCTACTGCTATCGCGGCGCTGCTGCTAACTTTTATACACTCGCTACTGCTAATTTAAGTAGGTTTTTTTGTTTTTTTGGCATATTTGTTTTGTATTTGAACAGGCTTTATAGAAGATTCTTTAGCACATAGAAATGTCATCATGATACACATACAAATGCCTGCGAGACCACAAATGTAATCATAGCATGTACATACAAATAGTCTCATCATAATCATCATCCAACACAAAGTGATATCTTGTCATCATCTAGAAAATAGCGATACATGCAAGTCTCGAATACTTGCAACTACAACAACGTCATCCATCTAAACATAGGTATACGCAAGAAGTGCTATCACTATGAGTGAGAGCGGAACTATGCAGTACATGAGGTGGCAGTTACGAGTCCTCTCTCGCGCTAGCGTGAACCTCAAGTAACTAGCTTCTCCTTCTTGTCTGCTTTTGAAGCCTTTATGGCTGGCGCCCGTGAACCCATTCACTTGCGCCTGACACTCATGCCACTCGTTGTACACCCCCGGAACCTTCCCTTTGTACATGACGTAGCAATTCCATCTCCCCATCAAGAAACTAGGTACCTGTTAGAGATGCATGTTCATGAAGAGGATGTACATTCATATATATGCAACAAAATATACTAGAGCAACACCGAAAAAGAAAGGGTTAGCAACTAGATGCAACATACAGTACGCAAATTAATTAACTAGAGGTACGCAGGTCATCGTACGCAAACTAACAAAGTAGCGTTACGCAAGTTCGGCAGGGACCGTGGACATCACAAAGTTTCATCGCTACAAAAAGTATATACAAGTTCAACCGACACATATCATCATCATCGGCATCATAAATCACTAGAAGTTCCGTCCTTCCATATCATCGAGGACGAACCCTAGCATCTTGAACGGCGTGAGGTCTAGATGTTGCATGCCTATGCGGGTTCGAACATCAGCTCGCGATATAGGGCCGTGGTGGAACATCCCCTTCTCATCGACGACTTCTTTCATGATGATCGTCACAATGTCGCTTTGGATGCGAAAGAAGTCATCTCTAAGTTTATAATCCGCTTCTCCATGAGATTCTAGCCACTTGTGGATATGATCATCATTTCTGCTGTTAATGCGAAGCTTTTGGTGATCCGTGTTGAACTGAATCATGAGATGGACGATGTAGAATCCATCCTTCTTGCTTGGTTTTGGGACATGGATGCAGGAGAAGTTAGTTTTATGCGCGAAACCCATCTTCTTGTTCCTTTGTTTCTTGATTTGCACGTGGCCACCTCTAAAGCTGAAGCCTTGGAGAGCATCATCTAGAATATTCATTATGTGGGTGTAGTCTTTCTTCTCGTAGTCTCTAGAAGGGTCAAAATACACGGCGTGGGAGACTTGCGAGTAAAGAACGATAAGGACGGCGCGCCCGTTGCTGCGGGGAAAAGACACCTCAAATTATTCCCCATATGAGAGAGAAGGAATGATTGAAATGTACGAAAGGGTTGTCCGGAACTGACTTACTTTGGATGATAAGGCACGAGGACAATTTCCCGGTCCTTATTCTGTACCATGAAGTTTTGGAGGTACTCCCTAGCAGTTTCACGCTCAAAGTCGCCAGACTCAAGAAAGACTCGTGCATGTAGTACGGATCCGCCACACAGATTTATGGGACTTCTTCACTCTTCATGACGGAGCTCATATGTAGCGCAAAAAGGCAGACGATAGTAAAATCAAGCCGCCTTGTTAGAAACATCTCAAAGATATGGTCAAACAGCAGGAAGAACACCTCCGCAGGCCGTGTGTCGACGTAGCACTTCCCCTCAGGCACACGAGCCGCGTATGTCGGATATCCTGGATCCTTTGAGGCTAGTAGGCTTTTCTCAGTCGACAGCACATGGTCGTGCAGTCTCCTGAGATCCCCTGATAGTGCCTCCAGCGGTTCCAGCGGTAGCATCGGCTCGCCCGTGAGATGGAACATGACCACACCTTTCACAGGTACACGCTCTTCAGAATGCATCGTCTGTCTGCTATGTGCTCTGGCTTGTTTGGAGGCAGTTACCTTCCCCGATCTCTTCCTCTCCTTTTTCTTCGGCACACCTTCCAGACCCTTCCTTAACCCCTGCCCCAGTGTTCCCGGGCTAAGTACTGTACGACCCTCGCGCCCGGCTAGTTGAGCCTGTGTTGAGGTGGCATCTTCAGGCATGTCCTGTGAGGATTTCATGAAGAGAGACTTTTTGCAATCCATGGTACGACCCTGCCCGGGCATATCATCCATATCCTCATTAGCAAGCTGATAGCCCGATTCGTCATATGGTTGACTCATCATATCTACGTCACAGTCATACGCGTTTGTATTGAGGTAATCCATAGGGTCGACCTCCGTCTCATCATCCATTTTTTGTTCTACAGGAGAAATTACATCAGCCAGTACTATTGCACTCATGTTGTCCGCCGCTCTCACCCGGCACTACAGGAGCTGGTAATTGCGTAGGCGGGGTGGTGGTCTCCGCACATGCTTGTTGATGTGTGGTAGTTATTGGTGTGCTCTAGGCCGGCTCCAGACGAATAAGATTCTTCGGCGATAGCAGCACCCAATTCTTGCAGCTTCCAATCCACGGTGGGGTCTTGTCGTCCGCTCCCACATGCTGTACTGGAGGAGGCAAATCCTCGTGCCCCGATTTCACACTGGTCAAGCTAACCCTGAAGTGCCCAACAGGGATCGGCTGGTTGTGGAATGTGCGTTGAGAGGGGTCCATTATCATCCCCTTTTCGACGTCCACCTTCTGGCCTTTGATCAAGTAGAGTATGGTGCACGGGGTTTCTTTCGCCTGCAAACACATATGTCTGTGGCCTAAAACAACCGAAAGGCAACAAAAATGGAATATTATATATATATATATATATATATATATATATATATATATATATATATGTTGGTGCGACATGTAATTGCCGTGAAACTGGGCAACGGGAAATCATGTACCGTCTTGTCTGGATTTTCCTTCACCCAGTTGATGATAACTGGAACCAAGTTAGTAGCAAAATCATTTCCGCAGGCAGTTACAGCTGCATTGACTTCCTGCTGTAGCAACTCATATTTGTCCTCGGCTGCTTTTTTCGCGTCCTCAGCTGCTTTTTTCTCGACCGCAAGCTTCACCTTCACGTCGATGTCCGCCTGACTAAACTTCTTTTTCAGCTTCTTGGCCTTCGGGCCCTCGTTGTAAAACACCTTCCACGTGGTGCCGTCTCCAGCGCCGTGCACACGGCCATATTGCGGCCGCTAATCCAAAGGGAGTCCCTTAAGTTCGTTCAAGGCCCGGTTGAGAGGGGTGTCCCACTTGGGCCTCATTGGAGAAGTAGGGCTTTCGGCTGCAAGCTGGTGTTGCTTCTCCAGTAGTCTAATCAATTTCCTCGTGATCTTGTCCGTGTAAAAAAGCTTTTTCTCCTTGTCCCACTTGTAGCGGGCCCTGATGAAGTCATGCTCCAAGGGGTTGGTGAACTTCGCGAAGGGGTCTGGGAGACCCGCGGCTTCATGTTCCGCGTCCTCCTTATCCCATATGGGCCTTTTACCGAGGTAGCCACGGCTTTCGAGGCGATGCTTCCCCGTGTTCCTTTGCTGAAGGCTCTTGAATTTCGCAGCCTTAGCCTTGGCTTCCTCGGTAGCGCAAGTGTCCTTGAACTTTTCGAACTCCTCTTCCGTAAGTGTCGGATTTTCCTCCAGAATCTTGGACAGGGGTTCATCAGCCTCAATAGCTCGTTTCACCCTCCCTTTCCAGGAGGCCAAATCATTGATGAACATGCCCATGGCATGATTGTTAATCTTTTTCATCTTAGGATCATCCCACGGTTGTTCTATGTTATCATCCCGGTCGGGGAACTTGAATCTCTTGTGCAACTTCGTTAGGAGCAACTGCGTCAAATGTTCTTTACTCCTTAAGTCATCATCGTTGATGCTCGCGCATTCCCGTAGGAGGCATCCTACTTGGTTCGCATAGCACTTGCGAGGTTCTTCCAGCTCTAACGGCTCAAACTTGCCAGGTGCCATCTTTGTGATCACAAGTCGTCCAATCCATAGTTTGTTAGGTTTTCGTATCCTCTGCTTCTTATGCTTCCTCTTTTCGGTAGCTGCATCGGGGCCGGTACCTTCCCCGCCGGTACCTTCCCCATCGGTCTCGGTGCCGCCATCGGTGCCGGCACCGTCGGTGTCGATGTCGGTGTCAGTACAATCATGGAGGCCGACCTGCAAACCTTGCTTAGCAGTCAAATAGTCGAGGTACTCTTGTTCACCCTCATAATCCATCTCGTCTGCATCTTGGTCAGAAGGCCCAGTTTCTTCGTTGTTCGACATGTTTCCTATGATTAAGTGTCCTCATTTATTTCTAAAAGTATGAATAAATGAGAAATGACATAAAAAGAAATCTATGTGCCAGCACTCGATATGCCAACTATGTAGCACAAAATCATGCCTTTATTCACGGGAAATTTCGGCATGACCTTTGCTAAAAAATGGACATATCGAGCGCCTGAAATTCACCGAAACGGAAATGAATCAACATTCCGGCATAACATAGGCCACTCGGATCATTTTCCAAACATGACATGTCCAAAACATGACATATGCACATATCACATGTCCAGTTCAAATTTGCATATAAATTCAGCTAATTTTGAAACCTAGCTAAATTCATAACTAAATAGATAACCTAATTAACATACTGCCCTAACTAAAACCTAAGTAAATTAACCGAAGAACCCTAGCAGAGAGACAGGGGGGTTTACAGAGGGTGCAGGGGCGAGGAGGCAGGCTCGACGACGTCTGGGAGGGGAGAGGAGGGAGGCGAGGGCCGACGGGTCGGGGGCGAGCGCGCCGGGGTCGTGG
>NC_041385.1:813463393-813469825 GCF_002162155.2 Triticum dicoccoides
GGGGGCTAGCGCCGGCGCCGGAGTCGGGGGCGAGCGCCGGGGCCGGGTCGGGCGCGGCGGTGCGACGGGGGAAGAGAGAGTGGGGATTTGGGGGGAAAAGGCGGGATGAAGCAGGGCGGGTGAGAATTTTGGGTTAACTGGACGTAGCAGTAGCGCATTTGGACAAAACGCGCTGCTACTACCTTCAGTAGCTGTAGCGCTTTATACGAAATTCGCTACTACTTACTTCAGTAGCTGTAGCGGTTTAGGCAAGGCGTGCTGCTACTACCTTCGCTACTGCTAGTTTTGCTTTTTCTTTTCCTTTATTTTATCCCACTTTTATTTCCCGAGGGCAGTGAACGAAGGGAGGGCGATATATATTGCATCATTTGACGGTTAAATATGTATGCAAAATAGGAACATATATGTTACACATCATTGGACCCATGCATAATAATGGCTAAGTGTGTATACAAAATAGGAACATATATATATATATATATATATATATATATATATATATATATATATATATATATATATTACATCATTTGACCGATAACATAAGTTTCCTCAGTGCTGACGTTTTCGTTTTTGAGTCAGCTTCTTTCCCTTCTTGTTCGTCGAAGAATAATTGAGCCCCTCATTGTGACTTTGCCTTTTCCATGGAGTACGATTTTTCTTAGGTAATGTAGTATTGATTCTTCTTTTGACGTATACTTCATCATCATCGTCATCTTCCCTCATTGGGTTGCCGTACTGATCATTGTCTTCCTCGTTGGCGACTCCATCCGTTCTAATGATGTTCCTTTTGCCTCTCCTCACGACAACACGGCTGGGATTGCGCGGGTCAGTTATGAAGAAGCATTGTGTCACGTGCTTAGCGTGTACCCATGGCTCGTTTTTTGCGATAGCGTTCACGGTAGCGCTCTTGGCGTCGGGTATAGTCATGGTACTGAAAATCCGGCTTTCTCTTTTGACATTCTTAGCCCATCTGACACGGAACATCGTCGTGTTGTGCAGTCCAGAGTAGTCAAGCTCCCAGATCTCCTCGACCCTTCCATAAAATCGTTCAGTTGCGCCGTTGTCGCTGCCGGTCATGCATTCCATCATCACCCCTAAGTTCTGATCATCACTGTCCATATCTTTGGCCTCCGTGTAGAACGTGTATCCGTTGATATCATATGCCTGATAGGTTACGAGGTTGGGCGAGGGGCCATGTGCTAAGGCGTATATGAGCAATCCGTCCTTAGAGCCCTCCTCCAGGGGATTAGCAATAATATGCTCTTTGAGCCAATGCAGGAAAGTGGAGTTGTGCTCTCTAGTAACTTCGGCGTCCATCCTGCATACCCCCCTCACGATACTTCTTTGCGATAATTTCTTTGTGCAGTGCCACGAAAGGATCTACCTCGTCTAGGTGTTGTAGCACTACCAAGTTTGCTCTGTCAAAGTCGCTGCATCGATCTAAGTATGCCATGTGCAGTTCCCTGCGACCGTTGCAGTGACCATCTCCTTCGAGCCTCCCATCGTGCTTGTTAATGGGCAAACCAACACTAACACCAGGCGGCTGGTCTGCGCCATATAGAAAATTCTCACAGAAAGAGATGCACTCTTGTGCCAAATAGCCCTGGACGATGCTTCCATCCGGACGAGACATGTTACGAATGAATCCTTTGATGATCCCATTCATCCTCTCAAACGGCATCACGTTGTGCAGGAATGACGGCCCCAGGTCTATTATGTCATCCAAAATATGGACACACAGATGCACCATCACGTCAAAGAACGCGGGCAGGAAGTACATCTCAAGCTCATTCAGTATCACAACGATCTCTTCCTGTAGCCTTTGGAGCTGCTTCACACTGATCGACTTTCGAGAAATGACGTTGAAAAAGTTGCAGAGACCAATAAGCGTGTCACGGACGTGCTTGTCCATTATCCCTCTAAGGGCAACAGGTAGTATTTGCGTCATCATCACATGACAGTCATGAGACTTCATCCCGCTGAACCTTCTCTTGTCCGTGTCTAGATATCTGCTTATCTTGCCACAGTAACCGAAACTAACTTTGACTCCGGTAAGGCACTTAAAGAATTGATTGATCTCAGCCTAACTTAAGGTGAAGCAAGAAGGGGGGCAATAATCCTCTTTCTTTATTTTCTTGCCCTTCTTCTCCCGTGCCTCTGTCTCCGTCTCAGTCTCGTCTGACATTTTACGGGGCGGCATGTGCAGATCTTCCCTAATTTTCAAATCTTGCAAGTCTTTTCTTGCCTTCGGCCCATCCTTGGTCTTACCCGGCATGTTCATCAGTGTCGCGAGCAAGCTCTCAAGGACATTCTTACAGATATGCATTTGATCAAGGCAATGAGGTGTATCAAGTTTGTGTCAGTACTCCAAGTCCCAGAACACAGACCTCGTCTTCCATACCGTCAGTAGCGGCTCCGGCGCCTTTCTCATCGTCTTTCCCGGCGCAGGGCACTCCTTCCAGTTTTTCAACAGCTCATCGATTTCGGCACCGCTCCGCTTACGTGGAGGTCCTCGATGCTCAGCGTGACCATTGAATAGATCTCCACGATTTCTCCACGGGTCGTCCTGTTCAAGCCATCTTTGATGCCCCATGTACACGATTTTCCCAGACCCGCCATCATTCCTAGACGTTAGCTGCTGAGACGTCGTATCATCCATGCACCGCGTGCATCCGCAATATCCATGGCACACCTGGCCTGCCACATATCCGTAACCGAGATAGTCCTGCACTGTCATGATCAGCGCGGCTCTCTTGTTGAAATACTCACCTTTGCTGGCGTCCCATGTCTTGGCCGGTGTTTTCCATAACGTGTCTAACTCCTCTTGAAGTTGCCCTAGATACAAATTAATATTATTTCCTGGTTGTTTCGGCCCTTGAATAAGCATGCTCATGTGAATGTACTTCGATTTCATGCACAACCAGGGGGAGGTTGTACATCCATACAAACATGGGCCATGTGCTATGGTTGGTGTTCTGGTTGCCAAACGGATTCATGCCATCGGTACACGCGCCGAGCACGATGTTCCTTGCATCACATTCAAAATACCGATGGAAGATGTTCAACGCTCTCCACTGGCTTCCATCCTTCACGTGTCTCAGCTTCGGATCATCTCCATCGTCGGGCTTCTTCCTCTCCGCGTGCCAGCGCATTAGCTTTGCTTCCTTGGGATCTACAAAATACCTCTGGAGATGGGGAGTGATCGGTAAGTACCATACAACTTTCTGGGGACATTTCTTCCCGGCCTCTTGTATCGAGAAGCATTGCACACCGGACAGCTTTTTTCTTCCGTGTGCTCCTTCTGATAAATTATGCAATCGTTGATGCATGCATGGTATCTAACGTGTGGCAGATCAAGAGGGCACACAATCTTCTTGGCCTCATCAACACTAGTAGGACATAGATTACCCGCGGGAAGAACATCCTTTAGGTACTTGAGATGCTCATCGAGGCTAGTGTCGGTCCATTTGTTTTTAGCCTTCGTCTTCAGGAGTTGGAGCGTGGAACTCAAGCGGGTCACCTCAGGATTGCAACCATCATACAATGGAGTGTTCGAGTCTACCACCAGTTGCTCCAGCTTAGCCTCCTCTCTAGAAGCAGCTCTCTCAGTACTCGTCTCCTTGCGAAGCAATGCTTGAACATGAGGGTCCCGCACGATTGAACTTAGTACCGACAAACTCTGCTACGTGGAGTCCATGTCGTTCTCTCTGCCGCCATGTCCGGCGCCTTCTCCTCCGCCATGTCCGGCCCCTTCTCCACCGCCATGTCTGGCCTCCTCCCCGCCGCCATTATCGATCATCTCTTCGTCTTGCCCCGTGTCATCATTGCCTGCCCCGTCGGCATCCTCAACATCGTCATCCTCATCTTCAATTATCCACCAAGTATAGCCATCCATGAAACCAGTCATGAGCAGGTGCGCTTCGACACGACCATCGTCATGGGGGTCGAGCCAAACTATTCCTTTGCATTTTTGTCACGGACATAAAACCTTTGTCCGGTTATTTTCTTTCATGTCCTGCACCGCCGACCGCAACCACCTGTCCACCATCGTTCCACTGACCATCGTCAACTCTACACGGTAATAATAAACAAATTGATTATAAAAATGCATGCATGCATCAAATTCATACAAAAATTTGGCATGACCTTCCCTAAAAATAGGACATATATGGATCTAGAGTTTGCCCGGAATTCGCCGAAACGGAAATAAATCGACATTTCGGCAAAACATAGGCAACTCAAAAGCACAATTTGGCGTCAACTCATGCCACACACACAATTTCCACAAACATATCACACACACATAAACATATTTCCATTTTGCAAAAGCATGAAATTTTCATCACCTCTATCTCGATCGAGATCGAGCACACGGTGGAGATGATGTTGTAGGGGGATCAAAAGTGCACAAAGCTCTTCTTGACAAAGATAGATCTAGTTAGGGGGCAAATAGGTCACTTAACTAAATCCTACATCTACCTAGCTACCTAATTTGGGAGGAGACAACTTCAACTAGTGGAGGGGAAAGGAAAAAGAGAAAGGAGATGCATTAATGGAGGTGGTGTAGTTAGGTAGGAGTAATGAAGAGAGAGAAAGGTGGATAGAAGAGAGAGAGTAATGGGGGAGAAGTATTGAGGAAGAAGAAGAGTGAGAGTGGGAGCATGTGGGGGAGGTAGGGGGAAGGGAAGAGAGGAGGGGGAGGGGAGGGACGGGTGGGGAAAAGGTGGTGGGTTGATGCGGGTTAGCAGTAGCGCGGGAGCAAAAACGCGCTACTGATAAGGAATTAGCAGCAGCGCGCTTTGGGCGACGGCGCTACTGCTAACAGGGACAAAAAAGTGTGCCAATTTGAAATTTAGCAGGAGCGATCTCAGTAAAAGCGCGCTACTACTACATCCGTAGCAGTAGCATGGTTCGCGCCACCGCGCTACTGCTAAATGGAGTTAGGTGAACACCGCCGGTCAATATTTGTAGCAGCACGGTTTACACAGAGCGCGCTACTGCTAAAAACTTATCAGCAGCGAGTTTCCCGCACACGCGCTACTACTAATTAGCAGCAGCGCTCCTTTTTGAGCCGCGCTACTGCTAAGATTCTCTGTATAGGCTTTTCCCTAGTAGTGTTCACGCGTTAGTTCAAGCAGAAGCTTCTGTCGTACCCTTTACATGAGGATTCTTCCGCAGAAGAACAACTCATATTCGCCTTGTCACAGGGCGCCGAGCACAACCTGATGACGTATGAGGCGTACGATATCAATGGCTACACAATCTACACCGAGGGAAAGGACATGAAGAGCGATGGTTCTCAGAACTCCGGGGTAACGATGGAATCCTACACCGGTAACGACAAGGACAGATACTACGGAAGGATCGAGGAGATCTGGGAGCTGAGCTACGCTAGAGAGAAGGTCCCGATGTTCCGTGTCAGATGGGCCAAGAGCGTCCTAAAAGAAGACCGGTATTTCACCACCATGGTTATACCCAAAGCCAAATCCAAGACCGCGGGCGCAAACGTCACCGCAAAAAATGAGCCATGGGTATTGGCTTCCCAACTGGACCAATGCTTCTTCATTACCGACCCGCCAAAGCCCAGTCGTGTTGTCGTGAGGAGAGGCAAAAGGAAGATCGTCGGAATGGATGGAGTCGCCAATGAGCAAGACTTCGACAAGTACGGCGACCCGAAGATGGAACATGACGACGACGATGAAGTACCAGCATGCACCACAAGAAGAAGCAGGACCACCCTACCTAAAGGACGTCCATTCAAGAGAACTCCATTTGCGAAAAATAAGGGCAAGAAGATTGTGAACAGATAGCTGGCTAAGATTGATTGTATTTAAATTGTAGCCTTCATTTCTCGATGAATATTTTTAAATTTCATGGGCACTTTTTAATATTATGTTTATTATGGTATTGAATTTCTAACTCACAAAAAGTATTGAATTTGTTAATATTTTTTGAACTCATGAATATTTTTAAATTTCATGGTCACTTTTTGAATTCATGAATATTTTTTCTAATTTGATGATTTTTTTTCATATTCATAAATGTTTAACCAATTCACAAATGAATGCAACTAAAAATCCAAAAAAAATATTGATGATATTTTTAAATAACAAATTTGATGATACTTTCAAATAACAAATTTGATGATATTTTTTCATATTCATAAATATTTTCAAATAGCAAATTTGATCATATTTTTTCACATTCATAAATGTTTTCAAATTTGATTGTCATTTTCTAAAAAATTATTAGACGCAACTAAAAATAGTTAAAAAAAATTACTTATGGCGCACCCCCCGCGCCAGATCCCCCTCCATCTCGATCGCTATCCCCCCTCGCCAGATCCCCCTCGCCGCCGACGACCCCCTGCACCCTCCCCCGCTCCACCGCCGACGATGAACCCCCACACCCTCCCCCGCTCCACCGCCG
>NC_041385.1:813470644-813543867 GCF_002162155.2 Triticum dicoccoides
ACCTCATGTGCCTTCTTCTGCTTGGAAGGTCAAGAAGGCGGCCAAGGACGCCGACAACGGCGACGCCGGGCCCCGGCTCAACAACGACATCACGTGCCCCTTCCTCCGGATCGCCGCCCGCAACCTCCTCGACGTCAGCGTCCTCTAGGTGATTCCTCCTCTCTCCTCCCCTCCTTCCCCCTAGGTTTATCTCCCTGCCGGCGGCCCCTCCGCCGTGCCTCACGACGCTAAGGCTACGGCGGCCTCCGTCCCCGCGTTGCCTCCCGCACCCCACGCCTCCTCCGCCCCCTGCCGCGCGGTGCCCGCCCTATGAACCGCTGTCGTCCGTGGTTGTGGCTCCCCTTCGTGCCTCACCGCCGCGGCGCCCAGCACCGCCCGCCTCGCCTCGCCTCAATTCTAGCTGGTGTGGATGAATCTGATGCCGATGGACGCCGCGCTGCCTCGCCAAGCCCTAAGTTTTTGTTGAGTGATGTTGAAGTGTGGACATACATATAGACAGACATAGAAAATGTTGCAGGGCAAGGACAATACAACCAACTTTTTGTACACCTATAATGTGAGGATCTACGGTGATATATATTTAGGGTTGCCAGATATAGGAAACTAGACGAACAAGTGTGCACTTTCTGTACCCGATGCATATGCATCTGCGTGTTTTTAAACATTCAGCATCCACGACTACAGGTTTCGCAAATTCACCACAAAAATCTATATGCATATTTTGTAGGAAGAATTGTGGACCTACCAATGTTGGGCTAAAATATGTTTGTATTATGCAAACAAAATGAGGGCTTAATAGCTCTCAAAAATCTAATAGCTCTTGAAGACGAACACTCTCGCCCTTTTGTTCTCTCTAATAGCTCTTGAATAATGCACTCTTAGCATTTGAATCATGGAAAATTAATTACAATTAGTGGTACTTTACAATTGCAGATGGAATAAATACTGAACTATTGTTTTTCCCTTATAAATGGCTTGCACTCATGGACAACAGAAATACTAACCAAGTCATCAACTACTCATTCTACCTTATGCAACAGAAAAGTCTCAGGCAAGATGATCTAGCTTGTGTAGTGTTTGAACAACAGGCCATTGTCTTGCACTTTCAACCACCTAAGAAGCCATAAATTCAAGGGATACACAATCCATGTAAATAAACCTAACAAAACATAGCCCATAATTGAATGATGAATTGTTATTCTTGTCACTCCTGTACAACAACTGGTTACATCTCATCCTACAATAATAATACAGTATTAGCAAATTGGTGATGCTCCAGTTGAGGGAGAAGAACTTCTTGATGATGATGGTTGCAATAACAATTGCCTCTAATTTGTGTTCTTGTTCTTGCATCTTGTTTTTTCTGGGCTCAATTCTTGTTGTAGGAACCAAAGGGGATAAAATAAACTCTTCAAGTAGATACAATCCATGTGAATAGCCTGATCTAACAACACTGTCAGAACAAGAACAAGAAGCTCTGAAATGAATGATGAATATTTTCTGTTGATTCTTTCTGGCCAGTTCATTCATCATTTAGGGCTTGATGTATGGAGGCTTGTCTACTTGCTGCTAATACAACATAATATTTGGTATGAGCAGGGTGAACAACCTTCAGGTCCCGGGAATCTTCTCAAGGCTACAGACACTTCTTGTCTCACTTCTTTTATCATCGGTATAATATTCATATTAAGGAGTTTCTACAAGTTCATTGTTCTTACCTACAAATTTAAAATGAGAGCACAATCAATCCATATTAAAGACTTTAGGTTGGTTTTGTTTTGAAGGTTCTTACTAGGGTTCTTCTTGGCTGCAATTCCCTGGTATATTGGTGCTTTTCTTCTATTCTTTGTTGCTTTGGATCACCGGGAGAAGCCTGGATTGATTGCCTGCACAGTTGCTGTAAGTACTCCATTTTCTAAAGCTTATCACATAGTACTAGCATTTTCTCCCGGTGCAAAAGAAAACGGCTGTTGTTTGTCTTTTGTATAAAATGAACTAAAAACACTTAGATACTTATTAATGTTTCCTTACACGAATACTTCCTGTAAAGTTGATTTTATAAAGCTGTGTGATCTTTGTTTCTGAGACTGAAAGTGATTCCATCTCAAAAAAAGAAGAAGCAAAAAATTAAAAGTGCTCATCCTAGTGGTAGGCACAACTCCTGTCACTTGTGACTGCGTATTTTTGTTACATTTATTGTTTTTTGTGACTGCTCGGTTGTGTCATCTTGATGGCATCTTGTCGCCCCTTTTAATGCTACTCCTTAGAGATCTACACCACCTTCTATTATCATTTTGGACCAGTGATTGTTGTATTCTTGTTTTTGGAAGTGTCATGTCACGTCACCCATATCGTGTATCAAAACAGCATAGGGAACTGGTATTTTTTAATATTGTTTTGATGATGTTTCTGTTGTACTTGTGATGATGTTGCTGCTGTACTTGTATTCACTGCTGCTGCTGTATCAAAACACTGTATTCACTGCTACTGCTGTTGTACTTGTGATGATGTTGTACTTGTGATGATGCTACTTGGGATCTTCTTAAATGACCCATTGGCGACTTCATTACGCGGGGATAATGATTTTGCAGGTACCCCGAGAGGCCCTTGAGTTTGCTGGAATGTCGATTAACTTCAGTTCCGGCAAATTCGGGTACTCCATATGTCCTATTTTCAGCAAAGGTCATGCTGAAATTTTCCATGAATTTTAGCATGACGTTGCTAAAAATCGGACATATGGGGTACTTGCGACTAATGCATGGGCCGGGTTACCTTAGTACTTAATTAATTAGGATCAACTGCCCCTTTGTTCTTGCTACATTAAACCATAGGTGGCAATAGAGCCAAGTGATTAGGCCCAACTTACAATTCTCCTTCCCTTTTCTTGATAGGGTATATTATTAGAAGATACCCATATATATCAGTCAACCTAGGGTGCCTCGGCATCGATAAACCCTAAATGATGAAAACTTAACTTAGCATTTAGGGTGCCTCAGCATCGACAAACCCTAAATTATAAAACCATGGCTTTTAGGGTGCATCGGTGTCGATAAAAACCTAAATGATGAAAGCTTAGGCTTTTAGGGTGCCTCGGCGTCGACAAACCCTAAATGATAAAAGCTTAGCTTTTAGGCTGCCTCAGTGTCGACAAACCCTAAATGATGAGACCATGATCTTGTTCCTTGACAATAACCAACTTTTTGACCAAACTTGTTTCCTATTTAGAGCGAAACAAGGCCCACAACGATGAGGCCGGCGGTTCGGGCAAGGCATTCTGGGAGCTGTCCCAGGAGATGGAGGAAGAACCTCACCGCTATGAGGACGTCGCGGAAGACGCCGATCCCGACTACACAACCCCTAGTGGCGTTGGGGATGACACCACTGATGGTGCCGCCGAGGATGCCACCACTGATGATGGCAGCGCACGCACAGATGGCAGCCAATCGAAGAGGCATCGGAAGGACCGGTGCCCGAACATGCTCGGCACCGTCAAGGAGGAATTTACTGAAGTGTCCTCCGACGGGTATCCAACGGCGCCCAAAGAAATAGTCAAGGGGTACGGTTCAGCTCGGGTGCATTCTCTGGAGCACCGTCTTGATCAACACCGAGAACCTAAGGCATAAGGACCGAGGGAATTTGCGCAACCTCCTCTTCACGAAGCTGCATGAACGATACAAGTTCCCCAGTGACATCGCAAACACACGCCTCTCAGGGAATAAAGTGAACAATTCCGCCCTCATGAAGATGAGCACGGCCCTGTCTACTTGGAGAAGCGCGGTGAAGAGAATGATTGACAAAGGTGATACTTATGAGAAGATCAAGGCAAAAAATCCTTCGATCAGCGAAGATGACTACAGGGAGTTCAAGATCAAGTGCAAGAGCAACGCAACCGTGGAATCAAGTCAGTGGGGGAAAAATGCGGGAGTTGAACTTAGGGGTCCACCAACTCGGTCCCGGCGGTTACAGAGTGGCGGAACCTATATGGGACAAGGAGGACGCGGAGCGTGCCGAGCAAGGCCTACCACCCTGCTTTGAGAAATACGGTGACAACCAGACCAGGAACTATGTCAGGGCACGGTACAAGGTGGACCCGTTAACAAAGGAGCTTACCACGGATGCGAAGACCAAGGCGCTTGAGCTTGTTCTGGTAAGGAATACACCCCCGCGTAATTAACTCAATATGGTTGCATTCTAATTAATGAAGCCAAATTTCTAAATGGTTCACATTCCTTCCGCAGGACACTGAAAGCAGTAACGTGGGGTCATCTTAGAGCTCCCTTTGGGACACCACTTTAAATAGGGCGTTGAACATAATGAAAAACAAGGATAAGTCCAGTAAGCCGTCGTCAGCTGGTCGTGTGGCCGGCAAAGGCTTGTCCACGAAATGGTCGTCATACTATAACGCTGGTAGGCGAAAGGAGAGAAAGACCAACTTGGAAGCCAGTCGCGCGAGGTTCAAGAACTCAGGGCACAAGTGGCGCAGATTTCGGAGATGGTACAAGAGCAAGTGCAACACCAACTAGGAGGGGCGATCACCGCCATTGTGCCTACCTTGATTGAGGGGCTGCATGCGTGGATTGCGGGCAGCCAACAGGGGCCGCCCCCGGTTCCCAGCTTCACGGCCAGCAACTCGCACAACGTGCAGGCGGCGCCATTGGTGTCTCCAGCGCCGGCGCCATTGGTGTCTCCGGCGCCGGCACAGGCATTGAAGCTTATTAATGCACCCGGGTGTGCGAAGAATACGCCGGCCGGCACCTCGGTAGCAAGCGGCCCCTCCGTCACTTGCACGCCCGCCGTTGGCGGTGCCCCAACATTAGCCGAGCTCGACGACATCACGATAACTAAGCCTCTCTCGGCCGATGGCTTCATCTGACTTCATCTCCTTGCCTTTGACTGGGCATCCCATGACGCCCTACATGTTTTTGCAGGGCGCCGGCGCCGACGTTCCATGCACTCTCCTGCACTTCGTGGGCGGCGAGTTGATGGATGTTGCCAAGGGCAGAATCATTCAACCGGGCAACCCCGTGTTCCACGGTAATCTGATGCCACCCACCGTGTATAGGGTTCAACTGGTTTGGGTGCTGCTAGGCTGCGATGACTTGTTACCTCCGTTGCGACCCGCTAGGGCCGACGAAGATGATGTGATGACCCTCAGTGCCTGCTTAAGCTGGCCCCTGCTTTGGCCGAAGAGCCAGATTCGTTTGGGGGCGGGGGACACCACCCCACAAACAACACCGCCAGTCGTGTCGGTGCCAAGCCATGGCAAGACCGCAGCAACGCTGCCAGACATATCGGACATGCATATGGCATAGGATCCGTACATGCATATGGCACAGGATCCGGACGACGATGACGACGACGGTACATTTACCAAGGTCGATAAGTACTTTGCCGAACATGGGTACGGTCATGAATTCTTGGGGCATCCTTCTGAACAACCCAACCCTGCAAAAGACGACCGTGATCTAGCTGGTACCATGGAGAAACCCAATTGCAACAGGCACCGTCTGGCATTCAGTTCTCAGGAGACGCCTCCAGCTACCGCCTTCACCGAGCCTCAGATAGCCGAGGTGCGAAATATTATCAGCCCCAACACACTCAAGAAGGTGGTCTCTGAGCAGAACTCGATCCCATTACAGCAGCAGAAGAAGAAGGGACGAAAAAGAAAGACTAACAAGGGTGCGAGCTAGCCGGCACCGAGTATGATCCGTGCTCAGGACGGGCCACCTTCACCTAAGGATATCTCCAGGAGGGTGCATGTGGCGGGTAGGCCGATGCTATGGACTAATCTGCTCAATGCTGCAACCGGTGCTATGCGGAGTCTGCATGACAGTGTTCTTTCTTTGGAGAAGCGGTGTCTCTCCGAGAATAATGTGGCATACCCAGTTTTCGTGGCCAAGGTGCCAGAGGGCAAGGGCTTTGTCGATAGCACCATCGGGGGTATGATCGTCCTGTGGTTTGCTATCATCTTCGCTATGTTTAACCTTCATCCGCTGCACTACACCTTCATTCGGCTATTTTCGCTGAGTATGGAGATGCGGATCATTAGAGACAAGACCCTGGACATCGTGATAGTCGACCCCTTCTACATGCGTGCCAAGATCTTGGGCAGCGCTGGGGACCGACAAGTCGCGAGTTCATACCTCGAAGGCGTCATTCTGGCAAACCTAGATAAGGATAACTTCCTCGTGCCTTACTTTCCCGAGTAAGTTATCCCCTCACCGCCCCGTAACATATGATTTCTTAGATTTTGATCATTCTTTTTTTTCTAACATTCCGTGTTTTGTGCAGTGACACACATTGCACACTCATCCTCTTAAGCCCGAAATATTCCACGACCACGTATTTCGACTCGGACCATCAGTCAAAAAAAGACTACACAAATATCAAGAAAGTTCTTGATGAAGCTCTTCCCGACTACACTAGATATGGAGGTACCTTCAGCAGGACAATTCGTAGGTACGGCCAGCACGTGTTCACCCACAATACGATGTTCCCCTGCGTCAAGCAGCCGCCTGGCGGTCAGAAGGATGCCTACTACGCCCTCCATCACACGCGGGCGATCATACGGGACCATAATCACCTTCAGCTACCAAATATTCTAAAAGGTTGGGCCCCACGCTTGTCGGCAATCCAGGACGCGGACATTAGACAAGAATTTTTTCGCATCCAGTCGGAGTTTGCGGAAATCATCCATCAAGATGTCCTTTGTACCTCGGGGCAGTTCTACCTTAGATTTCAACCGTCCAACAGTGAGATAGAAACAACACTACAAATGCAGGCTGACAACGACCGCGATTTCATGACCATCACAAAAGACGGCGGCTTCATCCATGCTCCGGTCCCTGAGTCGAGTCGAAAGTAGTGATGCTATGTATTTATGAAACATCGATTGGCTCATGTTGTAATATTTAACTTTAATGAACTTGTATGTCTCTTTGGTTTGGACAGTCGTTCAACTTATATGTAATCGATGCTATTTATTAGTAGGACCATGAATCGTGCTATTATAGTTGTAATATTAAATTTTAATGAACTAGTATGTTTCCTTTGTCATCGGTATGTTACTTGCCCGAGATTCGATCGCCGGTATCTCAATACCTAGTTCAATCTCGTTACCGGCAAGTCTCTTTACTCGTTACGTAATGCATCATTCTGTAACTAACTCATTAGCTACATTGCTTGCAAGGCTTATAGTGAGGTGCATTACCGAGAGGGCCCAGTGATACCTCTCCTACAATCAGAGTGACAAATCCTAATCTCGAAATACGCCAAGTCAACATGTACCTTTGGAGACACCTATAGACCTCCTTTATAATCACTCAGTTACGTTGTGATGTTTGCTAGCACACAAAGTGTTCCTCCGGTAAACGGGAGTTGCATAAGTTCATAGTCATAGGAACATGTATAAGTCATGAAGAAAGCAATAGCAACATACTAAATGATCAAGTGCTAAGGTAACGGAATGGGTCAAGTCAATCACATCATTCTCCTAATGATGTGATCCCGTTAATCAAATGACAACTCATGTCTATGGCTAGGAAACTTAACCATCTTTGATTCAACGAGCTAGTCAAGTAGAGGCATACTAGTGACACTCTGTTTGTCTATGTATTCACACATGTATCAAGTTTCCGGTTAATACAATTCTAGCATGAATAATAAACATTTATCATGAAATAAGGAAATAAATAATAACTTTATTATTGCCTCTAGGGCATATTTCCTTCAGTCTCCCACTTGCACTAGAGTCAATAATCTAGTTCACATCATCATGTGATTTAACACCAATATTCATATGTGTATATGATAAACAC
Organism: Triticum dicoccoides; assembly: GCF_002162155.2. NCBI lineage: Eukaryota > Viridiplantae > Streptophyta > Magnoliopsida > Poales > Poaceae > Triticum > Triticum dicoccoides. The sequence goes on from NC_041385.1 coordinate 813,478,462, forward strand.
CCATAGTTCACATTGTCATGTGACCAACACCCAAAGGGTTACTAGAGTCAATAATCTGGTTCACATCGCTATGTGATTAACACCCAAAGAGTACTAAGGTATGATCTTGTTTTGCTCGTGAGAGAAGTTTAGTCAACGGGTCTGTCACATTCAGAGCCGTATGTATTTTGCAAATCTTCTATGTCTACAATGCTCTGCACGGAACTACTCTAGCTAATTGCTCCCACTTTCAATATGCATCCAGATTGAGACTTAGAGTCATCTGGATCAGTGTCAAAACTTGCATCGACATAACCCTTTACGACGAACCTCCATAATCAAGAAACATATCCTTATTCCACTAAGGATAATTTTGACCAATGTCCAGTGATCTACTCCTAGATCACTATTATACTCCCTTGCCAAACTCAGGGCAGGGTATACAATAGGTCTGGTCCATAACATGGCATACTTTATAGAACCTATGACTGAGGCATAGGGAATGACTTTCATTCTCTTTCTATTTTCTGCCTTGGTCGGGATTTGAGTCTTACTCAATTTCACACCTTTGCAACACAAGCAAGAACTCTTTCTTTGACTGTTCCATTTTGAACTACTTCAAAAACTTGTCAAGGTAGTACTCATTGAAGAAATTTATCAAGTGTCTTGATCTATATCAATAGATCTTGATGCTCAATATGTAAGTAGCTTTACTAAGATATTTCTTTGAAAAAACTTTTATTCAAGTATCCTTTTATGCTATCCAGAATTTCTATATCATTTCCAACCAACAATATGTCATCTACATATAGTTTTAGAAATGCTACAGAGCTCCCACTTACTTTCTTGTAAATACAGGCTTCTCCAAAAGACTGTATAAAACCATATGCTTTGATCAACTCATCAAAGCGTATATTCCAACTCCGAGATGCTTGCACCAGTCCATAGATGGATCACTAGAGCTTGCACACTTTGTTAGCACCTTTAGGATTGACAAAACCTTCTGGTTGCATCATATACCACTCTTCTTTAATCAATCCATTAAGGAATGCAGTTTTGATATCCATTTGTCATATTTCATAAAATGTGGCAATTTCTAACATGATTCGGACAGACTTAAGCATCGATATGAGTGAGAAAATCTCATCGTGTTCAACACCTTGAACTTGTCGAAAACCTTTTGCGACAATTCAAGCTTTGTAGATAGTAACACTACTATTAGCATCCGTCTTCCTCTTGAAGATCCATTTATTCTCTATGGATTGCTGATCATCGGGCAAGTCCACCAAAGTCCATAATTGTTCTCATACATGGATCCTATCTCAGATTTCATAGCCTTAAGCCATTTCACGGAATCTGGGCTCATCATCGCTTCCTCATAGTTCGTAGGTTCTCCATGGTCAAGTAACATGACCTCCAGAATGGGATTACCGTACCACTCTGGTGTGGATCTTACTCTGGTTGACCTACGAGGTTCGGTAGTAACTTGATCTGAAGTTTTATGATCAATATCATTAGCTTCCTCACTAATTGGTGTAGGAATCACTGGAACTGATTTCTGTGATGAACTACTTTCCAATAAAGGAGTAGGTACAGTTACCTCATCAAGTTCTACTTTCCTCCCACTCACTTCTTTTGAGATAAACTCCTTCTCTAGATTGGATCCATCTTAGCAACGAATATTTTGCCTTCAGATCTATGGTAGAAGGTGTACCCAACAGTTTCCTTTGGGTATTCTATGAAGACGCACTTCTCCGATTTGGGTACGAGCTTATCAGGTTGAAATATTTCACATAAGCATCACAGCCCCAAACTTAAGAAACGACAACTTTGGTTTCTTACCAAACCACAGTTCATAAGGCGTCGTCTCAACGGATTTTGATGGTGCCCTTTCTAAAGTGAATGCAACTGTCTCTAATGCATAACCCCAAAACGATAGTGGTAAACCAATAAGAAACATCATAGATCGCACAATATCCAATAAAGTGCGGTTAGGACGTTCGGACACACCATTACGCTATGGTGTTCCAGGTGGCGTGAACTGTGAAACTATTCCACATTGTTTTATATGAAGGCCAAACTCGTAACTCAAATATTCTCCTCCACGATCAGATTGTAGAAACTTTATTTTCTTGTTACGATGATTCTCCACTTTACTCTGAAATTCTTTGAACTTTTCAAATGTTTCAGACTTGTGTTTCATTAAGTAGATATACTCATATCTGCTCAAATCATTTGTGAAGGTCAGAAAATAACAATACTTGCCACGAGAATCAACACTCATTGGACCACATACATCGGTATGTATTATTTCCAACAAGTCAGTAGCTCATTCCATTGTTTCGGAGAACGGAGTTTTAAGTCATGTTGCCCAAAAGGCACGGTTCGCAAGCATCAAATGATTCATAACCAAGTGATTCCAAAAATCCATCTTTATGGAGTTTCTTCATGCGCTTTACATCGATATGACCCAAACGGCAGTGCCACAAATAAGTTGCACTATCACTCTTAACTTTGCATCTTTTGGCATCAATATTATGAATATGTGTATCACTACGATCGAGATCCAACAAACTATTTTCATTGGGTGTATGACCATTGAAGGTTTTATTCATGTAAACAGAACAACAATTATTCTCTGACTTTAAATGAATAACCGTATTGCAAAAACATGATCAAATCATGTTCATGTTCAACGCAAACGCCAAATAACATTTATTTGGGTTTAACACTAATCCCGAAAGTATAGGGAGTGTGCGATGATGATCATATCAATCTTGGAACCACTTCCAACACACATCGTCACTTCACCCTCAACTAGTCTCGGTTTATTCTGTAACTCCTGTTTTGAGTTACTAATCTTAGCAACCTTACAAGTATCAAATACCCAGGGGTTACTATAAACACTAGTAAGTTACACATCAATAACCTGTATATCAAATATACCCTTGTTCACTTTGCCATCCTTCTTATCCACCAAATATTCAGGGCATTTCCACTTCCAGTGACCATTTCCTTTGCAGTAGAAGCACACAGTTTCAGGCTTTGGTCCAGCTTTGGGCTTCTACACAGGAGTGACAACTTGCTTGCCATTCTACTTGAAGTTCCCTTTCTTTCCCTTTTCCCTTTTGTTGAAACTAGTGGTCTTGTCAATCATCAACGCTTGATGCTCTTTCTTGATTTCTACCTTCTTTATTTCAGCATCACGAAGAGATCGGGAATCGTTTTCGTCATCCCTTGCATACTATAGTTCATCACGAAGTTCCAGTAACTTGGTGATGGTGACTAGAGAACTCTGTCAATCACTATCTTATCTGGAAGATTAACTCCCACTTGATTCAAGCGATTGTAGTACCCAGACAATCTGAGCACATGCTCACTAGTTGAGCAATTCTCCTCCATCTTTTAGCTATAGAGCTTGTTGGAGACTTCATATCTCTCAACTCGGGTATTTGCTTGAAATATTAACTTCAACTCTTGGAACATCTTCATATGGTCCATGACGTTCAAAACGTCTTTGAAGTCCCGATTCTAAGCCGTTAAGCATGGTGCACTAAACTATCAAGTAGTCATCATATTGAGCTAGCCAAACGTTCATAATGTCTCCATCTACTCCTGCAATAGGCCTTTCACCTAGCGGTGCATCAAGGACATAATTCTTCTGTGCAGCAAGGAGGATAAACCTCAGATCACGGACCCAGTCCGTATCATTGCTACTATCATCTTTCAACTTAGTTTTCTCTAGGAACACATATAAAACATAGGGAAGCAACAATGCGAGCTATTGATCTACAACATTATTTGAAAAATACTATCAGGACTAAGTTCATGATAAATTAAAGTTCAATTAATCATTTTACTTAAGAACTCCCACTTAGATAGACATCCCTCTAATCATCTAAGTGATCACGTGATCCAAATCAACTAAACCATGTTCGATCATCACGTGAGATGGAGTAGTTTTCAATGGTGAACATCACTATGTTGATCTTATCTATTATATGATCCACGCTTGACCTTTCGGTCTCCAATGTTCCGAGGCCATATCTGTATATGCTAGGCTCGTCAAGTTTAACCTGAGTATTCTGTGCAACTATTTTGCACCTGTTGTATTTGAACGTAGAGCCTATCACACCCGATCATCACGTGGTGTCTCAACATGAAGAACTTTCGCAACGGTGCATACTCAGGAAGAACACTTATACCTTGAAATTTAGTGAGAGATCGTCTTATAAAGCTACCGCCGAACTAAGCAAAATAAGATGTATAAAAGATAAACATCACATGCAATCAAAATATGTGACATGATATGGCCATCATCATCTTGTGCCTTTGATCTCCATCTTCAAAGCATCGTGATGATCTCCATCGTCACCGGCATGACACCATGATCTCCATCATCTTGATCTATATCAATGTGTCGTCACATGGTCGTCTCGCCAACTATTGCTTTGCAACTATTGCTATCGCATAGCGATAAAGTAAAACAATTATTTGGCGCTTGCATCTTGTGCAACAAAGAGACAACCATAAGGCTTTTGCTAGTTGCCGATAACTTCAACAAAACATGATCATTTCATACAACAACTTATATCTCATCACGTTTTGACCATATCACATCACAACATGCCCTGCAAAAACAAGTTAGGCGTCCTCTACTTTGTTGTTGCAAGTTTTACGTGGCTGCTACGGGCTTAGCAAGAACCGTTCTTTCCTAAGCATCAAAACCACAACGATATTTCGTCAAGTTAGTGTTGTTTTAACCTTCGCAAGGACCGGGCGTAGCCACACTCGGTTCAACTAAAGTTAGAGAAACTGACACCCGCCAGCCACCTATGTGCAAAGCACGTCGGTAGAACCAGTCTCGCGTAAGCGTACGCGTAATGTCGGTCCGGATCGCTTCATCCAAAAATACCGCCGAACCAAAGTGTGACATGCTGTTAAGTAGTATGACTTGTATCGCCCACAACTCACTTGTGTTCTACTCATGCATATAACATCTAGGCATAAAACCAGGCTCGGATGCCACTATTGGGGAACATAGTAATTTCAAAAAAATTCCTACGCACACGCAAGATCATGGTGATGCAAAGCAACGAGAGGGGAGAGTGTTATCCACGTACCCTCGTAGACTGAAAGTGGAAGCGTTAGCACAACGTGGTTGATATAGTCATACGTCTTCACGATCCGACCGATCAAGTACCGAACGCACGGCACCTCCGAGTTCAGCACACGTTCAGCTCAATGACGTCCCTCGAACTCTGATCCAGCCGATCTTTGAGGGAGAGTTCTGTCAGCCCGACGGCGTGGTGACAATGATGATGTTCTACCGACACAGGGCTTTGCCTATGCACTGGTACGATATTATCGAGGTGGATTATGGTGGAGGGGGGCACCGCACACGGCTAAGAGATCCAAGGGATCAATTGTTGTGTCTACAGGTGCCCCCCTGCCCCCGTATATAAAGGACCAAGGGGGAGGGGGCGGCCGGCAAGGGGAGGCGTGCCAGGGAGGAGTCCTACTCCCATCGGGAGTAGGACTCCCTTCTTTCCTTGTCCAAGTAGGAGAGGGGAAGGAAGGAAAGAGAGGAGGAAGGAAAGAGGGGGGCGCCGCCCCCACCCCCTCCTTGTCCTATTCGGACTAGAGGGGGAGGGGGCGCACGGCCTACCCTGGCCGCCCCTCCTCTGCTCCACTTTGGGCCCATGAGGCCCATTAACCCCCCGGGGGGGTTCCGGTAACCCCCCGGTACTTCGGTATATATCCGATAACCCCCAGAACCATTCCGGTGTCTGAATATAGTCGTCCAATATATCAATATTTATGTCTCGACCATTTCGAGACTCCTCGTCATGTCCGTGATCACATCCGGGACTCCGAACTATCTTCGGTACATCAAAACAATAAACTCATAATATAACCTTCATCTAACTTTAAGCGGGCGGACCCTACGGGTTCGAGAACTATGTAGACATGACCGAGACATGTCTCCAGTCAATAACCAATAGCGGAACCTGGATGCTCATATTGGCTCCTACATATTCTACGAAGATCTTTATCGGTCAAACCGCATAACAACATACGTTGTTCCCTTTGTCATCGGTATGTTACTTGCCCGAGATTCGATTGTCGGTATCTCAATACCTAGTTCAATCTCGTTACTGGCAAGTCTCTTTACTCGTTACGTAATGCATCATTTTGTAACTATCATTAGCTATGTTGCTTGCAAGGCTTATAGTGATGTGCATTACCGAGAGGGCCTAGAGATACCTCTCCTACAACCGGAGTGACAAATCCTAATCTCGAAATACACCAACTCAACATGTACCTTTGGAGACACCTGTAGATTTCCTTTATAATCACCCAGTTACGTTGTGACGTTTGGTAGCACACAAAGTGTTCCTCCGGTAAACGGGAGTTGCATAATCTCATAGTCATAGGAACATGTATAAGTCATGAAGACAGCAATAGCAACATACTAAACGATCAAGTGCTAAGCTAACGGAATGGGTCAAGTCAATCACATCATTCTCCTAATGATGTGATCCCGTTAATCAAATGACAGATCATGTCTATGGCTAGGAAACTTAACCATCTTTGGTTCAACGAGCTAGTCAAGTAGGGGCATACTAGTGACACTCTGTTTGTCTATGTATTCACACATGTATCAAGTTTCTGGTTAATACAATTCTAGCATGAATAATAAACATTTATCATGAAATAAGGAAATAAATAATAACTTTATTATTGCCTCTAGGGCATATTTCCTTCAGAATAGACAGAGACTGGGCCGGACATTGTCTCTATGAGCCGGCCGGGACTCTGAGAGCCACTAGGCGTCGACCTCTGTATATAAAGGGACGACCCGGTGGCGGTTCAGGAGAAGGAACATCAGATCAAGAACTGGATCATAGGCTTTTACCTTCACCGTAAGGTGCCGAACCAGTATAAACCCCATGTCCTTTGTCCCGATTAACCCCTTTAAGCTTCTGATAACCCACAAGTACAGGGGATCGCAACAGTTTTCGAGGCTGGAGTATTCAACCCAAATTTATTGATTCGACAGAAGGGAGCCAAAGAATATTCTCAAGTATTAGAAGTTGAGTTGTCAATTCAACCACACCTAGATAACTTAGTATCTGCGGGAAAGTATTTAGTAGCAACGTAGTATGGAAGTAACGGTAACGGTGGCAAAAGTAACAGTAGCAGTTTTGTAGTAATTGTAAAAGTAGCAACGGTAAAGTAAATAAGCAAAATACAATATGTGAAAAGCTCATAGGCATTGGATCAGTGATGGATAATTATGTCAGATGTGATTCCTCATGTAATAGTTATAACATAGGGTGACACAAAACTAGCTCCAGTTCATCAATGTAATGTAGGCATGTATTCCAAATATAGTCATACGTGCTTATGGAAAAGAACTTGCATGACATCTTTTGTCCTAACCTCCCGTGGAAGCGGGGTCCTAGTGGAAACTAAGGGATATTAAGGCCTCCTTTTAATAGAGTACCGGACCAAAGCATTAACACATAGTGAATAAATGAACTCCTCAAACTACGGTCATCACCGAGAAGTATCCCGATTATTGTCACTTCGGGGTTGTCGGATCATAACACATAATAGGTGACTATAGACTTGCAAGGTAGGATCAAGAACTCACATATATTCATGAAAACATAATAGGTTCAGATCTGATGTCGTGGCACTCGGGCCCTAGTGACAATCATTAACCATAGCATAGTCATAGCAAAATCAATCTCAGAACATAGTGGATACTAGGGATCAAACCCTAACAAAACTAATTTGATTACATGGTAAATCTCATCCAACCCATCACCGTCTAGCAAGCCTATGATGGAATTACTCACGCACGGCAGTGAGCATCATGAAATTGGTGATGGAGGATGGTTGATGATGACGACGGCGACGAATCCCCCTCTCCGGAGCCCAGAACGGACTCCAGATCAGCCCTCCCGAGAGAGATTAGGGCTTGGCGGCGGCTCCGTATCGTAAAATGCGATGAAACTTTCTCTCTGATTTTTTTCTCCACGAAAGCAAATATATGGAGTTGGAATTGAGGTCGGTGGACGTCCAGGGGGCCCGCAAGTCAGGGGGGCGCACCACCCACCCTCGTGGATAGGGTGCGGGCCCCCTGACGCTATTTCTTTCGCCAGTATTTTTTATTAATTCTGAAAAGTTGCTCCGTGGATTTTCAAGTCATTCCGAGAACTTTTATTTCTGCACAAAAAATAACACCATGACAGTTCTGCTGAAAACAGCGTCAGTCCGAGTTAGTTCCATTCAAATCATGCAAATTAGAGTCCAAAACAAGGGCAAAAGTGTTTGGAAAAGTAGATACGACGGAGACGTATCAGCTTCCTAGTTGTGATGGCTCCACGACTAAGTCCTTTAACATGAACATCTGACGTGACAATTCCACGACAGTTGGCGCCCATCGTGGGGCCAGCGCACGATGGATTTGACTTCTTGACGGGCAGCTTCGAAGGGCTCAAGGGATACGCTGTGGGCCGGATGACCAAGAGTCGTCGCAGCAAGCTCTACATCGACGACGCAGGCTGGGGCCCCGACGCCGGCTCAATTGAGTACGGGTACCGGGTCCCCTTCGGCGGAATTCACGTCTTCATCGGCAAGATCGGCGAGCCAGGACCTGAGCCGGACATCTACACCGACATCGTCGAGACGGCTCAGCGTGCGAGACCCGCCCGGACTCAGCCTGTTGTGAAGCGTGGCTTCGTGGGATGCATCCATGGAGGGGAACTTTCTGGAGGATCTGTGTCTGCTGGTGAGACGGCCATCTATTCTGATGGTGAGTCGTCCACGGGTGAGACGGATTCATTATATCAACTGCAAGACGGCGGGCTCGGGGGCTGTTCCGATGGCAGAAATACTCGGGACCCCTTTGAGCCGCCGAGCAGAGTTGGGATCTTTATGGCTGGCACGCAACCCGGACAGAACTCTACGGCTGCGGCAGCGATAACCTCCGGGTCAGCGGCAGCCGGGGCAGGAGGCCCTGCGCGCCCGCCGGCTCAGGTGCAGATGGATCTCATGGACAAGATGACAGCTCTATTAACCGCCGCGGTCAACCCGGCAGATCAAGCTCAACATGATGCGGAAGTGGCATAGTTAAAGCAAGATATAGTGCAAGCTAAGGAAGACCTGGCGGCAGAAGACGTCAGGATGGCCATAGAGCAGGCGGCTCTGGACGCTCAAGCTCAGTGGATTCAGTCGCAGGCTTTCGAGCTCACAATGGATCAGAATGCGTCAAACGAGGTCATGAGGAGAAGGTACCAGAAGACTCAATCCCGTCTGCCTCCGGTTTATGACCCTCAAAACCTCTTCCGTACACCCGGTGCAGGCCCCAGTAACCCGACAGAGGTAAACGGGGTTACAACGCCCGGGGCTGGGACGTCGGTTCAGCCGCGAGTGACGGAACCTCCTTGTCTGAATACTACTCTGCCTCACTGTGTGCCAACACCACCGGGTCATTATTCCAACCCTTTGGAGAACATGATCGCCGCAGTGGCACGATTGTCAGCTCTCCCGGTGGATGGCGACTCTCCGACGGCGGTTGAAACATGAAGGGTCAGAGAGCTTCTTCAGATGGCTTTGGCGCAGCAGGAGGCGTACTCTTAAAGCCAAGATAGGATTCATTCAACCCCTCGCCCGAGCCGGAGCCCAAGTTATAGCAGGCACATCGATTCAGCGACCATTTCAAGCAAAGCCCGGCGCTGTGACCAGCCATGTGGGCATGACCCGCCGCATGATGGAGCTCCTAACTTGGTTGATCAGGACAGGATACCTTAAGAGGCTAAGCGGGCGGCTCAGCAGGCGGCTTATCAGCCTCTTCCGGTTTATCCGACGACTTCTGTTGAGGCAGGCTTGACCACTAGGACCGGAGGTATCCCCTATCTAGTGTCGGCTCTGTGTAACGAGCGTTTTCCCAAGGATTTTAAAGGGCCTCGAAAGGTGCCCAATTATACGGCCGACTTACAGCCTGGGGCATGGATTGAAAGTTATGAGACGGCCATGGAGCTACTGGAAGTCAGTGACACTGATATGGCTAAGTACTTCACCATGATGTTGGATGGAATGGCCCGCACTTGGTTGAAAGGGCTGCCACCTAATTCCATCGGCTCGTGGGAAGAGTTAAAAGCCCGGTTTATTCATAACTTCAAAGATACATGCAAGCAGCCCATGTCAATTGTGGATCTGACTAATTGCAAGCAAGAGGAGGGTGAATCCATGACCCATTGGGTGTGCCGGGTCAAGGCCATAATACATTCGTCTGACAAGATGGATGCCGGCTCTGCAGTCTTAATGTTGGAGAAAAATTGCCGTTTTAGGCCTCTGAAGATGAAGCTGGGGTGGCTCAAACGCAATTGTAATGACATGGGCCAGCTGATGGCGGCTCTATTCAAATACGCCGACTCTGATAGTACCAAGGATCCCGAGTTTGACAATGAGAAGACATGGAAGGGAAAGAAGAACGTCAATCCCAAGGGTCCTCAGCATAACCCGGCAAATCAAGGAGGTAATAATAAACGTAACTTTGATGGTAGCTTGGAGTTTGTGGCTAACACCAATGCGCAAGGCAATAATCAACGACGTAAGGGGAGACCACCTCCTCGATCCGGCGGGTCAAGCCCCACACTTGAGCAGTTGCTGAATGAGCCCTACCCAAGGTACGGTACTCCACAGAAACCGGCCACTCACCTATGGAAGGACTGTATGATCATGAAAGCCTTCAAGAATTCCAACATGTTCGATGGTAATCATGGGTCGGGCGGCGGCTCAGGTGGCGGCGGCTTTCATGGCCCGGGCGGTGGTTCAAATTCCAATTTTCAAGGCCCTCAAGGTAATCAAGGTGGTTATAATCAGCAATCTGGCCAGGGAGGTCAGCAGCAGCAAAAATCTGGATATCAGAGTAATCCAAAGCAGCTGAATAGTGGAAAATATCATGTGTTTACCACTAGTTTGTGCAAATGGGACCAGAAACTTCATAAGAGGGTTGTGAATGCTGTTGAGCCGACAGTTCCTCGTTATTTGAGATGGTCGGAGCAGCCTATTCTATGGAGTGGGGAAGATCACCCTCCCCGGGTTGACAATCCGGGTCACTTGGCCTTGGTGGTGGCTCCTCAGGTTGGTGGATATAAATTCACTAAGGTGCTCATGGATGGAGGTAGCAGCATCAACATCCTCTATTATGAGACCTTCTGTCGCATGGGGTTGACCGATAAAAATCTTAAGACGTCCAACGCTATTTTCCATCGAGTGGTGCATGCTAAGTCGGCGTACCAAGTGGAAAAGATTGAACTAGAAGTGGCCTTTGGAGATAAGCATGATTCTAGGGCTGAGAAGTTAACCTTTGAGGTGGTCAAAATCAAGAGCCCGTATCACGCCCTGTTTGGACGGCCGGCTTATGCCAAGTTCATGGAACGGCCGTGTTATGTTTATGTGCAGCTCAAGATGCCAGGTTATAAGGGCACCATCACAATGCATGGGAGTCGGAAGATAGCCTTGGAATGTGAGGAAGGTGATGCTGCTTACGCTGAATCTGTTTGTGCAACAGAGGAGCTGAAGTACTACAAGGACAATGTTGACCCGGCGGACATGACGTCTTTAAAGAAGCCAACCACAGAGCATGAGTCGGTGATGAAGTTTAAGTCGGCCGATGACACCAAGCTTGTTGATTTTGTTCCAGGCAACTCATCTAAGCAATTCATTATCAGTGCTAATCTGGATCCCAAATAGGAAAGCGCGCTTATCAAGTTCATCCATGAGAACTGGGACATCTTTGCATGGAAACCTTCTGACATGCCGGGTGTACCGAGATAACTCGCTGAGCACACTCTCAATATTGATCCAAAATTAAAGCCGATCAAGCAGTTTCTTCGGCGGTTCAATAAAGAGAGGCGTAAGGCCATTGGTGAGGAAGTGGCCCGGCTCTTGGCGGCCGGGTTCATTATTGAAGTTTTTCATCTAGAGTGGTTGGCTAACCCGGTGCTTGTGCTTAAGAAGAACGGCACCTGGCGTATGCGTGTGGACTACACAGATTTAAACAAGGCTTGTCCGGCTGATCCTTTTGCTCTCCCTCGTATTGATCAAATCATTGATGCTACGGTGGGTTGTGAGCATTTGAGCTTTTTGGATGCTTATTCTGGTTATCATCAGATCAAGATGGCAGTTAAGGACCAGGAGAAGATAGCTTTTATCACTCCATTTGGAGCCTTCTGCTATGTGTCTATGCCTTTTGGGCTTAAGAGTTCCCGGCGACTTATCAGTGATGTGTGCAGAACTGTCTTCACAATCAGATTGGGCGCAATGTTCATGCTTATGTGGACGACATTGTGGTAAAATCCAGAGAGAAGGAGACCTTGATAGATGATTTGAAGGAAACCTTTTATAATCTCCAGGTCTACAAGATGATGCTTAACCTAGCCAAGTGCGTTTTTGGTGTGTGTCGGTGTCAAAACCGGCGGATCTCGAGTAGGGGGTCCCGAACTGTGTGTCTAAGGCTAATGGTAACAGGAGGCGGGGGACACAATGTTTACCCAGGTTCGGGCCCTCTCGATGGAGGTAATACCCTACTTCACTACAAAAAGAAGACACATCCGTGACATTTTGGGACGAACAAATTTTTTTCTGTCATACTTATGACACTTCTATGATGATAATTGTGGCAAAACCCGGTATCATCATAGATGTGGTGGGCTCCTACTTCTATGACAAAAACTCATGATAGAAAATGGGTTTTTCGTCTTGGGCAGGCCGGAGACGCAGCTGCATGACATTCTTTGGGCCGTCCATGACGGAAAAAACCGTGGTAGAAGCGAGGACGAGGAAAATTTCAGCGAGTTCCTGGTTACTGTGGGTGGTCGGGGGCCGAGCGATGCGCGTTTCTCTCATACACGTGCGGGTGTGTGCGAGGCGTTGGGCTCTAACTGAACACAAGTGGGGCGTTGGGCTCTAACTGAACCCGAGCGATTGCACTACAGGCTACGCGTTACTGAACCCGAGCGATCGATCGATGGCTGTTAACTGAACCCGATCGAGCGATTCCTTCGCTGCTGCTGCTAACTGAAGCTGATCGATGCTGCCTCTGGATGAGCAGTGAGCGTTGCTGGGGGGTTTGGATGAACAGTGAGCGGTGGGGGTGGATGAACAGGACCCCGATCGATCGAGCCGGTTGGGGCTGGATGAACATGACCCCGTGGAGGGCTGGATGAACAGGACGACCCCGTGGAGGGCTGGATAAACAGTAGACGGTGGAGGGTGGATGAACAGTAGCCCGTGGAGGGGTGGTTGAACAGGAGCCCATGGAGGGGTCGTTGAATAGTAGCTGGTGGAGTAGCGCGCGGTGGAGGCTGGATGAACAGGAGCCCGTGGAGGCTGGAGGAGGTCGACGGTGGATGAACAGTATCCCATGGAGGCTGGAGAAGGTCGATAGTGGAGATGAACAGTATCCCGTGGAGTCTCGTTTTGCGGTACGCCACACCCCTCCCGATGAACAGGACCCTCGTTTCGACCGTATCGCTCCAACACAAGTTCGTTCGTCCATTTTGCGATATGCCACACCCCTCCCGATCAACAGGACCCCCGTTTTGACCGTAGGAGGTCCGTTTCCTCCGTTTTGCGGTACGCCAGACCCCTCCCGACTAACCAGATCCCGTTTCGAATGTGGCCGGTCGAACACAAGGCTATTTCCTCCGTTCTGCGATACGCCAGGCCTCATTTCCATCGCCTGTTCCGTCCAAGCCGGTTGGCTCCCACGCGTTCCGTTGCCTCCCTATGAACACGACGCACTCCGTTGCCTCCCCATGAACACGATGCATTCCGTTGCCTCTCCATGAACACGACGAAGACGCAGTTTCTCCGTTCTGACCCAGCCATGTGCACGAACCCTAGCCATACGTATGTGCGAGTAGGCGTTCGAGACCCCGCCCGTATGTACGTACATGGCCGTATTTACTTTCTTGCACCCTGGCCGTTGTACGTATGTGTACATGCTACATGCGCGCCTCTACTACAACACGTGCGCGCCTCTACATCGACCAGTATGTACGTACACATTCGCGACCAGAATGACAACACTACGTATGCTTCGACCAGGTGGGTCCTGACTGTCAGGCAATTCCATGCGTGCGAAGATGTAGCTGGTGAGTCCCAGCAGTCAGGGGGGCAAATCATTTTTTTTTGCCCGGACGCACTTCCTTGCGTGCGAAGATGTAGCCGGTGGGTCCCAGAAGTCAGGGGACGAATCATTTTTTTTGCCCGTAATATGGACGCACTTCCTTGCGTGCGAAGATGTAGCTGGTAGGTCCCACCAGTCAGGGGGGAAACGTTTTTTTCGCGAAATACGGTGGCCCGTCTGGTGGGTCCCCCCTGTCAGGTGGAGGAATAATTATTTTGCGCGTAATAAGGAGGCACTTCCTTGCAGCTGCCGTGGACCCAGCTGTCAGCTTCTCCACGTACAGTACTCTTCCGATGGAAGTCGGTCGTTAACCATGTTGACCACGCCACGCCAAGAGCACCACGGCGGTGGACGACGGCGAGGCCTAGGAAGGGGACGACGCGGAGCCGGGGAAGACGCGACAGTGGATGCCCATGCGGAGAGGAGTAAGAGGGTCCACTGGTTCGGCTGCGGTGTGAGGCTGCCGTCGCCGCAGAATAACAGGGGGTGTGCATGAGTAGAGGGATGTCCTGGCCAGCGGTGGGAGTAGTAGGAGGCGGTGAGGCCTCCGCGGCATCACAGCCGGCCACGGGAGGCAGGAGCATGCGGCACGACTGGCGCTGCTTTGGGCGGCTGGAGGAAGAAGATCAGAGGTTAAAGAAGCACTATTGCCATTGGATGGACTTCATATGGTCAAAGGAGCTAGAATCGTTCATATTGACTAAAGTTGACAAAGGCCTCCATCCCAGTCAACTTAGTAGGCCCACAAGTCAGCCTCCCACCATGGTGGGTCCCAGCTAGCAGGGGGAGTATTTCATTTTTTGTGCATAATAAGGAGGCACTTCCGGTGGGTCCGAGCTGACAGCAAGGGGAACGTTTTTTCGCGAAATATGGTGGCCCGTCTGGTGCGTCCCAGCAGTCAGGGGGAAACCTTTTTTTGCGAAATACGATGGCCCGTTCGATGGGTGCTAGCAGTCAGGGGGGGAAATCTTTTTTCACGAAATACTGGTGGCCCGTCCCGTGGGTCCCTGCTGTCAGGTGGAGGAATAGTTATTTTTCGCGTAATAAGGAGGCACTTCCTTGCGGCTGCCGTGGACCCAGTTGTCAGCCTCTCCACGTACAGTACTCTTCCGATGGAATTCGGTCGTTGACCACATTGACCACGCTGCACCGAGAGCACCACGGCGGTGGACGACGGTGAGGCCTAGGAAGGGGATGACGTGGAACCGGGGAAGACGCGGCAGTGGATGCCCACGCGGAGAGGAGTACGAGGGTTCACTGGTTCGGCTGCGCTGCCGTCGCCGCAGAATAACAGGGGTTGTGGATGAGTGGAGTGGAGAGATGGCCTGGCCAGCGTTGGGAGTAGTATGGGGGCGGTGAGGCTTCTGCGGCAGCACAGCCGGCCAAGGGAGGCAGGAGCAGGCGGTACGACCGGCGCTGCTTTGGGCGACTGGAGCAAGAAGACCAGAGGTTGAAGAAGCACTACGGCCGTTGGATGGACATCATACGGTCAGTCGAGCTAGATCATCCATATTGACTATGTTGACAAAGCCCTCCGTCCCCGTCAACTTAGTAGGCCCACTATACTGGGTCCCAGCTAGCAGGGGGTGTATTTATTTTTTTGTGCATAATAAGGAGGCACTTCCTTGCGTACGAAGATACAGCTGGTGGGTCCGAGCTGTTAGCGGCGGTAACATTTTTTCGCGAAATACAGAGGCCCTTTCGGTGGGTCCCAGATGTCAGGTGGAGGAATCATTATTTTGCACGTAATAAGGAGGCATTTCCTTGCGTGCGGGCATGGACCCAGCTGTCAGCCTCTCCACGTATAGTCCACTTCAGATGCATGTCGGTCGTTGACCACCCCATGCCGAGAGCAGCAGGGCGGTGGATGACAGTGAGGCCTAGTAAGGGAACGGCACGGAGCCAGGGAAGACTCGGCAGTTGTTTCCCACGTAGAGGGGAGTACGACTGTACGAGGGTTTACTGGTTCGTCTGCCGTCACCGGAGAATAACAGCAGGTGTGGGTGAGTACAGGGATGGCTAGGCCAGCGATGGGAGTACGGTGGGGCGGTGAGGCCTGCGCGGCAGCATAGCCGTCCGCGGGGAGGAGGGAGCAGGCAGTCCCGCCGGCGCTTGTTTGAGCGGCTGGAGCGGGAAGAGCAGAGATTGAAGAAGCACGACGGCCATTGGATGGACATCCAATAGTCACTGCTTGTGCGTCAACCTTTTTTTAGGAAAGCCTCAAATCTGTGGAAAACAGCATACAAGCCATCTGCCATTATTTCTAATAATTTACAGCCCATTTGCTAATTCTTACGGGGTTTTTTTGGAGCCCATATTCTTTTTGTTAGCATTACAGCCCATATTGTGGCCACGGTTAAAAAGTTATACAAAATTTTGCATATGTCGGTGCGGTCTAAACTGTTTTTAATCTCGAAATTTTGAGTC
The DNA here is from genome assembly GCF_002162155.2 of Triticum dicoccoides. Classification (NCBI taxonomy): domain Eukaryota; kingdom Viridiplantae; phylum Streptophyta; class Magnoliopsida; order Poales; family Poaceae; genus Triticum; species Triticum dicoccoides. Next base: position 813,495,080 of record NC_041385.1, read on the forward strand.
ACATTCAGACTGATTTTAAAGATATTCACACATAAAAATCAATGCAATTTAAAATCTCGAAATGAAAAAAAGATATTTGAAACTAATTGTCGATTTAATGTGTTTTAAAAATGTACACCCCATTTCTCATTACTGATATGCCATTTTCTCGGCCAGCCGAATGAAGCTCTCCTCGTCTTGAAAGATTTGCAGCCCAACAGGCCTGATAAAGCAACTTACTTGACAAACCACAAAAACTTGGGCTAGCCATTTTCAGAAAGAAAAAAAAACTACTGGGCTGGTCTGTGGTAAACATAAAAGAAAAGGTTGTCTGGACAGGCCAGAGTGTCCCGCACAGCCCAGTTGACACCCTGCTTCCATCTCAAAAACAAATTAGATAAATGCCACTCCAATTATGGCGATTCATAAAAATGCCACTCCAATTTCCATACTTTGAAAAATGCCACTTCAAGTTTTGCAAACTTTGAAAACCGCCACTGAAGTTTCGGAACTTTGAAAAACGCCACTCCAGCCTTCGAAAAATGCCACTAGAAATGGCATGAAATGGCATTTTTCAAAGTTTGGAAATTACAGTGGCATTTCTCGGAAACACCATATTTGGAGTGGCATTTATCAAATTAACCCAAAACAAAAATAACTGGGCGAGTTGCTGGGTCACTAGTGTCAGTCGCTCGTTGTGCAATTCTCTCATTTATTGACTACGTTGACAATGGCATGGGACCCAGATGTCAGAAATCCACTAGGAGGAGCCATTTTTTTATTGGCTTGAAATAAGGAGGCACTTGCTTGCGTACTGCCATGACCTTGGCGGGTCCCTGCTGTCATCCTCGCCACGTACAATCATCTCCTGATTGTGTACGCGTCAACTTGGTAGGCCCACAAGTCAGCCTCTAAACCCGTGGAGGACAAATACAACCCATTTAAAAAATAACAGCCCATTCCATACGTTCAAATGGAAAGTTCAACATTCAGAGCAAAGTAACAGGTCTGATCCACATATAGAGTACTGAACGTCCACGATGACAACCATCATAGCCAAGTTAACTATCTACTCCCACTAATACTCTAGTAGCGTACAAGTACTAACTTACTCTTAGCTAACTAGACGATGTCGGCCGCCATCTGCGGTACACGCTAAACACCGGCACCGGCGTCCTGTGCCTCGCCTCTGACTTGCAAGAGGTGCGATAGGGCGCGTTGCTCGCGCGCGTTGGCCCTTTCCATGTCGGCGTGGTCCACCGAAGATTCGGCTTCCAAGCGGGAAACCCACTTGACGAGCTGGTAGTAAAAATCGGCGTCGCGAACGCATGCGTGCCTGATAGCCTCCAGGGCTATTTGCCAGGCACCAGCCTCCATGTAGTCGGCCCAATTGCGGGCCCTCTGCTCGCGACTCAGAGCGTCAGTGCGCTACTGCTCCATGTCCCGCTGGCGGCGCAAATCGGTGATACGCTGCTCCTCCGCCAGGCGGTCGCGCTCCAATAACTCCTGCTCCTCCACCAGGCGGTCGCGCTCTAACAACTCCTTGATCTCTGCATTGCCATCTAAAGACAGATAGAATGCCTCCTCCCTCCGGCTGCCTTCCGGTGAAAAACCGAACACTAGTTCCGGCAGTGACCGCCTCCGGCGTCGCCTACCGTGGACGGGCGGGGGCATGGCGGACGTGGCGAGCGATGTCGGGCTGGTGGGGGCTTATGAGGATATGGCGAGTTGGGTCACGGTGCCACCGGAGAAGACGGGGAAACAGTACTTATAGGCGGAAGGTAGCGCGACGGTGATCGGAATTCAATGCATAAGCAGGCATGGCTTAAGGTGCCAGCTTGCCGTGGAAAACTAGAGAAACTGAAATTATGACTGTATTGTCCCGTCCCGTCTAGGTCGCACACCGGCATGGCGGTAAACGAGTGCACTCGAATCATCTCCCTCCTTGTCAATAATGATTCCACAGATTTAAAAAGCCCGCAACAATTAAAGTGCATCTTTTTCGCATCAGTTAGCTGCCTTAATTATGGTCGGCTGCATGCAGGCACTCAGAATCGCTCGCAGCCAGAACGCGAAGCAGCATGCAACGAGTCGCAGCCAAGGGCACGCATGCAGCCACTTAAATCACTGGAATTAATTAGGCTTAAACTTCTGCATGCCATTAATTATTGCCATGCCTTGGTCTTGCTGCTTTGCTCACGGGACTAATAAACCCGGACGGAGGGAGTACCTTGGTTGGTGAGAGGTTTGAATTAAGCCCTGCAAACCGGAAAGGAGGTACTCCCTCCGTCTAGGTGAGTAAGTCATCTTAGGCTGTGCACCCTGACCAAGCAGGAGGGGAAAACGAGAAACGTTAATGTTTATTTGCTAATTAATAGTATTGCATGCAATGAACTAACCACTGCATGTCGTGTTTGATAGTCTCAAGTCATTAAAAGCATGCACACCCTTTATCTCTTATTGGTTGATATGTCAAGAAACAAGAAACGAGGTAGAAGTTAATGCATTGCGCCTAAGTGTTTTGGGATTATTTGGTTTTTGTAAGATGACTTGCACACCTAAACGGAGGGAGTACTAATACGTGCGTGATCCGCTATTTATTCGTGTAGGATCGAGTAGGTCGTTTCTTGAATTGAGCCCTACAAACAGGAAAGGAGGTAGTACGTGCGTGATCCGCTATTTATCCGTGTAGGATGAGTAGGTAGGATAGTGTAGCTTGTCAGTTTCTTCAGAGGTAGGCATTTTTATTCAAAAAACTGCCACTTTGGATCTTGCGTCGCAAATAAAACTGCCAGCAGCGCATTAGTAGGCTAGCTAGTGATCAATCAGTAACTTGTAAACACTGAGCGAACAGAAATAAGTAACTGTTGATGCATCTCAATGATTCACAGATCATATACAAATATGTAGCTCCAAAAGCAAAGATCAGCCACTTCGGATCTTGCATCGCAACTAAAACTAACTAGTATGATTCCCATACATAAGATCAACATGTTAATGCATCTCAATGATTCACAGATCATATACAAATATGTAGCTCCAAAAGCAAAGATCTAGAAAAAACATCTATTCTTCCTACTAACATGGATGCTTCTCTTGGCCAATATTTAGTACAGACTGAAAGACAAATTTGTTTGTGAAGTCTACAATTCCTCTTGCAAACATAATTGGTTTCACCAATAGCTGGAACCATGAGAATGAACCACACATGATGGAGGAACATCCACTGCAATATGATTTGGTCTTCTCTCGATCACACCACGAGACTATTTTCGAAATACAAACTTTAACTTAGGCAAAATGATGCCCATTGTATAATCAGACCAAAGCAATGAAGCACCTAGTGTTGGCAATAAATAGTACAGTACTACTTTTCTGCAGTCCATGAAGTGACTATCCAATCTTTCTGTGTCTATTTTCAAATGGCATTGCATGCAGTGACTATACTATTCTCTTGTGCAGTTCAACCAAAATTGCGGACACTTTGTTTGTTTGCCAAATAGCAACGGGCAGACATCTCTGTCTGCACAACATCAAGTAGCTAGTAAACATATACCACACCTTGTATTTTCGGTTTAAACATGTCTCTTCCGCTTAGCATCTGTCATGTTCTGCACTGGACAATCTGATACAGTTATGTTTTGCCCTGGACAATTTCATACTGAATTGATTTGCTGGTTCAGAGTAGAAATATAGCGCATATTCTTCATCAGACCAAGGATATCCATGTTTGCAGTGATGGAAGAGGTGAAATCGATACAACCGAAATTGAGCATCCAATCATTGAATCCTCTCATGCACCTCCAATGTAGGGCCACCCTGCCTGTAAATTCACATGCAAACCACTAGTATTACTATCTAATGACAGTACAAAAAGAGTAGCAAGATAGTAGCAAACCATGTACCTTCGTAATGAACAGCTCATAGTGCCACCAATTGGATATAAAGGTTTGGAAGAAAACATGCTCCTAATGTTGAACCAATTGGACTTTTTGTGCACTTCCACTAAAATTGAGCATCCCTATTTGCATAGATATTGAAAGTGTGAATACTGTAAAAACGACACTAGTTGAAGCATAGAGTCACAAATATAAGCATTCCAATTTCTTAATGGAAAAGGTAGCAAGACTATTTCTAACCACCTGTTTGAAGGAATAAATAAGGCAACATCGGCTGATGTCAGAAAGGCATATATAGTTCTTTTTGAAAGAATGATCGACTCCTGACCTTTCCTCTTCTTTTAAGCATATTTTGTGTAGTTCAACTAAAATAAAATGCCATCACCGCCTTTACAATTTAGTGACACTGTACAAAAAGAAATGACTTAACATTACATCATGATGTCAGGTATGTAGTCGACAGGCATTAGAGACAAACATACAGACCTCCTCCGATAACATAATGAACATTAATTTTAACAAAGGTGTGACTAGCTTTCCCGGGATAATTTGAGTGAACTATGCACCCTCTCTTCCTTAATATATGACGTTTTCGCGGTTCAATTTAAAGTACCCGAACGTCTAGTATTTAGAAAAATAGGTAGTAGTTTTCTTGAGTACATATCTGGGAAAGCTTGCCACACTTTATTTATGTCCATACGCTAATGCAACAACATTCGAGTACTACAAATATACACTAATCCATTGGCTAGTACAACAGTAGAGTAGTTAGTTTATTACAGGGTACAGTACAATGGTTTTACTGAACAGATTTCAATAAACTCTAGCACTGGAAGATTTCTATAAGAATTAACAATACAAAATGTAAAGGTAACAAGTTTCAGCATTGGTATACTCGTTGTGCATGAGCATTAAAGCAAATACAAAAGTCTGAAGGTAACTAGCATTATTAACTAATGACAGTATAATTTTTTTTGCAAACCATGTACCTCCAAGGCAAATATCATTTCGAACTCGGGGGGACCTTAAAAATTGCTATCCCAATCTTGATAATCGATCAAACATAAAAACTTGATCGAACGAATCAAGAGAACAGCCGGAGGAGGAGGTGCCCACTCTTGGCCTTTCCTCTTGTCTTCATAATTTTTTGTGCAGTTTAACCAAAATAAAATAACATCAGCGCCTTGGCATTTTGGTGACACTGTACAAAAAATTAACTTATCTCATGAAAGTGAGGTATGTAATCTATAAGCATTAACAGTGCAAAAATCTGAAGGTAGTAACAAGTTTCATCGTTGGTATACCGGTTGTACAACAGCATTAGAATGCCTTAGCTGGAAAATCTTTAATACATCCACAATCAATAGCTAACCCTGAAATAATCCAGTGACATTAAATGACATTGCTTAAATTTATCGGTGGCATTATACTGAGAGCGGCATTAGTTAAATGTGGCATCACTTTAGCAGTAGCATTGCTTGACTTGACTGCTGGCATTATACTAACAGCAAAAAAGTGGCGATAAGGGCATGGGAGGCCCATTCGGACAGTTGGCGCACCAGTACGATGTACCTCCACGGACGCAGAGTGGTGAGGGAGGTATGGTTTCCCAGAGCAACAAATATCCAAGCAGCATATGTGGATTACATCCCATTTTTGTTCTCTTTAGCCACCTTTTTCCTATGCGAGGACAACAAACCGATCGACCTGGTCAATCTCTACTGTGTTGTCATGCCTTTCTACCCTTCTTCAACCAAGAGACACGAGACTCGTTCCTTAGCTACTGATTTTCACCTTTTCAACCTAGATGTGGGTTCGATGCCTTCTCTCTTGGACAATACAGTCTCCCTTCCTTTCCTTATTCAACCCAGACATGGATTAGTCTACATGAAGTAGGGTTTCCTTTAATAGTGCAAATTATGGTTTTCGTCTGTGTGGCCAGCAGAGGATAGCAAATTGGAAAGATGGTGGAGTGGAAAAAGATCCACATGCAACGACGTGGCAGATGGGGCAATAGAACAAGGGTATGGTTCGAAAAGAGGTAGCATACCTGAGGGTCGATGGGAAGTGGCTTCGCTCGTGGTCGTCATCCTCCACACACACTACGGTAGCAAGCTTGGGGACGGAGGCCATCCCGTGTGGGCGCTAGGTTTGAGAGGATGGCCTTGTGTCAGTGCGTGACCTCGCTCGCCGATGATGAGTGCGTCAACGCTGCACGTCCATTTCTTCCCCGGTGGATCTGTGACCACCAGTGAGGAGGGAGAGAGAGGCCGTCTTTTTTAGATCTGGAGAGAGGGTGATAGTGTGAGAAGCAAGTGGGCAGCCCTTAGCAAGAAAGCGCTGAAGCTCCAGCCTATATATCTTTTTTATACTACTAGTACTGGAGGTGGAGTAGTGGTAGAGTAGTTTATATTTTCTCTGCGTACAGTACCAATTAGTCGTGCTTCAAAATTGAACGGCACGCCATCAAAAAAAGGTCAATAACTAATGCAGCACCTCAGGCCAACGTGGCCAGATCGTATTTTGCACGAGAAATTACACACCATGTTTCGTTGACATGTGGTCCCGTTCCAACATATCAGTGAGAGGACGACGAGTCCTTTCCTACTAGTATTTCCGACCGGACGTGTAGGCCGGGGCGCCTCTTCATGAACCGTGGCAAACTGGCAACCGTCCACCGACTCTTTGCCTTTCCCTCTCGATTTGGAACTGCTGTCGCACGCTCTTCCTCTCGCTCCTCCATTTTCCTTCAGCCCTTCACCCTTCCTTCTGCCATTGTTCGATCGTCTTCTCCATGGAGGGAACAGGCCGGAAACGACCCCGTTATTCTTGCCCCGATCTGAAAGATGACGTGGTGGAGGAACTCATTGATCGGTGCGATGTCATCACCTTGGCTAGCATGGTAGGTTCGTTCAAGCCCATTCTCGACTCAACTAATAACATCATTACAAGGAACCCAAGAGTCAAGGAGCGGTTTGATCTCCCCTATCTTCTTCGTCGTGACCCTGATGACTGGCGTGGAGACGACGGAGGCCTCACCTTGTGCAAGTTGATGCCACTTGATAATGATATGTATCATGTTAAGATGCCATCGCTTGAGGGTAAGGCTTGGGCAGGCGAAATGGAGATTGGGTTGTTTACATTGGGTCCAACTGCGAGTGGGAACTTGTGAATGTGTATACTCGTGACCGGGTTCCACTTCCAAAAAACTCAGCAGACTGCCCAGAGGTTGAGCACACCGGTATTGTATGCACGTTCAAATACGATCATGGTGACTGTCTTCTACGGAAGATAGCAATTTGTCGAGTTCCCAACCGCTCTCGGAATTACAAGAACTATGAAGTTTTTGCTATCTTCGACAAGCTTGTTACCGTCCTTCGTGGTTCGACTAGATGGATATTGCTCAAAAATCAGTTTCTATACACGGATGAGTACTGTGATGCAATTCAATATGAGGGTCTTGTGTTTGCTGTCACCACTCGTGGCACTGTTTTTGCATGGAATTCTTATACTTTTGGTACGTTTGTCTTTCACCATAATTATAATTGTTTCATCCACATGCATGCGGGTTAGCAAGTTTCCCTTTACTAATTAACCTTCTTCTTGTGTTTCCAAGGTCCTGTGAACATTCCACCACCTATACTTGAAAAAATTTATAACCAAGGGGAAGATGACGATGATGATGATCACGAGCATGAGGACGAGCAGCACCCATATACTCTGTGGCGCCTGGCAACTAATTCTGATGGATCACCTCTTCTTGTGTGTATACAGCCCACTGATGATGTTACTACTAAGGAAGCAGGTGTAGTCTCCCATGGTCGCACTCTCCGGACCTATACCAACACCCGTTGCATGGTATTCAGGATGGATACTAGTGTGCTAGCGCCAACACCTTCTCCCTGGTACAGAATTGATAGTCTTGTAGAAAACTCGCTCTTCCTTGGAGAAAACTATCCAATGATGGTGAAAGGGGATCCAACTGTTGTTGACACAATGTTACTACCATTTATGAGAAGCAATTGTGTCTATACCTTGGACATTTGGGTGGTTTCCTACCCTGGTACTGATATAGTAGGCCGCTTCAGCCTGGATGATCAGTCCTGCGTTTGCTAGAGCTTTTCCAATGTCAAGTATCATTTCCTTAGACCATGAGATCGTGTAACTCCCGGATGCCGTAGGAGTGCTTTGGGTGTACCAAACGTCACAACGTAACTGGGTGTCTATAAAGGTATACTACAGGTATCTCCGAAAGTGTTTGTTGGGTTGACACGGATCGAGACTGGGATTTGTCACTCCGTATGACGGAGAGGTACCTCTGGGCCCACTCGGTAATGCATCATCGTAATGAGCTCAATGTGACCAAGTGTTTGGTCACGGGATCATGCATTACGGTACGAGTAAAGTGACTTGCCGGTAACGAGATTGAATGAGGTATTGGGATAGCGACGATCGAATCTCGGGCAAGTAACGTACCGATTGACAAAGGGAATTGTATACGGGATTACTTGAATCCTAGACATCGTGGTTCATTCGATGAGATCATCGTGGAACATGTGGGAGCCAACATAGGTATCCAGATCCCTCTGTTGGTTATTGGCCGGAGAGTCCTCTCGGTCATGTCTGCATGTCTCCCGAACCCGTAGGGTCTACACACTTAAGGTTCGGTGACGCTAGGGTTGTAGAGATACTAGTATGCGGTAACCCAAAAGTTTTTCGGAGTCCCGGATGAGATCCCGGACGTCACAAGGAGTTCCAAAATGCTCCGGAGGTGAAGAATTATATATAGGAAGTCCAGTTTCGGCCATCGGGAAAGTTTTGGGGGTCACCGGTATTGTACTGGGACCACCGGAAGGGTTTCGGGGGTCCACCGGGTGGGGCCACCTATCCCGGAGGGCCCCATGGGCTGAAGTGGGGAGGGGAACCAGCCCCTGGTGGGCTGGTGCGCCCCCCTTGGGCCTCCCCCTGCGCCTAGGGTTGGAAACCCTAGGGGTGGGGGCGCCCCACTTGGCTTGGGGGGCAAGCTACCCCCTTGCCCCCCCCCCTTGAGATCCAATCTCTAGGGGGCCGGCGCCCCCCCCCCCAGGGCCCCTATATAAAGAGGGGTAAGGGAGGGCTGCACACCCCTGCTCCTGGCGCCTCCCTCTCCCTCTGCAACACCTCTCCCTCTCATAGAGCTTGGCGAAGCCCTGCCGAGATCGTCGCTACTTCCACCACCACGCCATCGTGCTGCTGGATCTCCATCAACCTCTCCCTCCCCCTTGCTGGATCAAGAAGGAGGAGACGTCTTCCCCAACCGTACGTGTGTTTAACGAGGAGGTGCCGTCCGTTCGGTGCTAGGATCTCTGGTGATTTGGATCACGACGAGTATGACTCCCTCAACCCCGTTCTCTTGAATGCTTCCGCGCGTGATCTACAAGGGTATGTAGATGAACTCCTCTCTCTCGTTGCTAGATGAATCCATAGATTGATCTTGGTGAAGCGTAGAATTTTTTTATTTTCTACAACGTTCCCCAACAGTGGTATCAGAGCTAGGTCTATGCGTAGTTTCTATGCACAAGTAGAACACAAACTTGTTGTGGGCGTAGATGTTGTCAATTTTGTTGCCACTACTAGTCTTATCTTGTTTTGGCGGCATCGTGGGATGAAGCGGCCCGGACCGACCTTACACGTACGCTTACGTGAGACAGATTCCACCGACTGACATGCACTAGTTGCATAAGGTAGCTAGCAGGTGTCTGTCTCTCCCACTTTAGTCGGATCGGATTCGATGAAAAGGGTCCTTATGAAGGGTAAATAGAAATTGGCCTATCACGTTGTGGTTTTACGTAGGTAAGAAATGTTCTTGCTAGAAACCTATAGAAGCCATGTAAAAAACATGCAACAACAATTAGAGGACGTCTAACTTGTTTTTGCAGCATATGCCTTGTGATGTGATATGGCCAAAAGGATGTGATGAATGAAATATATGTGATGTATGAGATTGATCATGTTCTTGTAATAGGAATCACGACTTGCATGTCGATGAGTATGACAACCGGCGCATGAGCCATAGGAGTTGTCTTTATTTTTTGTATGACCTGCGTGTCATTGAATAACGCCATGTAAATTACTTTACTTTATTGCTAAACATGTTAGCCATAGAAGTAGAAGTAATCGTTGGCATGACAACTTCATGAAGACACGATGATGGAGATCATGATGATGGAGATCATGGTGTCATGCCGGTGACGAAGATGATCATGGCGCCCCGAAGATGGAGATCAAAGGAGCAATATGATATTGGCCATATCATGTCACTATTTGATTGCATGTGATGTTTATCATGGTTTGCTTCTTATTTGCTTAGTACGACGGTAGTAAATAAGATGATCCCTTATAATAATTTCAAGAAAGTGTTCCCCCTAACTGTGCACCGTTGCGAAAGTTCATTGTTTCGAAGCACCATGTGATGATCGGGTGTGATAGATTCTAACGTTCACATACAACGGGTGTAAGACAGATTTACACATGCAAAACACTTAGGTTGACTTGACGAGCCTAGCATGTACAGACATGGCCTCGGAACACAAGAGACCGGAAGGTCGAACATGAGTCGTATGGAAGATACGATCAACATGGAGATGTTCACCGATGATGACTAGTCCGTCTCACGTGATGATCGGACACGGTCTAGTTGAGTCGGATCATGTATCACTTAGATGACTAGAGGGATGTCTAATCTGAGTGGGAGTTCATTAAATAATTTGATTAGATGAACTTAATTATCATGAACTTAGTCTAAAAACCTTTGCAAAATGTCTTGTAGATCAAATGGCCAACACTCATGTCAACCTCAACTTCAACGCGTTCCTAGAGAAAACCAAGCTGAAAGATGATGGTAGCAACTATTCGGACTGGGTCCGGAACTTGAGGATCATCCTCATAGCTGCCAAGAAAGCATATGTCCTAGAAGGACCGCTAGGTGAAGCACCCATCCCAGAGAACCAAGACGTTATGAACGCTTGGCAGTCACATGCTGATGATTACTCCCTCGTTCAGTGCGGCATGCTTTACAGCTTAGAACCGGGGCTCCAAAAGCGTTTTGAGCAACACGGAGCATATGAGATGTTCGAAGAGCTGAAAATGGTTTTCCAAGCTCATGCCCGGGTCGAGAGATATGAAGTCTCCAACAAGTTCTACAGTTGTAAGATGGAGGAAAATAGTTCTGTCAGGGAGCACATACTCAAAATGTCTGGGTTGCACAACCGCTTGTCCCAGCTGGACATTATCCTCCCGGACGAGGCGATCATTGACAGAATCCTTCAGTCGCTCCCACCTAGCTACAAGAGCTTTGTGATGAACTACAATATGCAGGGGATGGTGAAAACTATTCCTAAAGTATATTCAATGCTGAAATCAGTAGAGGTGGAAATCAAAAAGGAACATCAAGTGTTGATGGTCAATAAAGCCACTAGTTTCAAGAAAGGCAAGGGTAAGAAGAACTTTAAGAAGGACGGCAAGGGAGTTGCCGCGCCCGGTAAGCCAGTTGCCAGGAAGAAGCCAAAGAATGGACCCAAACCTGAGATTGAGTGCTTTTATTGCAAGGGAAAGGGACACTAGAAGCGGAACTGCCCCAAATACTTAGCGGACAAGAAGGCTGGCAACACTAAAGGTATATGTGATATACATGTAATTGATGTGTACCTTACCAGTACTCGTAGTAGCTCCTGGGTATTTGATACCGGTGCAGTTGCTAATATTTGTAACTCAAAGCAGGAGTTGCGTAATAAGCGGAGACTGGCGAAGGACAAGGTGACGATGCGCGTCGGGAATGGTTCCAAGGTCGATGTGATCGTCGTCGGCACGCTACCTCTATGATTAGTTTTAAACCTCAATAATTGTTATTTAGTGCCAGCTTTGAGCATGAACATTGTATCTGGATCTCGTTTAATACGAGATGGCTACTCATTTAAATCCGAGAATAATGGTTGTTCTATTTATATGAGAGATATGTTTTATGGTCACGCCCCGCTGGTCAATGGTTTATTCTTAATGAATCTCGAACGTGATGTTACACATATTCATAGTGTGAATACCAAAAGATGTAAGGTTGATAACGGTAGTCCCACATACTTGTGGCACTGCCGCCTTGGTCACATTGGTGTCAAGCGCATGAAGAAGCTCCATGCTGATGGACTTTTAGAGTCTCTCAATTGTGAATCATTTGACACATGTGAACCATGTCTCGTGGGTAAAATGACCAAGACTCCGTTCTCCGGAACAATGGAGCGAGCAACCAACTTATTGGAAATCATACATACTGATGTGTGCGGTCCAATGAGCGTTGAGGCTCGCGGAGGATATCGTTATGTTCTCACTCTCACTGACGACTTGAGTAGATATGGGTATGTCTACTTGATGAAACACAAGTCTGCGACCTTTGAAAAGTTCAAGGAATTTTAGAATGAGGTAGAGAATCAACGTGACCGAAAGATAAAGTTCTTACGATCAGATCGTGGGGGAGAATATTTAAGTCATGAATTTGGTACGCACTTAAGGAAATGTGGAATCATTTCACAACTCACGCCGCCTGGAACACCTCAGCGTAACGGTGTGTCCGAACGTCGTAATCACACTCTATTGGATATGGTGCGATCTATGATGTTACTCACCAATTTACCGCTATCATTTTGGGGATACGCTCTAGAGACAGCTACATTCACTTTAAATAGGGCACCGTCTAAATCCATTGAGACGACACCGTATGAATTATGGTTTGGGAAGAAACCTAAGCTGTCGTTTCTAAAAGTTTGGGGATGCGATGCTTATGTCAAGAAACTACAACCTGAAAAGCTCTAACCCAAGTCGGAAAAATGCGTCTTCATAGGATACCCTAAGGAAACCATTCGGTATACCTTCTACCTCAGATCCGAAGGCAAGATCTTTGTTGCCAAGAACGGGTCCTTTCTAGAGAAAGAGTTTCTCTCGAATGAAGTAAGTGGGAGGAAAGTGGAACTTGATGAAGTACTACCTCTTGAAAGTAGCGCAGCTCAGGAAGATGTTCCTGTGGTGCCTGCACTGGCAAGAGAGGAAACTAATGATGATGATCAAGGTACTTCAGATCAAGTTACTACTGAACTTCGTAGGTCCACGAGGACACGTTCCACACCAGAGTGGTATGGCAACCCTGTCCTGGAAATCATGTTGTTAGACAATGGTGAACCTTCGAACTATGAAGAAGCAATGGCGGGCCCAGATTCCAACAAATGGCTTGAAGCCATGCAATCCGAGATAGGATCCATGTATGAAAACAAAGTATGGACTTTGACAGACTTGCCCGATGATCGGCGAGCGATAGAAAACAAAAGGATCTTTAAGAAGAAGACGGACGCGGATGGTAATGTTACCATCTATAAAGCTCGACTTGTCGCTAAGGGTTATCGACAAGTTCAAGGGGTTGACTATGATGAGACTTTCTCTCCTGTAGCGAAGCTGAAGTCCGTCCGAATCATGTTAGCAATTGTCGCATACTATGATTATGAGATATGGAAAATGGACGTCAAAATGGCATTCCTTAACGGCCATCTTAAGGAAGAACTATATATGATGCAGCCGGAGGGTTTTGTCGATCCTAAAAATGCTAACAAGGTATGCAAGCTCCAGCGCTCCATCTATGGGCTAGTGCAAGCATCTCGGAGTTGGAACATTCGCTTTAATGAAATGATCAAAGCGTTTGGGTTTATGCAGACTTATGGAGAAGCCTGCGTTTACAAGAAAGTGAGTGGGAGCTCTGTAGCATTTCTCGTATTATATGTGGATGACATACTTTTGATGGGAAATGATATAGAACTTTTGGACAGCATTAAGGCCTACTTGAATAAGTGTTTTTCAATGAAGGACCTTGGAGAAGCTTCTTACATATTAGGCATCAAGATATATAGAGATAGATCGAGACGCCTCATAGGTCTTTCACAAAGCACATACCTTGATAAGATATTGAAGAAGTTCAATATGGATCAGTCCAAGAAAGGGTTCTTGCCTGTGTTGCAAGGTGTGAAATTGAGCTCGGCTCAATGTCCGACCACGGCAGAAGATAGAGAAAAGATGAGTGTCATCCCCTATGCCTCAGCCATAGGGTCTATCATGTATGCCATGCTCTGTACCAGACCTGATGTAAACCTTGCCGTAAGTTTGGTAGGAAGGTACCAAAGTAATTCCGGCATGGAACACTGGACAGCGGTCAAGAATATCCTGAAGTACCTGAAAAGGACTAAGGATATGTTTCTCGTATATGGAGGTGACGAAGAGCTCATCGTAAAGGGTTACGTCGACACTAGCTTTGACACAGATCTGGATGACTCTAAGTCACAAACTGGATACGTGTATATTTTGAATGGTGGGGAAGTAAGCTGGTGCAGTTGCAAGCAAAGCGTCGTGGCGGGATCTACATGTGCAGCGGAGTACATGGCAGCCTCGGAGGCAGCGCATGAAGCAATCTGGGTGAAGGAGTTCATCACCGACCTAGGAGTCATACCTAATGCGTCGGGGCCGATCACATTCTTCTGTGATAACACTTTTGGAAATATGCCCTAGAGGCAATAATAAAATGGTTATTATTATATTTCCTTATTCATGGTAATTGTCTTTTATTCATGCTATAACTGCGTTATCCGGAAATCGTAATACATGTGTGAATACATAGACTACAACATGTCCCTAGTAAGCCTCTAGTTGACTAGCTCGTTTATCAATAGATGGTCACGGTTTCCTGACCATGGACATTGGATGTCATTGATAACAGGATCACATCATTGGGAGAATGATGTGATGGACGAGACCCAATCCTAAGCATAGCACAAGATCGTATAGTTCGTTTGCTAGAGCTTTTCCAATGTCAAGTATCATTTCCTTAGACCATGAGATCGTGTAACTCCCGGATGCCGTAGGAGTGCTTTGGGTGTACCGAACGTCACAACATAACTGGGTGGCTATAAAGGTATACTACGGGTATCTCCGAAAGTGTCTGTTGGGTTGACACGGATCGAGACTGGAATTTGTCACTCCGTATGACGGAGAGGTACCTCTGGGCCCACTCGGTAATGCCTCATCGTATTGAGCTCAATGTGACCAAGTGTTTGGTCACGGGATCATGCATTACAGTACAAATAAGGTGACTTGCCGGTAACGAGATTGAACGAGGTATTGGGATAGCGACGATCGAATCTCGGGCAAGTAATGTACCGATTGACAAAGGGAAATGTATACGGGATTACTTGAATCCTCAACATCGTGGTTCATTTGATGAGATCATCGTGGAACATGTGGGAGCCAACATGGGTATCCAAATCCCTTTGTTGGTTATTGGCCGGAGAGTCCTCTCGGTCATGTTTGCATGTCTCCCGAACCCGTAGGGTCTACACACTTAAGGTTCGGTGATGCTAGGGTTGTAGAGATACTAGTATGCGGTAACCCAAAAGTTTTTCAGACTCCCGGATGAGATCCTGGACGTCACGAGGAGTTCCGGAATGGTCCGGAGGTGAAGAATTATATATAGGAAGTCCAGTTTCGGCCATCGGGAAAGTTTCGGGGGTCACCGGTATTGTATTGTACCGGGACCACCGGAAGGGTCCCGGGGGTCCATCGGGTGGGGCCACATATCCCGGAGGGCCCCATGGGCTGAAGTGGGGAGGGGAACCAGCCCCTGGTGGGCTTGTGCGCCCCCCTTGGGCCTCCCTCTGCGCCTAGGGTTGGAAACCCTAGGGGTGGGGGGCGCCCCACTTGGCTTGGGGGGCAAGCCACCCCCCTTGGTCGCCGCCCCCCTTGAGAATCAATCTCTAGGGGGCCGGCGCCCCCCCCCCCAGGGCCCCTATATAAAGAGGGGGGAGGGAGGGCTGCGCACCCTTGCTCCTGGTGCCTCCCTCTCCCTCTGCAACACCTCTCCCTCTCGTAGAGCTTGGCAAAGCCTTGCCGAGATCGCCGCTACTTCCACCACCACACCGTCGTGCTGCTGGATATCCATCAACCTCTCCCTCCCCCTTGCTGGATCAAGAAGGAGGAGACGTCTTCCCCAACCGTACGTGTGTTGAATGCGGAGGTGCCGTCCGTTCGGCGTTAGGATCTCCAGTGATTTTGATCACGACGAGTACGACTCCCTCAACCCCGTTCTCTTGAACGCTTCCGCGCGTGATCTACAAGGGTATGTAGATGCACTCCTCTCTCTCGTTGCTAGATGACTCCATAGATTGATCTCGGTGAAGCGTAGAAAAATTTTATTTTATGCAACGTTCCCCAACAGTACTAGGTTCACATGCTTCGCGCGTCGGGCGGGTGTTTTCACTGTAGCCATATGTTAATGTGTTCGCTGAACGTAACCAGCACCTCTAATCCTTGATACTAGTATTATATAGTAAGTAGTAGAGGTAGTAGGATGGCATGGGCCAGAACAAGCATTCACGTCCAGGAGTATGGCACATGCCACCACCACGATATCCATATGCACTACAAGAAATATGTCAACTAGTGACCTTCTGTCAGTGACCCTGGAAGAATTGGTCATAGATCTATGACCATTTGAGACCAATTGGTCAAAAGCTGTTCGGGGGGCTCCAAACCCTAAACCATTGCGACCATTTTGGTCAGAAAGGTCACAATTTCCTTACATGAAATGGTCATAAAGCAAACAGTGCTGGTCCGCTGCCTTATTTCAAGTTGTTAACGACCAATATAGATGGTCATAGCCTTGTAGATTGTGGTGGGTTGTGATGACTAGGCGCTATCTCATCAGTTTTGCTTATGTGTCATGTCCATGTGTCAATTTTTGCCCTAGGTTGTGAAGCCACCTGTATTTCTGTTATTCCAAAAATTCCGAAAAAAATCTCATAAATTGTTTGGATCATATCTTCATCAAATATGTCAAAAACCTTCCTTGCCTAGTTCAAAAATAACTCAACAATATTCATTTTCATATTCTGTTCACAGCAGCACTTTGTGAAGGAAGTACCATTTTGGCATGTCTAAATGGTATCCATTTTCTACAGTGCTTTCCTCTACCCAACTAACCATCCTCCACCAAATGCCAGCTCAATCCATTCATTATTTTGAGCCCAGCTTCAACATTCGTATTTATGTCCAGTGTGGTACTTTGCAAAGCAAGTACCACCTAGGCTCCTTCTTTTGAGCTGAAATTTTTTGAAGACGGTCTTCTTAGTAACTGATCATCCTCGGCCAAAAGTCACGCCCATTATCCATGTGCATTTCCCGTACCGTTAATCAAACACTTGGCTCCTTATTCATGTTTGAGCATCGATCGGTCTCCTCGTGAGAATCTTATGTTGTGATTTTCTTCCTAGCACCTACCTAGGGAGTGCCAAACCCACTAGACATGCCTAGGCCGCCCAGAACACATGGCAACGCCACGGTCACGCGGTGACCACGCGGCGGGCATGCGAGTTTACGCGCTCTAGAGTTGGGGCCCTCGGCCACCGTCCAAACCTCGACGTGTCATCACCAAACCATGTATTTTTGATTAAATAGGTACTTATGTAACTAGAAATAATTTTTGGAAAAAATAAAGATCAAACTATGAGCCAGCCGCAGTTCAAATTTGACCCGCTTCCTACTGGATCAGCGGGAATTTGTCTTTTTCACCAGAGGTGGATCAAAACTTTTGACACCCACCTATTTTGTCAATTGTGCATTAAATATGGCCTAGTATTTTATAAAATTGGTTTGGTCCAATTTTGCAACAAATATATGGTAGTTCCTTCACAAAAAAACCTCATTTCGGGCACTCGGAAATTGGAAAATGAATTTTTCATCCAAAGAAAATGAAAACTCCCTTAAGAAACATTGTTTGTCATTCCAATATGCACCCTTGTGCACAATATGAGATCGTTTGAACAAACTATGCCATGAATGTGGCTATAAGATTGATCATTTGGCTTGAACGCCATGAATCTTCACGCTTGATAGCTCGTTTCTAAGAACACTTTTTTAAAATAATTGCCGTATTACAAGTTTATTATTTTTCCTGGAAACTTGGTCACATATAATGATGCAATGCGAAGGTTTTCCAATTTTTTGAATTTTTTATGCCCGTTTCAAAATGCGGTCAAAATGGCGGGCTTGACCGTTCCTAGCTAGTGGTTGAATCTTGGATTTTTTTTTTATGTTTCTCTGATTAAATAGATACTTATGTACCTAGAAATGATTTTTGGAAAAAATAAAGAGCAAACTACGAGGTAGCTACAGTTCAAATTTGACCCGCTTCCACCTGAATCGGCGGGAATTTGTCTTTTTCACGAGAGGTGGATCAAAATTTTTTACACCCAACCATTTGATCAATTGTATATTAAATATGGCCTAGTATTTTAGAAAATTGACTTGGTATAATTTTGCAACAAATATATGGTAGTTCATTCACAAAAAAACCTTATTTCGGGCACTCGAAAAATGGAAAATAAATTTTTCGTCCAAAGAAAATGAAAACTCCCTTGAGAAACATTGTTTGTCATTTCAATATGCACCCTTGTGCACAATATGAGATCATTTGAACAAACTATGCCATGAATGTGGCCATAAGATTGATCATTTGGCTTGAAAGCCATGAATCTTCACACTTGATAGCTCATTTCTGAGAACACTTTTTTAAAATAATTGTTGTATTACAAGTTTATTATTTTTCCTGGAAACTTGGTCACATATAATGACGCAATGCGAAGGTTTTCCAATTTTTTGATTTTTTTATGCCCGTTTCAAAATGCGGTCAAAACGGCGGGCTTGACCGTTCCTGGCTAGTGGTTGAATCTTGGAATTTTTTTATGTTTCTCTGATTAAATAGATACTTATGTACCTAGAAATGATTTTTGGAAAAAATAAAGAGCAAACTACAAGGTAGCTACAGTTCAAATTTGACCCGCTTCCAACTGAATCGGCGGGAATTTGTCTTTTTCACGAGAGGTGGATCAAAATTTTTACACCCAACCATTTGATCAATTGTATATTAAATATGGCCTAGTATTTTAGAAAATTGACTTGGTACAATTTTGCAACAAATATATGGTAGTTCCTTCATAAAAAAACCTCATTTCGGGCACTCGAAAAATGGAAAATGAATTTTTCGTCCAAAGAAAATGAAAACTCCCTTAAGCAACATTGTTTGTCATTCCAACATGCACCCTTGTGCACAATATGAGATCATTTGAACAAACTATGCCATGAATGTGGCCATAAGATGGATCATTTGGCTTGAAAGCCATTGATCTCCACACGTCATAGCTCATTTCTGAGAACACTTTTTTAAAATAATTGTCATATTACAAGTTTGTTATTTTTCCTGGGAACTTGGCCGCATATAATGACACAATGCAAAGGTTTCCCAATTTTTTGATTTTTTTTGAATTTTTTATGCCCGTTTCAAAATGCGGTCAAAACGGCCGGAATGACCGTTCCTAGCTAGTGGTTGAATCTTGCAAAACTTTTGATGTTTCTCTGATTAAATAGGTACTTATGTAACTAGAAATGATTTTGGGAAAAAAAATAAAGAGCAAACTATGAGGCAGCTCCAGTTCAAATTTGACCCGCTTCCTACTAAATCGGCGGGAATTTGTCTTTTTCACCAGAGGTGGATCAAAAAATTTGACACCCAACCATTTGATCAATTGTATATTAAATATGGCCTAGTATTTTAGAAAATCTATTTGGTACAATTTTGCAAAAAATATTTGGTAGGTTCTTCACAAAAAAGCTCATTTTGGGCACTCAAAAAATGGAAAATGATTTTTTCGTGCATCAAAAGCATTTTACATAAAATCATTTGGTCAATTATACATAAAATTTGGTCTAATACATAGAGTTGGTAGGTTCGTCACAACAAAACTATTTTTTATACCTCAACAATGAAAAATGCTCTTCTCCTGCAAAAAAAATTATTTTTAATCAATACGACCTATTTATATGGTCATAAAGTCATCAAGGCCTTTATTGCATTCTGATTGTTCCACGAGCACCTCACACGGATCATGCCCGACCACCGTTGGATAGGCCCGGATCCAACGGCAGCCCTCTTCCCCCACCCCCTCTACCCCTCATCCCTCTCATCCCCCTCCCGAATCAGCGCAGCTCCCTCTCCACTCGTCCAAACCCTAGTCGTGCCCTCCTCCACTCGCTCTCCTCCATGAGCCGCCGCCCCCATCAATTCCGCCCAACACCGCCGTCCCCCTCCACTCGCTCTCCTCCATGAGCCGGATCCCCACCTCCTCCAGCTCCCCTTCCACTCACTCTCCTGGATTCCGCACACCCACAGCCGTCGCCCTTTCCCTCCCTTAGATCTCGATCCGATTCAGATCAACGCTGCCACAGCTTCCCATCGCCAGCCCCGCCCGGATGGGGACTAGACTCTTGCCGCTGCACGCAGATGCAGAGGAGGAGAGGGAGTCGACGAGCGATGGCGGTTGGGACTGGCCGGGTGCTGCCACTGCTGGCCGTAGTGGCGGCGCTCCTCTACACCGTGCCCTTCTCCAAGGTGAGTGGCGCCTCACGCCCCTCGAATCTGCATGCGGCGGTATGGTGGCGGAGGCTGGCGAGTGTTTGTTGTTTTTGCGCGCGTGCAGGGCCTCGGCGGGGAAGGGTGCAGATCCACCGTGTTGCTTCCGGATCCGCGCCCTCGTCACGCGCGCTCGACACCATGGAACTCGTCAACAAGGTCTTCTCTCACCCTCTTCTCTTCTCCTTTCGATTCGATCTGGATGTTGCTCACACATGCCCGATTTGTTTTTCTTCCTCACACAGGTCGTCGTCAAGCCCTTGATCTGGCTGCGACCTCCAGCGCGCTCGCGCGGCTGATGGGCATAGGTCCATGCACGCTGGTGATGGCGACTCACCAAGGTTGTCGTCGTCGCCTGGACGCATGAGGCACCCGATGACCTCCTCCATCACCAACCACCAACACCCGTCTGGAGGATTTGCATTCTATCCCCTCCCCCACATGAACGACCTCCTGCCTACAACCATCACACGCACGGGAGAGCTCAGCTCGCCTTCATGGGCGCCCTCTTGCTGGCCACCGATAAGGTGATCTGTTGCTCTAGTTATTATGTTGCTGACCCCCGTGTTATGGTTCAACGGCGCGGAGTTTCGATGAATTGGTTAGGTTGCTGGGAGTGGCGGTGCGTCACGGTGTAAAGTTACGAGGGTGCACGAGATGCATAAACAGGGGACTTTTCTGACTATGTGCCTCCGGTTGTCGCTTGTGTTCGTATTGTCGCGATGCAGAGCTGTGATATAGAATTCACATGGGTGTCCTGTAAGGAACTTAGGATTAAGGTGATCCGTCAATGTAGTCTTATTGTCGAGTCTTGCCTTCTGTTTAAGACTTTGCATTTCGGTAAATTGGTTTGGTCGCTGGGAATGGCAGTATGCTGTGGTGAATCAGATGGGGTTCCTGGCGATACTCTTGCTAGTTGACTAGTTAGTACTGATAGCTAGGTCTTCTAGTTAATCATGTATTTATTTGTCTCTTAGAGGTGTCTGTACCCTGCCCGATAGCTTATTCTCAATAACTGGAACAAAATCTATGTGTTTTCGCTAACCAGCTTCGGTTATTGCCTTCACATATTGTTTTGAATTTCAAAATGAATACACTCAAAGTGTTGCGACCGGTGCCTCTGTTGAACATTTGAATCCTGTTTTGTGATAGGATTACTCAACCTGCACCTGTTTTGTCAAAGAATTACTTAATCTTGCACAGGACAGTGCCATTTTTTTCATTTCCACCATTTGCAATAAATGTTGCACCTCCTGGCACTGCCATGTGCCATCATCTCGTTGTTCGTTTGTCCACTCTAGTTGAAGGGAGATGCATATCTGCTTAGCAGACAAGGTGACATTTTTCAGTAGCTTAAATTTGACTTGGTGTAGTAATCTTGGTGCTTAGTGCTGCTTGTATCTCATGCTAATTGTTGCATGAGTAGTTTCAGTAGTTTTATAACAGCAGTAGTAGCACAAATTTAACTGGACTATTTTGTTGTATTTCCATCATACACATTTGATTTATTTAGTGACTGCAGACTATGATTATACAGTAGAAGTAGTTAGTATCTCTGTAGACTGCATATTATACAGTAGAAGTAGTTAGCCAATTTCTAGGGGCTGTCTGTTCACCTGTTAGTATCTCTGTAGACTATACATGCTTCAAAGGGGGATGGCTTTTATGCTCCCTTGAATGCATTTTGATCTTAGTAGTACTTACCACATAGTAACAAAATAAGCAGTAGCCTGAGCTTTCAGGTTTAGTGTTTCTCTTGACACATACTAGCAAGCATGAACATGAAGCTGCGATCTTGACACAGTACCCTATGTAAAACTGGATCTTAAACTGTTTGTTGAACCAGAAATATCATTAATCAATAAAACTCTTTATTATAGTATAAAACATTTTGAACCTCCATACGGTTTACTTAATTCCTAGTGGTAGTTCCAGAATCTGATCTGAAACTGATCTAAAACATTTTGAACTGGATCTCAAACTGACAGTTTACTGAATTCCTAGTGGTAGTTCCAGAATCAGATCTGAAATTGTTAGTGTTGTTGACCAGAACTATGCGTTTACAATAAAACTTTTTTGAACCTCATAATATATTTATATAATATGTTTGTTCATAATATATTGGCTCTAGTGTTTTAATTCTTCTCTTCTGATTCATGTAACAGGGCGACGGCCGAAGGCATGATGATAGTTCTATTGCCGTTCTAGTGTAGCGAAGGTGGCCTAGTCGACTATGGTCGCCTAGTGAGTCGTTGCATAGGATTTCATCTGACTAACCTTGATGTAAACTGCTCCTATTGTGGAGCCTGTTATCTGATTGTAAACTTGATGGTTGATAATATTTGAAGTATTTCATGTGTTTTCTGTGTCCCAATTTAAATACCAGGTATTTATTTGCGTGAAATAAAAATGAAGAATATTGCCCTAATGGCTAGGACCCAGTACTAGAACCTGACAATGGGGGACCCACCTGACTAGTGAACCCAATTTAGAAAAAAAGAAAAAAAATGAAATTGTTGAGACAAAAAGGCCATGGGCCAAAAATAAAAAGGCTGTAATGTTGGGCTTGGTCCATGAAGCTGACAAAAAATTCACATGAAAAAAATATAAATGGGCTGAATTAATAGGCTCGGCCCATATAAACACCGAATTGGACTGGGCTGAATCTTGTGCCACATCAGCTTGCCACGCTGGATGCCTACGTGGCCTGGGGAGGTTGCTAGTGACCAAAATGCCACAGTAGACATATTTTGGTCATAAACGTCTACGACCATTCCAGAAGAAAGGTCGCTATAGTCAGTTAACGACGGCCAGCTTTTGACCTTATGTTTTTGGTCACGAAAAGGTCACAAATTGAAAACAGTGACCATTCAGTGACCAATAGTGGTGGTCACTAGTTGACATATTTCTTGTAGTGATGACACCATATTTCTTGGAGTCCGTGCTAGAGCAATCTCTTCAACCTCGTCGTTTCTCTAACTTCAGCCATCGCGCGGCGGGCGAGGTGGGGGTTTGCCGATAGTCGGTTTCCTCAACTGCGGTCCCACTTGTAAGGCCAACTCCAATGCACGACCCAAAACGGACCTCCGTTTTGCACGAACTCCAACGATAATTTTGACTAGAAAAGCAAGACCAAAGAAAACAAGAACCACAAGAATACATTTTACTAGAAGATATCCAGCTTCCATAACTGCTCCTGTAAGTTGGATTAGTGCCTTCTCGATGCATTCATTGTTGATCTGCGGAGGCTCGATCTTGCATGCTTCTTTCTTCTTCGAGTGTAAAGAAGTAGACGTTGCTTCCTCGCATCTAGTCTCATGTCTAGCCTCTATTCTAGTAGGAGTATCAGCAAGTGCACTAGTCTCATCTCTAGCCTCTATGCTAGCTAAAAGTGCTAGAACATCTACTAAATTGCACTCTATCAATATATCGATGTACTCTTCTTCCAATACCAAAACTTGCATCCATTCTAGTACACAATAAAATTTTTAAGTTAGCACAACTAGTCTAATCCGAGAGCACAACCAAAGATTTGGTCGGGTTCTTCCTCCTTTTGCCGACACGTGGGACATCCAGCATCCAGGTCATGTCATGCATGAAAATAGAGTGGTAGTTAAAGCCACGTGATGTGCATCTTGGGTTAAACTGTAAATAGAATCTTACTACTCTTGAGTAACTCCAAAAGCGGCCACCGAAGATCTTTATTGGATTTGTTTTTCATCACCAGCACATCGAGGTGAAAGATTTGCATGTTCAGTGGGTCCTCTTGCGTTTTCACTGGCATGTGGGACCACATGTGAGCAAACAGACGATGGGCTTCGCCCATCCGCTGGCTTGCTGAGAAGAGAGATAGAGGAGGGCTGAGCACGGACTCCAGGAAATTTGTTCTATGTACCTCGATATAGGCTGGATATAGTAGGGTGGCATGGGACATAACTAGCACTCACGTCTAGCAGTACGGCACACGCCACCCACATGAGTCCCATCCAACACCAATTTTCTTGGAGTCCGTGCTACAGCCATCTCTTCTCCCTCCTGTTTTCTCAGCCATCGCTCGGTGGGCGGGGTGGGGGTTTGCCGGTAGTCGGTTTGCTCAACTGCGGTCCCACTTGTAGTGAAAATGCAACACCGCACGCATTCCCCCTTGAGCGGCGTGCCGGACCAACCATGTGGGGGTGCGACGCGAACACGGCAGGCTTTTCCTTTTGAACTCGTAACTGGTAAAATTTGATTCTGCTCCATGGCGCGACCGATAGATAGAAAATAACAATTTTGCCTAGAGTAATGAGAAATTTGGTTCTGGCGCTGTTCATGCATGGAGTACGTACGAAAATTATGAAGTTGATGTGAAAGGTAAGATAATTATTAGCAGTACCATATACTACTACATGGATTTGACGAAAAGATAAAAATACATACGGATCCATCAACGACATCCTCACGCCCTAGTGCGCCGGGTCACCAACCGACATGTGAGGAGCAGCGGTGTTGGCGGCGAGCTCAACGTGCTTCTGAACAATGTCGTCCAAGGTTGCCCTGCGGTCCAAGAAGGCCAGCGTCCTATTGTCCTTGAGGGAGTCCTGGACTAGGGGGTGTCTGGATAGCCGGACTATCATCATCGGCCGGACTATCATCGGCCGGACTATCATCGTCAACCGGACTCCAAGACTATGAAGATACAAGATTGAAGACTTCGTCCCGTGTCCGGATGGGACTTTCCTTGGCGTGGAAGGCAAGCTTGGCAATACGGATATGTAGATCTCCTACCATTGTAACCGACTCTATGTAACCCTAGCCCTCTCCGTGTCTATATAAACCGGATGGCTTTATTCCGTAGGACACAACAACAACCATTACAACAATCATACGATAGGATAGCTTCTAGTGTTTAGCCTCCTTGATCTCGTGGTAGATCTACTCTTGTAATATCCACATTATCAATTTCAATCAAGCAGGACGTAGGGTTTTACCTCCATCAAGAGGGCCCGAACCTGGGTAAAACATCGTGTCCCTTGTCTCCTGTTACCATCCGCCTAGACGCACAGTTCGGGACCCCCTACCCGAGATCCGCTGGTTTTGACACCGACATTGGTGCTTTCATTGAGAGTTCCTCTGTGCTGTCACCGATAGGAAGGATGCCTCTTCCCGTCTTCAAGGACGGTATCTTCGCCAAAGGAGCCTTGGCCGCCGGCCAAACTATCCGGCTAGGCGGTTTTCTTATGACCGCCTGTCCGGCCACCGCTTCGACGATGACCTCTCGGGTCATCGAAAGCAATCTTCACATCAACTCGGAATTCGCTGAGCAGCTAGATCCAACAGAGCCCTCGTCCGTAAACGAACTCTTGGATCGCATCGCCGCCCTGGGAGTCACTACAGACTACAATCAGATCGGGCTTAAAACCGATCTGAGAGAGATTAACTCTCCCCAGGTTACCCACCACGTCACGGTGGTAGAGGAACATCGCGGCGACCCTTCTCCTATATTGAAAACTAGTCGTGTCCGGGCTACCGAACCCTCCATGCCGGATTCCCGCACAGGGACGGATTTCGATCAAGCGCTGAACCTAAAGTCAGGCATTGGACCGGACTCATTGGACAACGTTCCACTTTCCAAGCTTCCGAATTCGGAAACTTCTCGGCCCTCGAGCCTCGAGATGGGTAGGGTCCCGGACTCAATTAGGCCCACCTGTCCAGATATATGCGATCTATCTCTAATCCGGCAAGAGCCAGCTGAAACAGTACATCAATACTGGGCCAGATTCCTCCTGGTTATGGACAGGATAAAGGACTGCCGAGAGGAAAACGCAATCTCGATTTTTTGCAATAATTGCACGGACAGGGGAATCTTGAACGCTGTCAGCCGTCGTGAAATCACACGCTTCGCCGACCTGGCATCCATAGTACGAAAGTACTGTGCGATAGAGAGTTTCCGGAAAACCGAAAATAGGTTTTGGGACAATCCGGCCCCGAATACAACCCCAGTCCGCAACAAAAGGGTGCATTACACTCAGGCACCAGGTACAAAAACCAAAAAACAGAAGCCCCA
The DNA here is from genome assembly GCF_002162155.2 of Triticum dicoccoides. NCBI lineage: Eukaryota > Viridiplantae > Streptophyta > Magnoliopsida > Poales > Poaceae > Triticum > Triticum dicoccoides. The sequence goes on from NC_041385.1 coordinate 813,521,529, forward strand.
TAAAGGGAACGGAACCGTATTGGAGGGATGGCCTAGCAGACCCTGTACAATTCACAGTACCGAGGGCGCCACCCCAACGCATAGCCTTCAGGCATGTTGGATATTACGGCAGGTGGCCAAAAGTGGCGAGGAGCTTCTAGCCCCGGAAAACCACACCAACAGTACCGGTACGGTATCAACAGTCTTCGAAACTTTCGCATCAAACAATATGCGGAAACGAACAATCCGCAGCCTCGCCGAAGTCTACCAAGTAGCAACAGCAAATCCTTGGAGCGACGCGGCCATCACCTTCAACGCCAGCGACGAACCTAAATTCTGAACAGCCCGAGCACCGGCCGCATTGGTCCTCAATCCAATAGTGGACGGCTTTTGACTTACCAAGGTACTCATGGATGGCGGCGGCGGATTAAACCTCATCTACGAGGAGACTCTTCAAAAAATGGAAATAGACTGGAGCCGCATTGAGCGAAGCAGCACAACCTTCAGAGGAATAATCCCTAGCCGGGAAGCGCGCTGCACCGGAAAAATCACACTTGATGTGGTGTTCGGCTCGCCGGACAATTACAGGTCCGAAGAAATCACGTTCCAAGTGGCCCCATTCAGCAGCGGATATCACGCTATATTAGGACGAGAGGCATTCACAATTTTTCAAGCCGTACCCCATTACGGGTACATGAAGCTCAAAATGCCTGGGCCCGGCGGGATAATCACTCTCGTTAGTGATCCGGACATAGCACTCCGCGCCGAAAACAAAACAGCCGCATTAGCCCTGGAGGCACTATCCGAAGCCCTAGCGGCAGAGGAACTCACCGCGCTGCGCTCTACGGTGCATAGAGACGATGTGATACTCGATAAGAGATCCAAGTCCACCTCCTTTAAACCAGCGGATGAAATAATAAAATTCCAAGTCCATCCAACGGACCCGACAAAGACAGCCTCCATCGGGGCACATTTGAACCCTGATGTAGACGCCGCACTGCGAGAATTCCTTCAGGAAAATTGGGACATTTTCGCCTGGCATCCTTCAGATATGCTGGGAATCCCACGCAGATTGGCAGAGCATAGCCTAAATATCCTAAAAGGATTCAAGCTAGTCAAACAGGCTCTTCGACGATTTTCCGAACCCAAAAGACAGGCAATGGGAGAAGAACTAGCCAAACTATTGGAAGCCGGATTCATCAGAGACATCAAACATCCGGATTGGCTAGCAAACCTGGTAATGGTACCAAAGAAGGACAAATCCTGGCGCTTATGTCTCGATTTTAAAGACATAAACAAGGCCTGCCCAAAGGATCCCTTCCCCCTCCCCCGCATCGACCAAATCATCGATGCTACCGCAGGGCACGATTCATTGTGCTTCCTGTACGCATACTCCGGCTACCATCAAATCAAGATGGCAGAAGCGGACCAAGCCGCGACGGCATTCATTACTCCATATGGACCATTCTGCTTCAACACAATGCCCTACGGACTTAAAAACGCCGGCGCAACATATCAGCGCATGATTCAGACATGTCTAGCTACCCAGATCGGCAAAACAGTAGAGGCATACGTAGACGACGTAGTCATCAAAACCAAACACGTCGAAACTCTAGTAGACGATTTGAGGGTCCCGTTCGACAACCTCCGAGCATATGACATCCAGCTGAATCCGGAAAAATGCGTTTTCGGCGTACCAGCCGGAAAGCTCTTGGGCTTCATTGTATCCGGTAGAGGAATTGAAGCAAACCCGGCCAAGATCCGAGCTCTATCACAGCTGGATATTCCAAAAGACCTCAAACAGATCCAAAAATTGACTGGATGCGTGGTGGCTCTCAGCCGCTTTATCTCCCGCTTAGGACAAAAGGCATTGCCCCTCTATCGCCTCCTCAGACGCACCAAACACTTCGAGTGGACAGATGCTGCCACTGCCGGACTCGAAGAAATAAAAGCTGTATTGGCAACGAATCCGGTCCTGGCTGCGCCCAACCTGGGCGAACCAATGTTGTTATACATCGCGGCAACACATCAAGTTGTGAGCGCGGTACTCATCGTAGAACGAGAGACAGAAGGGCATAAATTCCCTCTTCAAAAACCAGTGTACTACGTATCCACTGTTTTAACTCCCTGCAAGTCCCGTTACCCACACTATCAAAAGATAGCGTATGCGGTGTTCATGGCATCCCGGAAGCTCCGACACTACTTTCAAGAGTGTTCGATAACAGTGGCCTCCGAAGTACCCCTAAATGACATTATAAACAACCGCGACGCGACGGGCAGGATTGCAAAATGGCCATTGAGCTCTTACCATTCGATATAAATTACAAACCCCGGCGAGCTATAAAGTCGCATGTTTTGGCTGACTTTGTCGCTGAGTGGACCGAAGCCGAACTCCCTAAAGAGTACGGCGCATACTCCAATTGGATTATGCACTTCGACGGCTCCAAAATGTTGGCCGGACAGGGGGTTGGCATCGTATTAACGTCCCCAACCAGGGACACGGTCCAATATGTACTTCAGATAATGTACACGGACTCCAACAACGCAGCCGAATACGAGGCCCTCTTACATGGCCTCCGGATGGCAATCTCCATGGGCATTCAACGCCTAGAGGTGCACGGGGACTCAAACCTCGCAATATCCCAAGTAAATGGAGACTTTGACGCCAAGGATTCGAAAATGGCAGCCTATCGTAACGCTGTCCTTAAAATGTCAGCTCGGTTCGACGGACTTGGATTCCACCATGTAGCCAGGGATAATAACCAAGCGGCCGACGTATTGGCACGCATCAGCGCAAAACGTGACGCTGTCCCTCCAAACATCTTCCTGGAACGGCTGTTCAAGCCATCCGTACTATGGGAAGAGGAGTCCGGAAATAACAAACCAGAAGCAGCCGCACCAACCGGCACAAAGCAATTTGACATAATCGGCGATTCAGCCGATGAAATAACACCTTCAGCCCACGACATAATGGCAATAATCGCCCCGTGGACAGAGCCATTCCTAGCCTACTTGCTTAGGCAGGAACTTCCCGAAGACCAAAATGAGGCCCGCTGCATAATTCAGCGATCTAAAGCCTACAAGGTCCATGAGCGAGAACTTTATAAGAAAAGCACAACCGGAGTCCTTCAAAGGTGTATCTCCGAAGAGGAAGGGCGAGACCTTCTGGCTGAAATTCACGCCGGACTAGGCGGACACCATGCCGCAGCCCGGGCCCTTGTAGGAAAGGCATTCCGTACAGGATTTTATTGGCCGACGGCCCAGGCAGATGCTCAGGACTTAGTCCAAAGATGCGTCGATTGTCAGCTCTTTGCTAATCAGAGTCATATGCCACCCACCGCCCTCAAAACTATACCCATTACCTGGCCGTTCGCGGTTTGGGGGCTTGACATGGTTGGACTACTTAAAGGGGGAACCCACAAGCAAAGGTACCTATTGGTCATGGTGGATAAATTCACCAAATGGATAGAGGCCAAGCCAGTTAAAACGGCAGAGTCCGGACCAGTGAGAGACTTCATATCTGGGGTAGTACACCGTTATGGTGTTCCCCACAGCATCATCACCGATAACGGCACGAACTTCGCGGCCGACGAGGTTAAATCATGGTGCAAAAACATGGGCATTAAGCTCGATTACGCTTCAGTCTATCATCCTCAAACCAACGGTCAAGTGGAACGAGCAAATGGTCTAATAATGAGCGGCATCAAACCCAGACTAGTGCGGTCTCTCACGAAATCTGACACGCACTGGGTAGAGGAGCTCGACTCCGTACTTTGGGGGTTGCGGACAACGCCCAACCGAACTACCGGATTCACACCATTTTTTATGGTATACGGCGCAGAAGCAGTTCTGCCTTGCGACATCATTCATGACTCACCTCGAGTGCGCATGTACGAAGAAAGAGAAGCCGAGTTGGATCGGCAGGACAGCTTGGACGCATTGGAGGAAGAACGCGACGTCGCCAAGGCTCGTTCCGCATTCTATCAGCAGTAGGCTCGAAGATACCAAAGCAGAGAAGTACGGGCCAAGACTTACAACGTTGGCGAACTAGTTCTACGCCTGCCGGACAAGAAAAAGGACAAGCTCAAGCCCAAATGGGAAGGCCCCTTCATCATCGATCAAGTCTTGACCGGCGGAGCATACCGTCTACGAAATGCGTCGGATAACCAACTCGAGCCGAACCCATGGAACGCAGCCTGCCTCCGAAGATTCTATGCCTAGCGCCGGACTAAGAGTTCGTAGCTTTCCCCCGTCCAAATTTTTTACACTTCAGCTGTCTTTTGTTTCTCTTTTTTCTCTCACCCCTATTCATCACAGCCTTAAAAGGCTTACTCGCGCATCGTTCGCACGCAATTGATGTGTTATCCGCACTCATTATACATGGGGGCTTCTTTACCAAAAGCTTAATTATAAGGGCTTCATGCCCAGCACGCGTGTCAAACTTCCACGTGTACCTTTTATTCACCAATATATGCATCGATATGACTTAAGTTTTGGCCAAGCTGGGTTGCCTGGCTACTGTGCTTACCCCTACGTTCCCGATTGTTCGGCTAGGAGGTAAAGGGAGCACCTCTGCGATTGTTACTGCCGGGTCAGCCAGATGTGTACCTCAGACTGGGTGAAGCCGAAAGCTAGTGTTCTTAAGGGAATATTCGGTCGGTGATTTGAAAGATGATTTTTTATCAATTTATTTACCTGCCCCCAGATGTTATCCTACTCTTTTCGCAGTCCGGACATGCACTTTTGGGCATGCCTCCCCAGAGGAAAGGAACCCTTAACGAAACTATTCTCCCTGGAAGATGTTTCTTACTAACCATGTAATATAACATAACTAGTTGGGCACTTGTCTGATAAAGCACTAATGACCCCTACGCCTGGTCTCCATGCATACCCCGGTTGTTTCTTAACCGAGAAGGTATTCGGACACACTCCGGACTCTAGGGTCCCGAGGTTGAAGCAAAAAGGTCGGCAAAGACAAACGATCTACAATCCGGCTAGAAGGCATTCTACATGTCATTTTACAATACATTATCAAATCGACTGACTGTATTCCTCCTCAATCCCGTCTAACAGGCTATCTAATTTACAGTCCCGTTGGGAAAATTTAGCGGCCAACTCTACTTAGACGTATACTAAAATCACGGGAATCTCCTTCCCATCGGGCCCCACAGGTCCGACCTCGGCCATGTGGTTGGGATCCGCCTTCTTGTACCGCGTCTTCACCATGGCCCAGGCCTCCCTGACACCTTGGCTGCAGGCTGAAATCTTCCATAAACGGAAGCGCTGCCGCACTCCCTGAAGCTTCTCCGCAAGCTCCCCAAGGCCCTCGGGTAGGGAGAAGGCTGGCCATAAAGCCTGGATGACGCCGCTCATTGCCTGCCGAACTCGTTCGATCAGTTGCAACAGCTCGGGAAGTTGATCACCCATTGATACGGGCATCTCCTCCGCAGGGCGACCTGTGAGTATACCTACAGACATATTTTGTCAATTGACTTCCTCGCCGAACTGTTCTTTTCAAAGGAGTTCACTCAAGCACTTACTATAGATGCCGCGACGAAGCCGCTGATTCTCCTTAACGGAGCCAGACAGCTCGGCCCGAACGCCTTTCAGCTCTTCTCCAAGCTGGGCATGGGCATCCTAGAGCTTGTTCCTTTCGTGCTGCACCTTAAGCAGCACCCTCTCGCCGGCCTTCAGCTGGCGCAGAAGTTCTTGCCTGTCCGGATCTTGTCCGACAGCACCTGCAACGTCATTATCAGACTTGCGCACAGGCCAAACACTACTTATCTTTTTAAATAATGTGTTACCAGGAGAGGTCCCTGTGTTTCCTCCTGCGGCAGCGAGTGCGGCCTCAAGTTGGGCCTTACACTCTTGTAGCTCCTGAGACAGTTGGGTATTCTTCTTTGTAAGATCCTACAGTTCAGATGATCCTTAAATCAGTTAATACAACTACTTTAAGTCTCGGGGGCTACTGGCATATACAACTATTAAAATCTCTTACCCGTATGTCTTTTACATACTGCTCCGTGGCTCTGGTCAAACCATCTTGAGCGGCACGGAGGTGCGCATCCCCCGCGTTAAAGGCATTCAACGCCTCAGGGGAGAAGCACACGTCACGAAAAACTATCCGGCGGCGCCTGTGGTTCATGGTGCTCTCCACCTCAGATTTGGTGGCGGACAGTCTGTCGGCATCCTCCGTTGGAGGAGTATCCGGCTCGCGCCTTGCGCTCGCCTCCCCCTCTGGACCAGGCGCTGGAGCTTGGCTGGTAGAGGCTGGGTTGGCAACCTCTACGCCCGCAGTCCGGCGGGCGCTTTTTCTCCTACAAAAGTTATAAGCACTCAAACGCTTCCTAGGAATGTTGTTCTAAATAATGAACCATGAGCTATACCTTTGCGGCGACGTCTCAATTCGCGTCGCGCTCCTCTTCCGCCTGCTGGGCCGGACTGACCCTTGTTGGTCAGCCGCCGCGGGTTCGGCTTCCTGCCTTGAAGGCACCGCCTGCAGGACACCGTTGTATACGGTGGTCAGAAATGCGCGAAGATGGAATAATGGTGTTAGGAATTCGGTCATAAGTACCTGGGAAGCCGGTGACAAGCCGGGGTAGTCCGCCGTAATGGCGACTAAAGCATTGTCCATGCTGAGCTGGTGGAACACCCCGTCAATTAGCTCCACCTTTATATCCGGATCCTCTTCGGAGGTCGGATCAAGGGATCTTCCCGGATCCTCGGGTTGTGGAGCCGGACTATGAATGTCCTCCACATCCCGGCGCAGTTCCTGCGTCAAAATCACAGAGTGAGGTACTCGGCTTTAAAAGCACTGGTCGGATGAATAAATGTCCGCTTACCCAGCTCCGAGGGTTATTCATGGAAAACCCATTCAATGGGCTCGTACGGAGGAAGTCTTCTTTCTCCCCCTTGTACAGGCCGGACAGAATCTTCACCAGATCCTCGGCAGATCCCGACCACTTACGGCCATGGCGGGTGGCATCGTCCTCCCCGTTGAAATCCCACATTGGGTGGCCCCTGTATTGCAGCGACTGCACACCCCGCATAATGCACGTGACCATGACTCCGATCATGGTCAATCCGGAATGGGCCAGCAACCTTATCCGGCCCATCAAATAATGGACGCTCTTATCTTCCTCCAGCTGAGGGCTCCGCGGGCGCCAACTTAGGCATTTCTTCAGAGGAGCGTCGCTAAACTCAGGGAGGCCGATCCGAATTGGGTCAGGCAATGGAGCGTCTTCTATATAAAACCATTCCGAAGGCCAGTCTTCGCACGCCTTCCTAGGGGTTCCGGATAGATATCCGGTCCCGGCGATGCGCCATATTTCGGCACCGCCCACTTGATATATTGACCCCTTGTAAGAGCGGGGTACGAGGCAGAATAGCCTCTTCCACAGCGCAAAATGGGGCTCGACGCCCAGGAATAGCTCGCAAAGGGCTACGAAACCCGCGATGTGCAGAATGGAGGCGGGCGTTAGGTGATGAAGCTGGAGTCCGTAGAACTCCAGGAGCCCGCGGAGGAATGGATGTACAGGAAATCCAAGCCCCCTTATTATATAAGGGATGAAGCATACCCGCTCCCCTTTAGAGGGACTAGGGGTGGCCTCCGCTTGCTTCCCACCTTTGTAGGTGGCCAACCCGGCTCGAACCGGAACCATAAAGGCCGGAGGAAGATATCCCTTCGCTTGGAGCGTCACCAGCTCGCTGTGCAGAACAGAGCATTTCCTCCAATCTCCTGGCGAAGGACTGGGAACGCGAGAAGAGGAGCCGCGTCGATGGTCCATGATGGAATGGATTTTTGGTCAAGAAGCGCTCCGATGAGTACTCGCGGGAGGAAGATGGTGTGATTTGGATCTGGATTCCTGCCTCTCTTATAGGCAGGTTATTTGCGCAGCTAGGGGGTAAAACATAAAAGATACCCTGGCTTTTCGCATTCGTGCGACGCGTGGAAGAAGGCCATTATTGGGTGTGGAAGCCAAGAAGCGCAACATTGATAAGGAAGCCGGACACTGTTCGGCAGGTACATGGAACTTAAAGGAGAACCCGCCTTGCAACGTTGAAGACTACACACGTGCTGGACTTATCGTCATTGAAGCCTGGTTCGGGGGCTACTGAGGGAGTCCTGGACTAGGGGGTGTCCGGATAGCCGGACTATCATCATCGGCCGGACTATCATCGTCAACCGGACTCCAAGACTATGAAGATACAAGATTGAAGACTTTGTCCCATGTCCGGATGGGACTTTCCTTGGCGTGGAAGGCAAGCTTGGCGATACAGATATGTAGATCTCCTACCATTGTAACCGACTCTATGTAACCCTAGCCCTCTCCGGTGTCTATATAAACCGGATGGCTTTAGTCCGTAGGACACAACAACAACCATTACAAAATCATACCATACGCTAGCTTCTAGGGTTTAGCCTCCTTGATCTCGTGGTAGATCTACTCTTGTAATATCCACATTATCAATATCAATCAAGCAGGACGTAGGGTTTTACCTCCATCAAGAGGGCCTGAACCTGGGTAAAACATCGTGTCCCTTGTCTCCTGTTACCATCCGCCTAGACGCACAGTTCGGGACCCCCTACCCGAGATCCGCCGGTTTTGACACCGACAGTCCTCCTCTTGCATGTAGTAGTCCTTGTGAACGATTTGCGCGTAGACGTGGGAGATTATGTCGATGGTGTCTTGCTGCACCAGGCGCTGCGCGGTGAGCGCAACCTCGAGGTGGACATTCTCTAGCGCGATGGCGGGCAGTCGCAGGGCCACCAGTGCGTCAAAGAGGTTGTCACCATAGTAGCCATTGAGGGTGGCGGGCATCGCAGATCTTGGGCGCGTCGGCTGGAGGCGTACGTCAAAGTCATCCGCGAGCTTCTTGACGATGGTGAACTTGTCGAGGAAACCGACGAGGACCGCGTCGAACAAGAGACGAAGTTGTCGTCCAAGCGGCCCCTCACCCTGGCGGCCTCAAGCAATACCTGGAGACGTTCCTCGGTGACCATCTAGCACAGCCGGCTAATGCTTGCGCTCATCGCCTCCATGGGTCTAGCTTAGCTTCTAGTCAACTGATCTTGTGATTCGAGTGATCACTCTTGCCCTTGGTTAGCGTGCGTAGGATTTCGTACTACTCCTCGGCCCTCTACTGCACCTGCCTTTGGCTGTATGATAGGTGGGCCAGCCATCACTTGGGCCCACGTGTCATTCACCCAAATGCAGTTCCAGTAAGTCAATGAAGTTGCATCCCCCTTCGTGCCGGTGCAGTATAGTCATCTCACCGGACCTCTAGTTGGGGCCAAACGAGAGAAGTTTGATGTTTACTGGTTTATTGGTCCCCTTTGCATTTTGCGCCAAGTTTTGACCTTTGATTTAACTAATAAAATGTTAATGCATGTTAACAAAAATGTTGTGTAAGCCACCTTACAAAAACCAAATAATCCCAAAACACTTAGGCACGGTGCATTAACTCCCTCCTCGTTTCTTATTTCGTGACATATCAACCAATGAGAGATGTGGGCCGTGCATGCTATCAATGACTTGAGACTACCAAACATGACATGCAGTGTTTAGTTCATTGCATGTAATCCTATTAGTTAGCAAAAAGACATTATGTTCTCTCGCCGATAGGAATAAAACAATACACCATGTATTTATTTACAGAGGGACATGCATTACTAGATATTGCTAGTCAAATACTAAAATCCAGATGGGCGTGGTAGTACTCCTAAATCCAGACGGTGGTGCTACTAGTACTAGTAGCAGTACTACCAATGTAGTAGGAGTACTAGCACAGTACTACCCGTTGGTCAAATTATTACGTGCTGCTCCTCACAGTGAAGTGACAAGACCCTGCGCCGGAGATGGCACCCGAGTATAGGCGTCGTGTTCAGCATACCATAGTCAGCCTCATCGTCTGTAGTCACTATCATCATGGCTGTAGAGCTAGCCTACTTACAACTAGCCTTGTTCGACATAATTTCCCGTGCGTAGAAGCCCGTGCATTGCACGGAACACCTAGATTGGGGGTGGACGGCGCCGGCAGCGGCCATCGCGCCAGATTTTTCCACGGCCTTCTAGATGTGGTGGGAAGGAGATAAGGCTGATTGTGAGAGACAAGGAGTTGTTTGTAAATATGGAACAAGTGCGGGCATCTTTTTGCAAAAATGGACAAGTTTGGTTTGTATGTGTCAGATCTAGATCCGACGGCTATTGGTGAAAGATGGGAGGCACAACATCGTCACCAACTCAGGACCTGTTTGATTTGCAGGATTTTGAAAACGCAGGAATAGGACACGGCAATATTACAAGTTTCAAACTGATATTACAAATGTTAGGAGTAATGTTGCACCTATGAAGAGGGAATTACTAGGAAGTTTACGTAAGAACTTTCGTTACTTTAGGTGGATGCAGCATTATCATACAAACTAAAATCCACCGCCCTGACAAGTCACTAATGGGCAAATAAGTTTTCGAGTCTCTGGCCACTTGATGTTTCAAAAACAAATTCAGCTTCTGCGGAGACTTTGTCATTTAGGCTTAGACGCTTGCGGTGATCAGCACGCCATTCATTGTTGCGCCAGAGAATGCCAAACCTCATTACCTTGAGCACACTTGCCTCCAGAACAAAGTACTTGGCCAATTTAATCTCAGATGTGCTGCCTCGGTAGTCGATCAAATCAATTTCTGTAAGATGGAGATCAAGCCATTCGATGAGATTGTTATAGTGCAGCACATTTTTCACTTTCGGGTCTTTTTCTATCTGCAAAAGAAGAGAACATATTAGAGCAGCTGGCTGTATAAGATTGTCATGTCATCAAGAGATACCAATATCATTCGCTCATACGATAGGGTTGGCTGTCTAGTGATATTTTTTCACTCTCTCTCTCTCTCTCTCTCTCTCATTTAACCAGGAGCACGTGAAGAGCTTGGGCATTTGTTGCCCTCCACTATGTGGCCGATGCCATATTTCGCAAAAGTATGCCACATAATACGCATCGATGTCAAATCAAAAGATTTAGGCACCGCTCTCGCGATGTGAGAGAGTTGGCACCGCTGTGCACACAGACCCACATGTATAAAAAATCAATCAAACCAACTACACCAGCCTCTCACTCTCCCAAACAAGTGTTTTTTATTGCCTCGGTCCTCTCTTTCTCCCACGCAGTGTTTTTTCATTGCGTGAGTTAATTTGGCACCAGAGCAAAGTAGGTGATCCAGATTGGGGCACCAGGTGAGCAATGGAGGGGCATCGATGCCAAATGCATCACAAGTGAATTTGGCACGTGTTTTGGCCTACATAGCCCACTTTTGTACTCCCTCCGTCCCAAAATTCTTGTCTTAAATTTGTCTAAATACAGATGTATCTACTTACATTTTAGTGTTAGATACATCTGTATCTAAATAAATGTAAGACAAGAATTTTGGGACGGAGGGAATACTACCTCGTATTTAGTATAAAATTTTGACCATAGATTTACCTAAGAAAATGCCAATGCATGTTGACGGTGTCCTGGACTAGGGGGTACTCACCATGTTGTCTCCTGATCAGTTGGATTGGGCCGAGGATCCCCATGGCCGTATACTCATGGGCCAGTCCGGACAGTTGCCGCATACAAGGAAGATTCCACAAGACTTGGCGATCAAGACAAGGACTCCTCCCCCACCGGCGTATTCGGCTAGGACTCTTGTTATCCTAGGCCTCTGGTGCATTATATAAACCGAGGCCAGGCTAGTCGATAGATACATTACAACAATCATACCATAGGCTAGCTTTTAGGGTTTAGCCTCTACGATCTCGTGGTAGATCTGCTCTTGTACTACTCATATCATCAATATTAATCAAGCAGGACATAGGGTTTTACCTCCATCAACAGGGCCCGAACCTGGGTAAAACATCGTGTCCCTTGCCTCCTGTTACCATTGATCCTAAGACGCACAGTTCGGGACCCCCTACCCGAGATCCGCCGGTTTTGACACCGACATTGGTGCTTTCATTAAGAGTTCCGCTGTGCGATCGGCGAAAGGATCAATGGCTCGACTGCAGGTCAACTCCGACGTCGGCTTCTTCATCACCAGCTCGACTGGTCACCTTGGCTTGACCGAGGACTGCTCCCTACCTCCGATCGTCATGTTCGGATGAAGGCCTTCATCAACACCAACTCCGATCTCTATCAAGATCATGGAGGAGTCATCCATGGAGCTCGGGGGCTCAACATCAACATTGCCCTCAGGCGACCGTGCTGTTTTTCTGGACAACAAACTTGTATCCGCCGCCACCGTCTCCTCGGGTGTCGCTTAAACGATTACTTCGGTGGAATTATGCGGAATTAAGTCTACAACAACCCTGCAAAAATTTCGTCGAGTTCCGATGGAGGAATCTCCGGCAATCTCCGATATACCGGAGCCCTGTTGAATCTGGACGAGAATCCGGACGAGTTTAGGGCGTGGTATCCAGCATCTAGCTCGGATGCCCTTTGGAGGATCCAACCGTTGATTTGCTGCGGAATTCCCTTATCTACCACCTGCCAAAAATTCAGCTCGATCTGGCCGTCCAAACTCCGGGAAACTTCCGATTAGTGCATCACTTTTTGGATCTGTTTTCTGCGCGAAAATGAATCCGACCCGAGTTCGTCTTTTTTATGAACGGGATTTTGGACATCCTTTTTGAAGGAAGATTTCGTATGGGGTGTTGTGTTTTATTTTCAAACACATCCCAGTAGTATTAAAAGTATTTTTGCAATACGAACTTCACCGTCGCGCCGGTGTCAAACTAGCCCGACAACATCACTCCACGGCGGCCGACCTGTGTTAGACATGTCGTCGCTTTGTTGAGCCGAGCTCAATTTCTTCGGAACATCATCTCGGCCAGCCGAACAATAGTTCGGCATCGCGAAGGATAAATCGTCACCAACATCGCCGCCCCACGAATTACACGGAGCGGGCACACCTGCATCGCCACGCGGTCGTTTCGTCAAGCCGGCATCGACCACGTCACGACCTGCATCGGTAGGGCCGCACTATTGCTTCTTCAAGCTGGTGTCCATCACGCCGACCTACTTTGACATCTCGGTTGGATCGGGGGCTTCGCCATCTCTTCATCAACCTACTCCGGACACTTCGGCGTCACTAGCCGACCAGGCATGGGTGCGCGGATCGAGTCCCAATTTTGGGAATCACCTTCCTTCGGATTGCTACAACAAATAAACCAGGTGCTATTAATCCTAGTATTTCTTTTTGTTCGTTTGGGTTAAATTTTTCCCAAGGAATTATTACTCTGGTTAGTCCTGCATATGTACACAGGTCTATCAAATGGTGGCCACATTATCGACGGTCGCATGATGGTTCGGTCAGTTTCCGTACACAGTTCGGCGAACACCGTATCCGGAACTCGGACCGACCTGTGAATCCAGGCTTTGCCACGCCTTTATTGCATTACGCCGACGACCTGCATCGACATCGACTGCGGCGCCAGGCCATATTTCTTTTATTACTCACTTTGCATAAATTATTTATTATGCAATAATTTTTTTTACTATTATCTCTGGTTTGCACTATTTTTTGTGCACAGGAAAATGATCCAGCCGGACTATATCCTTTGACGTCACCGCGGCTGGACGGGGGGCTTCGTCAACACTTCATTACCCCATGCCAGGGACTTCGGCATCATTCTGCCGTCCTGCATTGACCATGCTATGTCACCACTTCACAGTGCCGAGCTCTTTGCTCCGCCACCTCGGGACCGGCTTGGGGGATGGAACCTTGTCCCGCATCAAGCTCGGACCGCATCGTCAATACCGAACACATTAACCAGCTAAGTTGCCTTCATGCTCAAAGTTTTAAAATTTCTAACTTGTGTTCGGTTCGACCAAGCATTATACTTTCTCGGGAAAAAGTTGCTTATCTTCCTTGTCGAAAATTTGTTCGCACACACTTGACGCACTACCCGCGCTCATTATACCTGGGGGCTTCTTTAACAGAAGCTTATTAATTCGGGCTTTATGCCCAACACATGTGTCACACTTCTGCATGTACCTTTTATTCACCATTATATGCATCGATATGACTTAAGTTTTGGCCAAGCTGGGTTGCCTGGCTCCTGTGCTTACCCCTACGTTCCCGATTGTTCGGATAGGTGGTAAAGGGAGCACCTCTGCGATTGTTACTGCCGGGTCAGCCGGATGTGTACCTTAGACTGGGTGAAGCCGAAAGCTAGCATTCTTAAGGGAATACTCGGTCGGTGAACTAAAAGATGATTTCTTACCTATTTATTTACCTGCCCCCAGATGTTTTTCTGCTCTTTTCGCAGTCCGGACATGCACTTTAGGGCATGCCTCCCAGGGAAAGGAACCCCTAACGGAACTATTCTCCCTGGAAGATGTTTCTTACTAACCATGTAATATAACATAACTAGTTGGGCACTTGTCTGATAAAGCACTAATGACCCCTACGCCTGGTCTCCACGCATGCCCCGGTTTTTATAACTGCGAGGGTATTCGGACACACTCCGGACTATTGGGTCCAGAGGTTGAAGCGAAAAGGTCCGCTACGACAAACGATCTACAATCCGGCTAGAAGGCATTCTACATGTCACCTTACATTATCAACTTTTACCCAAGTCACTTGGGGGCTCTTATGTTTATTTGAGCCGTTTCATACTAAGTGTTTCTCTTCCTAGCCGTTGCAAAGTTTTTATTATTATTTATCACTCCTTTTTTCGACACAAGTGTGCGGTCACTAGCCGGGGAGCCTAATTTCTCTCTCAAAGCCGCTAGGAGTTTAGTTTGCTAAACTGGCCTAGTAAGCCGTAGGTTGACCCGCTTGAAGTTTTGAGATAGGATGTGTCATGTTAAAGCACGGCAGAAGCACCTTTTTTCTAAAGTCCAATTTTCGGATTGGCACCGAACACTTGATCTAGTTCGGACATTAATCTTTTGAATAAGTTTTTTGTCTTTTCGAGCCCATGGCACTTTTAAACTATTTGTGTGTTTTTAGCACAAGTCTCGCAGTGTAGCGCCGGACACCTTTTGAGATTCGGCAAAAACATTCTCGGATATTGCTATATATGCATCAGTTTCGAATTGTGTCTTCGGTCAATAGTTGGGTTGCCCGGCTCCCGCGCTTGCCTCCTACGTTCCGCTTTGTTCGGCTAGGTGTGCAAAGGGAGAACCACTTCGATTGTGCTTCCAGCTCGCATGGTCAAGCACCTCAGTGGAGAAAGCCGAAAACTGACTGTCACAATAGGTGTAAACTGGTCAACGATCCGATGACTATATTAAAATGACGGGCCATTCATTGGCCGAAGTGTTTCCGGCTTGACCTCGACTGTCGCCGAACACTATCAGGGGCTCTTACATTGGAGCAGAGGTTTCATGATCATGCTTAGCATGAGAACCCAAAGAAAGGAACCGATAGGGGGACTATTTTCTTTGGAAGACATTTCTTCTGTTAAACAGTAATATAACATGTCTCTCCGCGTACCTTTGTTTATAAAACCGTATGGCCAGATTGCCTTGTTTGTTGTAAATCTTTGCCCTCATAAAGTAGGACAAACACTCCTCGGCTACCGGCCGAGGAGGTTGAAGCCCATGGTCGGTCAACAAAGTTTTGTACAATGCGGATCCGAGCATTAATGACGTAAAGTACTTGGATACATAGAGTCATTACACATAATTTGTGATTTTACTATGGATATCGATCCTTAATTCGGCCTCCCGTGCCCGCATTAAGGCTCGGGGGCTACTGGGCTTCGGGCTTATTATTTATACAAATATTAAAGGGGCACATCGATCTGCTGATCTGGTATTGCCACCCGACCAGTGTCTCGGGGGCTACTGCATTGCCTGTTCTATGCAAAAAAAATTAAGTGCAATACAGTTTCCGAGGAGATTTTGATCCTCAGGTTGGTCGGCCGCACCCAACCTGAGTCTCGAGGACTGAGCATGCCGCTTTTTGTGTCCTGAAGTATTCTACCGAGCTAGGACTTGATCCTCAGACCGATTTTGCAAATCAACTTGAGTCTCAGCAGCTACGGGGATCAGCGGTCTTATGTCATCCTTCATGGGCATCTCGGGTTTTAGACCGATACCCACCTTGAGGGCTACTGGCTATGTATCTCGGCAGAGAATAAATTGCACCAGTCAAAAAATATTGACAAAAATCGGCCCACATTCGTGGTGGTGCACCACCTTGGAAGCAGTCCGGCATAAAGCTCGGACGCTAGTGGCTGGCTCCATAGAGGGCATTTCCGGCATTAAGCTCGGCTAAACTCCTTCAAACTTCTTTGGATCAAGGTGATTTACAACACCTCGGATACAGTCCGGCGTTGGAGCTCGGATACATAGTCCGGCGTTGGAGCTCGGATACAGTCCGGTGTTGGAGCTCGGATACATAGTCCGGCGTTGGAGCTCGGATACATAGTCCGGCGTTAGAGCTGGGAAGCAGTCCGGCATTGGTGCTCGGCTGCAAAAGATACCTCGAATGCAGTCCGGCGTTGGAGCTCGGATGCAACAGGACGTTGCCACCCGGGAACAACTTCAAACCCGAGGCATGGCATAAAAATAACAAGGCATTGATAAAGGCCGTAAACTTAAAGGGGCTCCTCAGATACCCAACGCGTAAACTCGCCGAATGCATTTCGGCGATCCTCAAGATAAAAGATGAGAAGATTTGTTGAACCGGTTTTCAAGACCGGCAACCGAAGATGAAGAACAGTTCGGAAGAATCGAGGAGCGTTCCTAACTTGAAGACCGATTCAGGGGGCTACTGACAGTGTCCTGGACTAGGGGGTACTCACCACGTTGTCTCCCGATCAGTTGGATTGGGCCGAGGATCCCCATGGCCGTATACTCATGGGCCAGTCCGGACAGTTGCCGCATACAAGGAAGATTCCACAAGACTTGGCGATCAAGACAAGGACTCCTCCCCCACCGGCGTATTCGGCTAGGACTCTTGTTATCCTAGGCCTCCGGTGCATTATATAAACCGAGGCCAGGCTAGTCGATAGATACATTACAACAATCATACCATAGGCTAGCTTTTAGGGTTTAGCCTCTACGATCTCGTGGTAGATCTACTCTTGTACTACCCATATCATCAATATTAATCAAGCAGGACGTAGGGTTTTACCTCCATCAAGAGGGCCCGAACCTGGGTAAAACATCGTGTCCCTTGCCTCCTGTTACCATTGATCCTAAGATGCACAGTTCGGGACCCCCTACCCGAGATCCGCCGGTTTTGACACCGACACATGTCACTAAAAATTACACCATTTGAAATTATGTTCAAATACGAATCCAATGATATAGTTCTTAGTGACATGCATTAACATTTTGTCAGTTAAATCTATGGTCAAATTTAGATACTACAAAATTGGAAGAGTAAACCAGGACGGAGGTAGTACTTGCTCTTAGGGTAACCATAGAGTTACTGGAGTAGTCTAAGTTACTTTCCACTATGACTAGCCTACGCTATTATAGTAGTACAGCATAAAAATGATGCAAGTGATCACGTGAGAAAAAATACTTAAAACATTTTTTCGGTGCAGTGCGTAGATGCAGTTTTGAACACTACACTTGTCATCGTGATTTGGGAAAATTACGAAAAAATTGAGCTACATTGTGATTACCATTTACTAATAGGAAAGAAGTTTCACCTTGATGAGTAGCTTCTCCGTGCACGGAAAGCATGTAAGGAATCCAACATCTTGATCCAGATTGGGGCCGATAGATTTTAGTGCCAAGATCTTCACTGTGCGCATGGGCTGCGTCAAGCTTGTGGGAATCATTTTCTAGAAGACGGTCGTAAATACATCAAGAAGAAATTTAAAAATGTGAATTTCAAGAAGACAGAGAAGAAGATGAGTGTTGTACCTGAACGATTACGGATCCAATAAAGAGTTTGGAGAATTTGGCAGACGAGTACACCAACGCTGTCAATTTTGGCGTGCCAATGACCCTGATTTTTGTTGGACCTTCTATATCTGATACAAGCAATCTCTCAAGGAAAGGCGCATTCTCAGTGACCATAACATGGAAAAGCTGGAGTGATCTCTTCCCAATTGATGTCTTGTTACGGGGCCAGCAAGACACATAAATCCATCAGAGATTCATCCAGGTGATGTGGAGGCTAATGAACCCGTGGATCTGCTCAAGATGAAGGTACTCAAGCGCAGTATAGCTGCGGAGCAGGTGCTCCATAGCCTTCTTCGAGATGATAACGTCGAAGAGGTCGAGCTGCTTGAGTTGAGGGAGAAGAAGGGAGGGCGCGGCATTAATCTAGGGAGGATAGCAGGAGCTGAAGCTGGCGTGGCGCAGCGTTGGCATGAGGAGGAGCGCGAATGGCGGCAGAGAGCGACATTGTCCAGCTTCAAAGCTGAGCTCCTCGAGCTGATCTAGGGTGGGGGATAAGAACCACTCGTCAAACTTGGGTTGGACCTTGAAGTTGGTACTGAACATGCGGATGTCAAGGCGTCTGGCTAGGCCAGGGTGCGATGAAAGGATCTTGGAGACTGCGGCCATGCGTTTGCAATCCCCATCGCAGAGGCAGCTCTCGATGGCGAGGTTGAGGGGGACGCGGCGCCAGAGGGGGCACCACTGCCGGGAGAGCAGGGCGGTCCGCATGGCAGATTTGATGGGGAGGAGGCCGATGATGACGAGCAGCATGTCATCAGGGAGGCTGCTAATGAAGTCCAGGCTCGCTGGATGCGGTTTTGGATCGAGCCGCGTCCGCTTGTTGGCTGCCTCGCCATCCATCTCAACCAGCGGCGACGCCGGTGTACACGTGTGCTGGTGTGTGTTGTGTGCTGGGTGTGCGCGAGTGCGTCCTTCTGTGCATGCCACCGCGCAGTGGTGAATTGTGCGTGTGTGCGTCCTTCACGTGCAAGAAGTGTGTCCTCAATGCACCCTCAATTTACTAGCGTGTGGGGTTCTACCCCGAGTGGTTTCAACTTTGTTTACTTCACCGCGTGTCAGATGGGCCTCTAGTTTACTTATTTTCACCCACTGCCACATGGGCCAGCACACGAAGATACAGAACACGAGCTGGCAAGGCAGCATGTGGACTGGTTGACCGGTCAACTAAACAATATACGGAGCTATACGGTGACACAGTGAGCGTATAATCCATCGGTATAGAGAGTTCGAGTGAGAGGGGAGGCCCGTGAGAGATAGCAGAGAGAGAGAGAAAGAGCTACTCCCTCCGTTCGATAATGTAGTTCCAACATTTTTTTACAAGTCAAACTTTTGAAACTTTGACCAAGTTTATAAAGAAATTACTTATATCTACAATACCAAAGATAAATGATAGTATGAAGTAAGTACATGTTGTGATGAATCTAATGATCATTGCAGATGTAATTGTTTTCTCCACATATACCTGGTCAAACTTTTCTGAGGTTTGACTTTTGAAAACATCCATATGCTTATGGACGTGATAGAGTCCCTAACTAGAGAGAGAGAGAGAGAGAGAGAAATAGAAAGAGTGAGTGAAAAAAGTGTGTGTGTGTGTGTGTGTGTGTGTGTGTGTGAAAGAGACATGGACAACACACGACAAAAGTAGAGAAAAAGCACGCGTGTCTTATGCAAACATATCACACATGCATCTTTGACAACGGAGGCAAGGTGAGGAGATAGTGTGTGGTTGTTTGGAACCGAGAGAGCAAGACCCCTAGCACCTGGCCAAGAGGGCACAACTAGGGAAAAGCCTAGTGGCAGCGAGGGTTTTAGGCCTATCAGTAGCGCGGGCTGGAGCACTACTCGTACGGCGCTACAACTAAAGCTTAGCAGTAGCATGCCTCAACCCACGCCACTGCTAAATCGACTTAGTAGTAGCGATTTCCCGGAGGAGCGCTACTGGTAATTAGTAGTAGCGCCTCTCCCTTCCCACGCTACTACTATTATTTCATATTTTATTTCTTTTTGATTTCATGTTGTATTCATACACCTTTACAAAAGTTTTCATACAACAGGAATTTAGAGATTGTTTTTACATCATAATGAGTTATTACATCACAGGGTGAAAGAACCGTGGACTAGTTTCAAGTGGATGTCCATCCACTTGAAACTAATCCGCGGTTCTTTCACCCAATGATATAATAAATATCATCATCATCATATCATTAACTTATCATCGTAATACATCATTGTCATATAACACCTCCTCAAGATCATTGTTTTCATCAATGACATCACATAGCAAATTGGTCACTAGTCGTAATCACAAGTACTCCTCATCATCAATTCTACCACATTGTACCACATAATAAACATATTGTACCTCATAGGACCTACTACATTCTCTTAGGACCTACTACATTCTCTAAGGTAAAATAGCAAAAAACAAGATAGCCCCTGACTCTCCATTATGGAGAATGGAGATTATCATGTCTCCAATTCTTGCCTTTCGCATAATGTTACTTCCAAGAACCTCCTTGCGAATGTCCAAACATTTTTTCCATTCTTTGATGAGCATGTGATTACCGGTTTTAGAAATCCGATATGCACAGGTGAGCTCCCTAGATTGACCTCGTAGTATGTTCAGAACTCTAAGGCGACCATTCAGATACATCTGATGAGGTGAACAATCCATCGGGATTTTCTTTTGAAAAACATAGTAATAACTTCATAGTTAGCAATGATGTACTAGTTTTCAAAGTATGCAAAAGATGCACGGATGTCGTAATAGTAAAAAATCTTACTAGGGTATCTCCATAGAAGTTACCGTGGTTCAACACGTGCACTAGTGGCACGTATTCACCATAATTTGGAGGAGTTTGATAATAGGTATTGTAATCCTCAAGATAAGTACAATAAACGATCAGATGACTTTTCTCCTTATAAGTTAATTCGGAGCCATCAGTGTAGTGGGTTTTGTCTACCATCTTCCGCACATTCTTTGAAGAATCAAAATAAGCTGTCAATGGAAATAAGTTGTCAACTATTTTGAAATAAACAATATAAATTAGTTAATAACTATGTTTGAGAAACTCACATTGCGGTCGAATCGGAAGCGTATCAACAAGGACCCAAATGTCCATATTGTCTTGCTCAATGTCAGGATCACCAAGATCCATGGTGACAATCATACCCTCATAAAAACCATACATTTTGCAAAGTGCTTCCCAATTTTGGCAACCAAAATGGGTTATGCTATGAGCATTGCACAGATTTACTTCAAAATCCATATCATGATGGGTCCTTAGGTGTATTTCCTTTGTTTCAAAATTTTCATGTTCTTCAAAACCCATCCTCTCCAAGACATAGCGTCTTGCATGGCATGGGATAAGCTAGTCGAATTGTAAAAGATCAAAATTAGACATTGAAATAGTTGAAGTCATGCTTAATTACGAAAAAAACACTTGTCGTTGTTGCGTACCGTTTCAACATCAAATGTCTCCTCGAGCTTAATGCTGAAGCGCCGATCTTCGTCCAGCTCAACGAACCTGTCGCACATACCTCGATCATCGTGGCACCAGCTACACTCCCCTGGGAGACTGTCGTCGTCCGAGTACGACATTTCCTACGTTCATAATTCAAAGATTAAACTTGTACATATTCTAGCACAACTCATGGCTAGAATTCACGGAAAAATCTGGCATGACCTTTGTTAAAAAAGGACATATCGAGCGCCTGAAATTTGCCGAGACGGAAATTAATCAACACTCCGGCAAAACATAGGCCACCTCGGAGGTGTAACCTGAACATGACCGGCCACTTGGGCAACCACATATCCTATATGAGCAACATAAGATATACATGGAGATTTGGCAGGTCTCACCTCGAGGTCGGAGGGGGTCGGTGACGGGGACGATGGCAGGGATGATGGAGGGGCTTCTTGATTTCTGCAAAAGCAAAAACCCTATAAGTTATCACTAATACATCCCAAATAATTGCTTAAACTAAAAAAATAACAAGAAATATGACATGTTCAACTAGTTCTATTAATTCAACTAGTTCTTACTAAATATAAACTTACTATAAATAGAAAAAAAACTAGTTCTTTCTAAAAATAAAGTAGTTCAACTAGTTATATTAATTTACTTACTAAACTAGTTCAACTAAAACTAAAATAGTTCAACTAGTTTATTAATTTACTTACTAAAAATACATTAGTTCTATTAATTCAACTAGTTCAACTAGTTTATTAATTTACTTACTAAACTAGTTCAATTAAAACTAAACTAGTTCAACTAAATCTAAACTAGTTCAACTAAAACTAAACTAGTTCAACTACTAAAAATTATTATCTATGAACCCTAAATTAACATCTACTACTACTAAAAAACATCTAGTATTAACTAATTAAGCAGAGAGAAAGGGGGTGGGGAGGGGTGGGGGCTTACAGAGAGGGGAGAGATGGTGGCGAGG
>NC_041385.1:813544490-813547258 GCF_002162155.2 Triticum dicoccoides
AGGGGCGGCGAGGGTGGGCTCGGGATCGGGAGGCGGCGGTGCTGGGCGGGCTCGGGCAGCGGCGGTGAGGTCGACGATGGCGGCGTGAGGTCAAGGGCGGCGACGGTGAGGTCGAGAGCGGAGGTGGGCGGCGGCGCTGAGGTTGAGGGCGGGCGGCGGCGGTGAGGGCAGGCTCGGGCAGCGGCGACAGAGGAGTAGGGGAAAGGGGGAATGGAGGACTTAGCCAAATTTTGAGCCGGGGCGGGTGGTTAATTCAAAAGTAGTAGTAGCGCGTTCCAGAAAGCGCACTACTGCTACGTTAGCTACAGCGCGTTCTGGTATACACGCTACTGCTACTCCTTTCTCTTTTTTCCCTTTTTCATTTATTTTTCTTCACATTTTATTTTTTTTCCTTTCACCTTATTCTATTTCTTTCATTTTGAATTACCTTTCTATTTGCTTTCCATTTAATTTTATATCCTTTAGCAGTAGCGAGTTTAGAAGAAAACGCGCTGCTACAAAGTAAGTAGCGGTAGCACGGTTCTATATGGATCGCTACTACTATGTGTAGCCTATCGCCTAAGCCGTGGGAATTATAGTGGTAGCGCTTGTTTCCGGACATGCGCTACTGCTAACGTTTGAGCTATAGCGCGCTTTGCGTGAACGCGCTACTACAAATTAGTAGTAGCACCCTATTTTAACCAGCGCTACTACTATACCTCGGTGTATAGGCTTTTCTCTAGTAGTGGGGGTCTGACAAACAAGGGAGCGAGGTCGAGAGAGACGTACGGAGAAAATGCATACATGGGGAGGAGAGAGTGTATGTTTGTCATAGAGAGATCCCCTGGAGATCGTGATGGGACTAAATGGGTGGGAGATCGAGTGACAAGGTGTGTGCGCGATAGAAGATGCCCTGAGAGATATCGAGATAGACGTATGGATGGAAGGAGACAATACGTGTGTTCCTGATGGCTAGTAAGAGATAATCATACTTAGGACGGGGGGGAGTGCTTGCGCCTATGATGGAGTGAGGGATTATGGTACTTAGGGGGGGTGCGTGTCACATGGAGAGAGAACAAGGGCGGAGAGTGTTGGATGGGTCTATATGTATAGCGTGAGCGAGACATGTGTATGTGTGAACCAGGGAGATATAAGGTCAATTTGGCTTGCGTCCTGAGCATATTTTGCTTGGCCTGGGGTTGTGGCTGGATTTCATGCACGCTTGTTTGGTTGCTACCCTGTGAAAAAGGAAGCCCGCCTGGCCTGGATTCCCTTGCACTTTAATTAGCCTGGCTGGACTCTAGACACTGCAAGTAGCCTGGCCCAGGCGACCGATTTCGAACGCCTGGCCGTGCCTGGTCGTGCGTCCACGAGGCTAACAACAACCTGGATGGATATTAGCATTAAATAATTGCTGCATGGATTGATTGATGGGACGTTGATGCTTTGCCTGGCCCAGGCACGAACCAAACGCTTCAGCACCACACAAGCCTGGCCAGGCAGAAATATTTTACATCTCACGTCCACACCAGGCAGTACTAGCCATCAAGGCATGAGGGTCAAGTCACAAACCAAACCGACCAATAAAGTTTGAGAGAGATTAAGGAGCCCCGATAAAGCTGAGTGGTGCGTCAGATAGCTGAGAGGGGGAAAGAGATATTCCATCCGCTCGATAATGCAGTGCATGTAAATTTTTTAGAAGTCAAACTTTGGAAACTTTGATCAGGTTTGCGCAAATGTTATTTATATCTACAATACCAAAGATACATCATAAAAACTACATCTCATGGTGAATCTAATGGTATATGTTTGTCGTTCTAGATGTAATTTTTTTTCTTCACGTACATGGTCAAACTTTGTGATGTTTGACTTTTCAATAAATCTATATGCTATGCACCAAGGAGAGTGCCTAAGTCGAGACAGATCAAGTGCGTGTGAAGGAGAATGAGTAAGTGTGCAAAAAGAGTATGTGTGTGAAAGAGAAAGTGACAACAAACGATAAATTAGAGAGAGTGTGTGTGTTTTTTGTTTCTTATGCGAACATATCACGCATGCATCTCCGAGATAGAAAAGCGAGGCGATGAGATACACGAAGATAGCTAGTGTGTGATTGTTTGCAATGGAGAGAGACACCCCTGTAGCACATGTCCAATAGAGGTCTGGCCAAAAAGGAACAAAGGTCGAGGGGGACACATGGAGGACATGGACGCATGGGGAGGGAGAGAGGGTGTGTTTGTGATAGAGAGATCCCCTCGAGATCGTGAGGGGACTATATGGGTGGGATATCAAGGGAGGTGCGTGCGCGATAGAAAGATGCCCTGAGAGAAATCGAGATAGACCATGCACATGTTTGTGATGGAGACTAAGATTAGCTAGTCATATACATATAGGGGGGACTGCGCGTGCCTACAATTGAGTGAGAGACCATCATACTTGGCTAGCTAGGCATGAGATTGTGTGTGTGTGCGCGTGAGATGGAGAGAGAACGCGGGAGAGAGATAGAGTTTTAGATGGGCCTATCGAGTGCGAGTGAGATATGCATGTGTATGTGTGACCAAGGTGGATGGAGAGTTTGAGAGAGGGGGGAGAGCTCCGAGATGACAGAGTGGTGCTTGAGAGAGTTACGGGCAACGAGCAAAGGAATTTGTGTGCGTACGATGAGTGCACCCATGATATCTAGCTTGGACTAGCTAGAGTATCATACATAGTGTGCGAGAGAGACCTATAGATGGTGTATATATGCATGCAAACTAGAAAGACCCCCCCCCACACACACACACAAAGAGAGA
>NC_041385.1:813547733-813548713 GCF_002162155.2 Triticum dicoccoides
GAGAGAGAGAACAGGAGTCCGCGAGAGGGGGAGGTCGCGTTTTATGCATCAAAGACTGATATAAACCATGTTTCGATATAAACTTGCATTCAAATATTTAAATTGGAGAACATGTTGTCTGCAATCCACACATGAATGGATATATGCGTATATCAAACAAGTTCATTAATTTGGCTTTCAACATGTTCATGGAGTACTATAATACTGTACAACATGCTACTTGATTGAGGTGTTCAATTTTGGATTTAGTTCACTATTTTGACCTAGTGAACGAGCTATTTCATTGAATCGAGATATTTCATTTTGGGTTTGATTCGCGTTTTTGAGTGGGTCAACTATTTGTCATATAGTAAACCGCTAGCAACGAGCATGTCAAAACACATTACTTCTGAGCATCATCTCTCCAACTAAAAAAGAAGTGGCAAGCTAATATTTCAAAATTTGATTCGAATCGACTTGGTAAGGTCGGCGTGGATGCTCGTTCTCCCAAAATTTGAACGAACCGTTAAACATCCTCTGCTTAGTGGAATTCGCCCGAGCAAATAAATGGGAGACGCGAAATTACTGTCCTATGTGGGACACGCATCAATTGTCCCATTGTACATCGAAGGTAGATTCGTAACTTCATCCAAGCGCGCCTTCTCCTCGGTCGAAATGACATGTGCCGAATAATTCATAAACCATGGTCGGCAAAACACGCTCTCCTCACCCGAAATAGCTCACGCCCACTATTTCAAAACACGCTCTCCTCGCCCGAAATCGCTCGCGCCCACTATAGTTCAAAACATGCCCTCCTCGCCCAAAATTGCTCCCGCCCACTATTTGGGGAGAAGCAAAGTTACTTTACTATCCTCGACCCTCAGTACACAGACCCAAGCCGAGAAGCCTAAAGGCAGGGGTAGAACTGTAACTCCCCCTCACATTTCAGGCAAATGCATCCGTAAGACATGGTTCCACTCCCCTTCCAATTCCCCCCTCCC
>NC_041385.1:813548860-813582370 GCF_002162155.2 Triticum dicoccoides
ATTCATACCTCGTGGGTGCCAAATCACCTTCTCCCCTGGAAGATCCCTTCTCCCAAGCCGTGTAACCTCAGCCCCTCCTCCATGGCGCCCCCCACCGCACCAATTTCACAGCCGCCCTCCTCCCTAATGCCGAAGACGCTGTCCATTTGCCGTCGTGCACTGGGTCATGTACCTCTTACTCCGTGCTGCTGGAGCTGCCTCGATGACGGCTGCGTGAACCGTACCGGAGCCGATTCACCCCCGCCGTTGTTCACGGCGCTGGAGCGGCTCCAACTTCGTATCCGTCCAGAGTCCCGGCGTTGCTTCCCCGTAGCCATCGACCGTCATGACATCCTTGTTTCCCTGCTGCCGGTCGCCACGCAATTGCGCCGGCCTCACCGACTCGGCAGCTGGACCTTCCTACTTCACCATGCCGCCAGATAGGTCACACCCTCATCTTAAATCACTTTATTTAGGCGTCAGTTGTCTGAATTTTTATTCTGGGCCAATCGATTCCTAATGGGAAGCAGCACCCCTCGAGGCGGCGGAGCTCCTAGGCTGTCGATTGGCTGGTGTCTAAAGTAAGGGTGCGGGGCCGCAAGTTCGTTGTGGAAGCAGCGCTTAGATGGCTATCTTTTAGAGTTGCGTGGGTTGAAGGTACTGCCGCCGCCGGATCTGGATGACGGGGAGTCTTTGTGGATTGGCCCGGGGGAGGCGCAACCACGGCAGTGCGGTGGGGCAGGGAGCGGAGTTTTGGCCGGGGCCACGGACAGCGGAGGCAGGCTGCTCTGCCGTTGGTCGCTGGCTCTTTGGGGAAGATTCCAAACAGTGTCAGCCGAGAGGCACAAGACGGCCATCAAGCCATCCGGCGTAGATCAGACAGTACCAAAATAAAATAAAATTGTGTGACCTCAATTTAGTTTTCAGTCAACAGACGTGTGACCACTCTCGTACCTTGCTGTTGATCTCATAATGTATATTTCTTCAGATCAAAGAGATATGTCGTTCTTAACATTATGCTTTATCTGCATCTTCAGCCACACCGTCTTCCGACTCACCGCAGCTGCTCCAACAAGGGAAGCATACAGCAGAAGGGAGCTATAGTCCCGACTCAACAATTCCCTGCATCGAATGCATGTGCCCGACATGGACAGCCACAACAACTGCAGGGCCATCAACAAGTCAGCACATGATGCTCACTCCTATGGATGGCAGCCAGATAGGTTGTACCCTTATCTTACTTGTGTGGAACATTTATGGCTTTGTTATTCATCTAAGCATGGAAAATAGATCATCACATTTCAATGTATATTCATACTGATCTCTTACGGGTCTTGTTCAGGAGTTAACGTCGTTCCATAGTTCAGCTAACATACTTGTTCTTTAGGTAACGTTGTTCCATAGTTATCATCCATCAGCTAATGCTATCCCACAGGCTGGTGATTATAGTATTATACCACTTCTAGTATTACCTATGTTGTTCTTTAATACTTTTGTGTGCCATCTAGTTAATCTCGAGTACAAACGATACATATTCTGTAGCTTTCATTTGTGTTCTCCCTTTAGTTTATGAGACCTGTTGCTGCTAGTTAACCCCAGTCCTACTATTTATGTCATCTCCTACATGCACTCATTACATAAATCTAACTATTAGTTGTCTTCCATGCATGTCAGATATAATTGCACACACTGATATATATCCACAAGAACCCACAGACCAATGTAAAGGCCAATAAACTTGAGGTCAATGATACCCAATATGACGGAACATGTAAAGGCAGTTCTTCAGAAGACTTGCAGAAAGATGATGAATCCTCTTCACCCCACAAGGTCCTTGCTCTAACTTGGCCTGTGATATGGGTACAACATGCATATAATGTCCTGGAGTGTATCTACTCTGTTGCAATGCCATGTGCTTAGCATGCTGATCATGCATGTAAATATGTCATGCCTTCCTGTTTTTCAGTACCTATTCCATTCAAGATAACATGTTTTCAAATTCAAGTACTGTCATTCTACTGTATCGCATCTGCTTAATTTGGACATCATGCTTCTGAATATCTTATACATTGTTATTCATTAGTATGTACTTCATCTGTCTACCATACCATGTGTTTTTTTACATTGAAGTGGTGTTCTAGTTCTCTATTGCAAGGCCATCTTAGTTTCCCAATCATACACATGTATGTTGCCTTAGTTATTTCTATATGTATTCCGCTAGCATACAGTTTTACATTCAACTAGTGTGTTTTTGCCGTGTTGTCCTGTCGTATCCCTAGCTCTTACACCATACTCCCACCGTCCGGATTACATGTTGCCGAAATGGATAAAAAAGGATGTATCTAGAACTAAAATACGCCTAGACCCATCCATTTTTTTCCGGATAGAGGGAATACATGTCAATATGTCATGCCTTTCTATTCTTCAGTACCTATTCCATCTCTCTGTTGTAGCATGTTTTATAATTAAAGCACCATTCTTCTATACAAGGCATGCAAGAGGAAGACGGCTATGTTAGAATCTGAAGGGTTACAAACAAGGCATTTGCAAAAGATCCGAACGCCAGGAGATAATAAACCAACTCCAGTTTTTATAGATACTGCTCCAGCACAGAGAAACCCAACTCCTACTGATAATAAGCAGATTCCAGTGGCCAAAGAACTAGTCCGCTCCAGTCCAGCAAAATCCATTCTAAGAAGCGTGTGTGAATCCTTGCATCATGAAATTTTATAGCATGCTGATCATACTTTCTACATGTTTCTTACCCATCTCTGTTTTAGAAAATAAGCTTAACAGATAGAAGAATTTCTGCACTGGTATCGTATGTGAGGAAAGATTCTTGCAGGAATTCTCTGTGCTCCAATGCAAATGTAAGTACCTGTTGTATATCACTATATTTTTACATCAGCATGTATTTTGTTAATCGGCGTGAATCCAACCTTTATCTGATCTAAATTTAGTTGTAGCAAAATGTATGATTAAAGGCCACAATGTTGATTTTTGTAAGGAAAACTCCCTAGTAGTTTTGCATCTTGAGCTGCATGAGTGTACTATCTCATATCAGTGGGTTTGAATACTTTGGTTCTGCAGTGGGTTTTCAATGTTTTTTTTACTGTGTTGTCCTGTCGTATCCCCAGCTCTTACATCATACTCCCTCTATCCTGATTACATGTCGCAGAAATGGATAAAACTGGATGTATCTAGAACTGAAATACGCCTAGACCCATCCATTTATTTCCGGATGGAGGGAATACATGTCAATATGTCATGCCTTTCTATTCTTCAGTACCTATTCCATCTCTGTTGTAGCATGTTTTATAACTGAATCACCATTCTTCTATATAAGGCATGCAAGGGAAGACGGCTATGTTAGAATCTGAAGGGTTACAAACCAAGTCTTTGCAAAAGATCCAAACACCAGGAGATAATAAACCAACTCCATTTTTCATAGATACTGCTCCAGCACAGAGAAACCCAACTCCCACTGATAATAAGCAGATTCCAGTGGCCAAAGAACTAGTCTGCTCCAGTCCAGCAAAAGAATGTCAACTCCATTCTAAGAAGCGTGTGCGTATCTTTGCATCATGAAATTTTATAGCATTCTGATCGTATTTTCTACATGTTTGTTACCCATCTATCTTTTAGAAAATAAGGTTAAACGAGAGAAGACTTCCTCCATTGGGATCGTATTCGAGGAAAATATCTTGCGGGAATTCTCTGTGCTCCAGTGCTGATGTAAGTACCTGTTGTATATCACTATATTTTTACATCAGCATGTATTTTGTTAATCAGCGTGAATCTAACCTTTATCTGATCTAAACTTAATTTGTAGCAAAATGTTAAAGGCTCCAATGTTGATTTTTGTAAGGAAAACTGCCTGGTAGTTTTGCATACTGAGCTGCATGAGTGTACTATCTCATATCATGCACATTACTGAATTGTAGTGCTTCTCTGGTTGCTCATTCATTCACTGTGTCAATGTTGCTTTCGTATTACCTTACCTGGCTGATGATAGCTGTGCCATATTGTGTTAATTTTGTGTAGGCTAGTTGCCCAAACGTTCGTTGTGTAAATGTTGCTTTCCTATTATCTGACTTGGCTAATGATAACAATGCTAGTGTGTTAATTTTGTGTAGGCTGCTGAAGATAACAAGACAACCTCTGAAAATAGCAAGGCAACCCCATTGTTTCTTTCCAGTAAATCTAGGCTAGCTAATATGGCAATAACTCATGATTAATCTGTTTGGTTCCCGTCCTAATTTATGTTATGATGCAGTGGTCGAGACACTCTCCACTATCAATAATACAAGCATGCCAAAATCGCCATCTGAATCTGTTCAGTATCCTCTATCTCGAATGCAAAAGAATAAATGTATGTTTGTGAACCAATTAATGGCTGAAGCAATGATGGAAATGGTGGATGAATCAGAGGTGCAGAGTCGTGCGACACAACAACTGATCAATGTTTTCAGAGACAGTGTAGCAAAGCAGCAAGAACTTGCCCACATGCTTATGGGCATCATCTGTGGTGAGGTTGCAGATTGTGATGTTGTACATGGGTAGGTTCTGCTCATTTATTTGCACTGGCATCAATCTTTGATTGCCCAGTGGATGTAATTTCCTGTAATATATGCTGGATCTGCAACGTTATTCCCTGTATGTCGTACCTTTGCTTGATCGGTTTTGGTCCAGTGAATAATTGCTTGTCGTAATGGGCTCAAATTATCTAATTTGGCCTAAAGACATGTACGAACTTTAGTGGGCCCATTAAGTTAATGTGCCATTACTAGGCCGGAAGTTAATGGTCAGCCCTCTTACCTCCCGGGTCGTTAACAGGCCGACATCGAAGCGGGCAACAGGTGGGCCCAATTTATTTCACAGGCCGTTAACAGACCGTTACTAAGTTTGGGCTACATATGGCCCAACTATATTGTAGGCCTTTAGCGGACCGAAAGAGACAACGGGCTTGTACTGGACCATGAAGAGCATGGGCCACTAAGAGGCTGAAAGTCAGGCTGTATTGTAAATGGCCCAACTGTGTTGTGGGCCTTTAGCAGGCCGAAAGAGAAACTGGGCTGGTATTGGACCATGAAGGGCATGGGGCGTTAAAAGGCCAAAACTAAGGTCCGACTACAAATGGCCCAACTCATTTATGGTCCATTAACAGGCCAAAAGGCACATAGGGCCGGGAATTAACCCGACACTTAAATGGGTCGCTAAAGGCCAAAACTCAGGTCCGACTACAAATGGCCCAACTGATTTATGGGCCGTCAACGTGCTGAAAGTGACACCGGGCCGGAAATTGGCCCAACACTTAAATGGGCCGCTAAAAGGCCGAAACTCAGGTCCGACTACAAATGGCCCATCAGATTTATGGGCCGTCAACAGGCTGGAAGACCCACCGGGCCGGAAATTAGCCCAACATTTAAATGGGTCGCTAAAAGGCCGAAAGATGTACATCCTGAAAATTGGCCCATCCATTGAATGGGCCGTTAACAGGCCGAAATCTCATCGGGCCGATATTGAGCCCAAATATATAGCGGGATGTTAATGGGCTCAAACTGACGATGGGCTGCAATGGTGTCAAATCTTTAACGGGCTGTTAACGGGCCGAATTGGCACATCTCGTATGGGCCGTGGGCTTAAATGGACCTGACACAAGTAGGCCTTATATGGGCCGGCCTGCTAATTTTTACTGGGCCGGCCTTTTTTACCGGAATGGGCCACTGTTGGACAGTGCCACATGTCGACCTATCATAGGCGTCTCCTGTCCAATGAGTGGATGACATCTGTCCCAACGGTGAGGCAACACGTGTTTCCTGCGGCCAATGATGATTTTACACGTGGAAAATCTCCATTGGTCAGGGCTGTTAACGGGTTATCGGATCCAAAATCGGACCCGATAGCTTAACAGCGTTCCGTTATGGTGGATGCCATGTGTCGGTTGATACGTCTCCAATGTATCTATAATTTATGAAGCATTCATGCTATATTACTATGTGTTTAGAATGATTATGGGCTTCATTATACACTTTTATATTACTTTTGGGACTAACCTATTAACCGGAGTCCAAACGGAATGAAACCTTCGGCATCGTGATTTTTTGGAAGAATATCATCCTGGAGGCTTGGACATCAAGTCAGAAGACCCTCGAGGAGCCCAGGAGATAGGGGGCGCCCCCCCCTACAGTGCGCGGCCCCCTGTCTCGTGGGCCCCTCGAGCACCTCCCGACCGACTTCTTTCGCCTATATATTCCCTCGTACCCTAAAACCATTAGATATCAAGATAGATCGGGAGTTCCGCCGCCGCAAGCCTCTGTAGCCACCAAAAACCTCTCGGGAGCCCGTTCCGGCACCCTGTCGGAGGGGGGATCCATCACCGCTGGCCATCTTCATCATCCCGGCGCTCTCCATGACGAGGAGGGAGTAGTTCACCCTCGGGGCTGAGGGTATGTACCAGTAGCTATGTGTTTGATCTCTCTCTCTCGTGTTCTCTCTCGTGTTCCCTCTATGGCACGATCTTGATGTATCCCGAGCTTTGCTATTATAGTTGGATCTTATGATGTTTCTTCCCCTCTACTCTCTTGTGATGAATTGAGTTTCCCCTTTGAAGTTATCTTATCGGATTGAGTCTTTTATGAGAACACTTGATGTATGTCTTGTCGTGTTTATCTATGGTGACAATGGGATATCATGTGCCTCTTGATGTATGTTTTGGTGACCAACTTGCGGGTTCCGCCCATGAACCTATGCATAGGGGTTGGCACACATTCTTGACTCTCCGGTAGAAACTTTGGGGCACTCTTTGAAGTACTTTGTGTTGGTTGGATAAATCTGAGATTGTGTGATGCATATCGTATAATCATGCCCACGGATACTTGAGGTGACAATGGAGTATCTAGGTGACATTAGGGTTTTGGTTGATTTGTGTCTTATGGTGTTATTCTAGTACGAACTCTTTAATAGATCGATCCGAAAGAATAACTTTGAGGTGGTTTCGTACCCTACCATAATCTCTACGTTTGTTCTCCGCTATTAGTGGCTTTGGAGTGACTCTTTGTTGCATGTTGAGGGCTTGTTATATGATCTATCTATGTTATTATTGTTGAGAGAACTTGCACTAGTGAAAGTATGAACCCTAGGCCTTGTTTCTTGTCATTGCAATACCGTTTACGCTCACTTTTACCACTTGTTACCTTGCTGTTTTTATAATTTCAGATTACAAAAACCTATATCTGCTATCTATTTTGCACTTGTATCACCATCTCTTCGCCGAACTAGTGCACCTATACAATTTGCCATTGTATTGGGTGTGTTGGGGACACAAGAGACTCTTTGTTATTTGGTTGCAGGGTTGCTTGAGAGAGACCATCTTCATCCTACGCCTCCTACGGATTGATAAACCTTAGGTCATCCACTTGAGGGAAATTTGCTACTGTCCTACAAACCTGTGCACTTGCAGGCCCAATAACGTCTACAAGAAGAAGGTTGTGTAGTAGACATCAAGCTCTTTTCTGGAGCCGTTGCCGGGAAGGTTAGTGCTTGAAGGTATATCTTTAGATCTTGCAATCGAATCTTTTTGTTTCTTGTTTTATCACTAGTTCAGTTTATAAAAGAAAACTACAAAAAAATGGAGTTAAGTTTGTCTCATACGCTTCATCTTTTTAATATCTTTCGTGAGTATGATGAAAAGGAAAATTGTGCTCAAGTGCTAGAAGAAGAAATATATAGAATGTTTGGTACTAGATCCTTGTATGATGAGCATGACTGCAATGTTGTTAGTATGAATTCCTTGAATATCCATGATGCTAATGATATGCAAAGCCACAAGCTTGGGGAAGCTATGTTTGATGAATATGATATTTTTAGTCCCCCAAATTTTGATGAGAATATTTATTTTGATGAAAGCATGCCTCCTATTTATGATGATTATATTGATGAAAGTGGGTTTGGAAGAGTGTCAACTTTAGGAAGTAGTGATCCCACTATTTTTGAGGATGTTGAATCTTATTGTGATGAACATGAAAGTGGATTTGGAAGAGTGTCAACTTTTTATTTAGTGATGATTCCACTATTTCGGAAGTGGTTCCAATTGATTATGAGAACAAAGTTGCTATCTATGATGATTATTGTGATGACTTGTATGCTATTAAGAATAATGATAACCATGAAACTTGTCATCATGATTTTAGTTTTCAATTGGATTATGCCTCGCATGATAATTATTTTGTTGAGTTTGCCCCCACTACTATTCATGAGAAGACATTTGCTTATGTGGAGAGTAGTAAATTTCTATGCTAGTAGATCATGAAAAGAATGATTTAGGTGCTGGTTATATTGTTCAATTCATTCATGATGCTACTGAAAATTATTATGAGGGAGGAATATATGCTTGTAGGAGTTGCAATAATGTCAACTTTCCTCCCTATGTGCTTAAAATTTTGAAGCTATGCTTGTTTTGCCTTCCTATGCTAGTTGATTATTGTTCCCATAAGTTGTTTGCTCAAAAAATCCCTATTCATAGGAAGTTGGTTAGACTTAAATGTGCTAGTCATATGCTTCATGATTCTCCCGTTATGTTTCAATTCTTATCTTTTATGTGAGCATCATTGCCATCATCATGCCTAGCTAAAAAGGCATTAAAGAAAAGCGCTTGTTAGGAGACAACCCAATATTTATCCTTACTGTTTTTTTGTGTCCACATTATTATTCTACTGTAATAATCATGTTTTATAGCTTTTGTTTCAATAAAGTGCCAAGTAGAACCTTTGGGAAGACTTGGGTGAAGTTTATGTGATCTTGCTGTAAAAAACAGAAACTTTAGCCCTCACGAGAATAGCTGTCATTTTTTACTGAAGAGTGATTTTAGGTTAATTCTTTTTGAAGATGATTATTAGACAAATTACTCAGGTCCAGCAATTTATTTCAAAAAATTTTGTGTTCCAGAAGTATACGTTTGATACAGATTACTACAGACTGTTCTGTTTTTGACAGATTCTGTTTTCATTGTGTTGTTTGCTTATTTTAATGAATCTATGGCTAGTATTAAGTGTTACGAACCATAGAGAAGTTGGAATACATTAGGTTTAACACCAATATGAATTTAGAATGAGTTAATTACAGTACCTAAGTGGTGGTTTTATTTTCTTATACTAAACGAGCTTACGAGTTTTGTTTTGAGTTTTGTGTGGTTGAAGTTTTGAAGTTTTGGGTAAAGATTCAATGGACTATGGAATAAGGAGTGGAAAGAGCCTAAGATTGGGGATGCCCAAGGCACCCCAAGGTAATATTCAAGGACAACCAAGAGCCTAAGCTTGGGGATGCCCCGGAAGGCATCCCCTCTTTCGTCTTCGTTCATCGGTAACTTTACTTGGAGCTATATTTTTATTCACCACATGATATGTGGTTTGCTTGGAGCGTCATTTTATTTTGTTAGTGTTTGATTTCTGTTAGTTAGAATAATATTTTTCATCTTTAGTGTCAATAAAAAAGTCAAGGATAGCCTTTACCATGCTTATTTTGCTAGTATACATGTTGCTGTTTGAAAACAGAAAGTTTACCTATGTTGCAAAAATTCTCTAGAAAATTAAGAGAATGGTATAACATTGAATCTTTTTGAATATTAAGCTATGATAAATTTATTAAAGTGGGAATTTTAGTTCATAA
The DNA here is from genome assembly GCF_002162155.2 of Triticum dicoccoides. Classification (NCBI taxonomy): domain Eukaryota; kingdom Viridiplantae; phylum Streptophyta; class Magnoliopsida; order Poales; family Poaceae; genus Triticum; species Triticum dicoccoides. The sequence goes on from NC_041385.1 coordinate 813,558,506, forward strand.
TTTTTGGAGTCAGGGAAGTATTGATACTCTTGCATTCTTTACAGACTGTACTGTTTTGGCAGATTGCTGTTATAGTTGCATTGTTTGCATATGTTTGCTTGTTTAATGATTCTATTTGAGGATAGGAGTATTAAATATGCAGAGGCATTTAGTATGCAATGTTGAATAATAATTTTAGTGATTTTTTACAGTAGAAAATGATAAGGTTTTGCATTGGTTTATACTAACCTATCTCACGAGTTCTTGTTGAGTTTGTTGTGGATGAAGCTTTTGATAAAAAGAGAAACCATGATATAAGAGGAATTAAGGAGACACAAAAGTTCAAGCTTGGGGATGCCCAAGGCACCCCAAGATAATACTTCAAGAAGTCTCAAGCATCTAAGCTTGGGGATGCCCCGGTAGGCATCCCACCTTTCTTCTTCAACAACTATCGGTTAGTATCGGTTGAACCTAAGTTTTTGCTTCTTCACATGAGTTGTGCTATCCTTGCAATGTCATTTTATTTTGTTTTGCTTGCTGCTTGAATACAATACCAAGATCTGAAATTCTTTAATGAGAGAGCGTCTTCACATAGTTACGTAATTATTTCGCTACTCATTGATCTTCACTTATATCTTTTTGGAGTAGTTTGTCATTTACTCGTGTGCTTCACTTATATCCTTTGAGTAAATTGTTGAATAAGTTGATTGTCATAAATCTGAAATTATATATGCCTCATTTGCTTATCCCATGGGGAGTTATGACTTCACATCTAAGAAGTAGAGGTTGTAAATTTATTGACGGTTAGCAAGCATTGTTTTAGTCATTTGAACAATTCATGAAAGAATATTGAAGGAAGAGAGATTTCACATATAAATATATTATCATAGACATCTTTTATAATTGTGAGCACTCATTAAGTATGACATGCTAAAGAGTTGATGTTGGACAAGGAAGACAACATAATGGGTTATGTTTTCTCGCATCTCAGTTAAAGTATATTGTCATGGATCATTCAAACATGTTGAGATTGCTTTTCCCCCTCATGCTAGCAAAAAAAATTCCTAGCACCAAGTAGAGATACTACTTGTGCTTCCAAATATCCTTAAACCCAGTTTTTCCATGAGAGTCCACCATACCTACCTATGGATTGAGTAAGATCCTTCAAGTAAGTTGTCATCGGTGCAAGCAATAAAAATTGCCATCTAAATATGCATGACTTATTATTGCGGAGAAAATAAGCTTTGTACGAACTTGTTATGGAAGCAATAAAAGCGACGGACTGCATAATAAAGGTCCATATACAAGGGGAAATATAAAGTGACATTCTTTCACATTAAGATTTTGTGTATCCAACCCTAAAAGCGCATGACAACCTCTGCTTCCCTCTGCGAAGGGCCTATCTTTTACTTTATGCAAGAGTCAAGGTGATCTTCACCTTTTCCTTTTTCATTTTATCCTTTGGCAAGCACTTTGTGTTAGGGTGATCCTTATATATATATATATATATATATATATATATATATATATCCAATTGGATGTACGTTAGCATGAACTATTATTGTTGACATCACCCAAAGGTGAATACGTTTGGAGGCAACATTATAAGCCCCAATCTTTCTCTGTGTCTGATTAAAACTTCATAACCACAAGTATTGCGTGAGTGTTAGCAATTGTAGAAGACTATATGATAGTTGAGTATGTGAAGTTTGCTAAATCAAAGCTCTGACATAGACTCTTCCTGAAAGTAAGATGAATTGCAATTGTTTGATGACTAAGAATGAAGTTTGCTAGTTTTCAAGAAAGTTTATGGTCTGAGCTTTAACATGTGAATTGCTTGTTACTAGTTCGTGAAAAGTTTTATGAGATGAACTACTGTTATGACATATAATGATGCTAGTAAAGGTGATTGAAATTATCATTGATCAAACTTGTGCACCTCTAGCATTCACACTTCATAAATTCTTTATTTTATCATTTACCTACTCGAGGACGAGTAGGAATTCAGCTTGGGGATGCTGATACGTCTCCAACATATCTATAATTTATGAAGCATTCATGCTATATTACTATGTGTTTTGAATGATGGGCTTTATTATACACTTTTATATTACCTTTGGGACTAACCTATTAACCGCAGGTCCAGCCCATATTGCTGTTTTATTGCCTGTTTCAGTATTTCGAAGAAAAGGAATATCAATCGGAGTCCAAACGGAATGAAACCTTCGGCATCGTGATTTTTTGGAAGAATATCATCCTGGAGGCTTGGACATCAAGTCAGAAGACCCTCGAGGAGCCCAGGAGATAGGGGGCGCCCCCTACAGGGCGCGGCCCCCTGTCTCGTGGGCCCCTCGAGCACCTCCCGACCGACTTCTTTCGCCTATATATTCCCTCGTACCCTAAAACCATCAGATATCAAGATAGATCGGGAGTTCCGCCGCCGCAAGCCTCTGTAGCCACCAAAAACCTCTCGGGAGCCCGTTCCGGCACCCTGTCGGAGGGGGGATCCATCACCAGTGGCCATCTTCATCATCCCGGCGCTCTCCATGACGAGGAGGGAGTAGTTCACCCTCGAGGCTGAGGGTATGTACCAGTAGCTATGTGTTTGATCTCTCTCTCTCTCTCTCGTGTTCTCTCTCATGTTCCCTCTATGGCACGATCTTGATGTATCCCGAGCTTTGCTATTATAGTTGGATCATATGATGTTTCTCCCCCTCTACTCTCTTGTGATGAATTGAGTTTCCCCTTTGAAGTTATCTTATCGGATTGAGTCTTTTATGATAACACTTGATGTATGTCTTGCCGTGTTTATCTATGGTGACAATGGGATATCATGTGCCTCTTGATGTATGTTTTGGTGACCAACTTGCGGGTTCCGCCCATGAACCTATGCATAGGGGTTGGCACACGTTCTTGACTCTCCGGTAGAAACTTTGGGGCACTCTTTGAAGTACTTTGTGTTGGTTGGATAAATCTGAGATTGTGTGATGCATATCATATAATCATGCCCACGGATACTTGAGGTGACAATGGAGTATCTAGGTGACATTAGGGTTTTGGTTGATTTGTGTCTTAAGGTGTTATTCTAGTATGAACTCTTTAATAGATCGATCCGAAAGAATAACTTTGAGGTGGTTTCGTACCCTACCATAATCTCTACGTTTGTTCTCCGCTATTAGTGGCTTTGGAGTGACTCTTTGTTGCATGTTGAGGGCTTGTTATATGATCTATCTATGTTATTATTGTTTAGAGAACTTGCACTAGTGAAAGTATGAACCCTAGGCCTTGTTTCCTATCATTGCAATAGCGTTTACACTCACTTTTACCACTTGTTACCTTGCTGTTTTTATAATTTCAGATTACAAAAAGCTATATCTGCTATCTATTTTGCACTTGTATCACCATCTCTTCGCCGAACTAGTGGACCTATACAATTTGCCATTGTATTGGGTGTGTTGGGGACACAAGAGACTCTTTGTTATTTGGTTGCAGGGTTGCTTGAGAGAGACCATCTTCATCCTACGCCTCCTACGGATTGATAAACCTTAGGTCATCCACTTGAGGGAAATTTGCTACTGTCCTACAAACATGTGCACTTGCAGGCCCAACAACGTCTGCAAGAAGAAGGTTGTGTAGTAGACATCATCGGTCACCCTTGACGAAAGCACTTCTGTGACGCGCGATTTATCATCATGGAAGTGGACACTTCCGTGATGATAATTTTTGTAATGTCATGGAACACTTCAACGACAGCACAAGTATGACTATCTTGATTCTGTCATAAAATCGTCATGGATGTACATGCATGACAAAAAATGCGACCTACTGTGACAAACACGTATCATCACGGAAGTGTATTTTTTTGTAGTGCTCCCTGCTTGATTGATCTTGATGATATGAGTATTACAAGAGTTGATCTACCATGAGATCGTAGAGGCTAAACCCTAGAAGCTAGCCTATGATTATGATTGTCCTCGTCCTACGGACTAAACCCTCCGGTTTATATAGACACCGGAGGGGGCTAGGGTTACACAGAGTTGGTTACAGAGAAAGGAATCTTCATATCCGAATCGCCAATCTTACCTTCCACGCAAAGGAGAGTCCCATCCAGACACGGGACGAAGTCTTCTATCTTGTATCTTCATAGCGCAACAGTCCGACACATGCATATAGTCCGGCTGTCCGAGGACCCCTTAATCCGGGACTCCCTCGGTGTGCCCATAGGCAAGCTTTTGGGTTTTCTGGTTTCTAACAGAGGCATTGAGGCTAACTCGGAGAAGATCAAGGCAATCACTTCTTTGGCGAAACCGGCGTGTATCAATGATGTTCAGTGTTTGGCGGGTCGTATTGCCGCCTTAAGCCGGTTCATAAGCCGGTTAGGTGAGAAGGCCATACCGCTGTATCAGATGATGAAGAAGACAGATGACTTTGTTTGGAGTAATGCTGCTAATGCTGCCTTTGAAGATTTGAAGAGACAGCTAGCTGAGCCGCCAGTCCTTGTTGCTCCCATTGATAAGGAGCCATTATTGTTATATGTGGCTGCTAACGCACGTGCCGTCAGTGTGGCCATGTGGTGGAGCGCAAGGAACCTGCCAAGGAACATCCGGTTCAACGGCCGGTTTACTACATCAGTGAGGTACTTATTAAGTCCAAGCAAAGGTATCCACATTGGCAGAAGCTTGTTTATGGGGTGTTCATGGCAAGCCGGAAGCTTAAGCAATATTTCCTGGGTCATCCCATCACTGTGGTCAATTCTGCTCCTCTGGGAGACATCATTCAAAACAGAGAAGCCATAGGACGAGTCGCCAAGTGGGCCATTGAACTTGGGCCTCATGGTTTAAAGTATGTGCCACGCACTGCTATCAAATCTCAAGCACTAGTGGACTTCATCAATGATTGGACAGAGCTGCAGATGCCTGAAGAGAAGTCGAACAACACATATTGGACTATTCACTTTGATGGGTCCAGGCCATTGGAGGGCTCGGGGGCTGGAGTTTATTAGCTTCCCCTCGAGGTGACAAATTTTGTTATGTGCTACAGTTGATGTTTCCCTGTACTAACAATGCAACTGAGTATGAGGCCTTGCTCCATGGTCTTCGGATGGCTAAGGAGATGAGCTTAAGCCGGCTACGGTGCTTTGGCGACTCGGATTTGGTGGCTCAGGAAGTATCAGGCAAGTGGGATTCCAAGGATCCTCTCATGGCGACTTATCGCCGTGAGGTTGATGCCATTGCTGGACACTTCAAGGGGTACCAAGTGGAGCACATTGGTCGCAGAAAGAATGAGGCGGTTGATGCTTTAAGCCGGCTGGGGTCTCAGCGTAAGCCGGTGCCACCTAATACCTTCTTCGATATTCTGCATAACCCTTCTGTCAAGTTGCCTACAGAGGAAGACTTGGTTGTTCCTGACCCGGAAGCGCAATTGGTGGCGGCTCTTCACGTCATCCTAGATTGGACAGTGCCATATTTGGCTTACATGACCCGGGGCAAGTTGCCTGAGGATGAAACATTGGCCAGGCAGATAACCCGACGGTCTAAGTCAATGACAATTGCCAATGGCGAGTTGCATCACCGCAGTGTCACCGGGGTGTTTCAGTGTTGTGTTTCTCCTGAGGAAGGTCAAGAAATCCTTCGTGATATTCATCAAGGAGATTGTGGCCATCATGCTGGTTCAAAGTCCCTTGTGGCCAAAGCTTTTCGTCATGGGTTTTATTGGCGACGTCTCACGCTGATGCGGAGGATCTGGGTAGTAAATGTGACGGTTGTCAGAAATTCTCACGACGGGCTCACGTGTCGGCTCAAGAATTGAGGATGATTCCAATTACTTGGTCGTTTGCAGTCTGGGGACTTGACATGGTTGGGCCTTTCAAAAGATCCAAGGATAAAAAGACCCACCTCTTGGTGGCGGTTGACAAATTTACAAAGTGGATTGAGGCAGAGCCAGTTAGTAAGCGTGACGTAGCCACGGCGGTTCAATTCATGAAAAAGGTGATCTTTCGCTTTGGCTTTCCACACAGCATTATAACTGACAATGGTACTAATCTGTCCAAGGGTGCCATGGAAGAATTCTGTCAACGTGAGCATATCCAGCTTGATGTTTCATCAGTAGCTCACCCTCAATCCAATGGTCAAGCTGAAAGAGCCAATCAGGAAATCTTGAAAGGCATCAAACCCCGGCTTATGGTTCCTTTGCAACGGACACCGGTTTGTTGGTGGAGGAGTTACCTTCTGTAATATGGAGCATCAATACTACCCCCAATAGGTCTACGGGTTACACGCTTTTCTTCATAGTTTATGGAGCAGAGGCGGTTCTACCTAGTGACATCCGTCATGACTCGCCCCGTGTGGCGGCTTACGTTGAAGCTGATAATGAACAAGCCTGTCAGGATGCACTTGACCTGTTGGATGAAAAGCGTGATTTGGCAGCAGCCCGCTCGGCGATTTACCAACAGGACCTACATCGTTATCACAGCCGCCGGGTTAAATCCAGAACCTTTCAAGAAGGTTATTTGGTGCTCCGGCTCATCCAGGATCAAACTAATGCACACAAGTTATCCCCACCTTGGGAAGGGCCCTTTCTGGTCAGCAAGAACTTGAACAACGGGTCATACTACCTTATCGATGTTCGAGAGCACAAAGACTCACGTAAGTCGGAGGAGGAGACCCGGCTGCCGTGGAATATCGCTCATCTTCGACCTTACTACACTTGAGCCGCCGGCTCTCATGATGTACATATTTTGATGATGTATATATTATAATAAGTAATAAAGCAAGACCACTGTCCTTTTCATCCTCAATGATCATATGTCTTCATCATCATCATTTCAAACGACCAATTGGGGGCTGATCGTATTCGAATGTAGCTTAACCCTCTTGGTCTGGCTCATGATCGTATTTGAATCTAGCCATTAAAACCTCATGATCACTAGGGGGCTTCCTGTTCAAACATAGATCGTATTCGAACCAAAGAGAACATAGCTGTCGGTACCCTCCTGGTCGGCACACTGCCAAACTCACTAGGGAGCTTCTTGATCGTATTTGAATCAGAGTCGTTAAAAAACTCTCAAGGTCATTTGGGGGCTTCCTGTTCAAACATAGGTCGTATTCGAACCAAAGAGAACATAGCTGTCGGTACCCTCTTGATCGGCGCAACGCCAAAGCCACTAGGGGCTACACGATCGTATTCGAATCCTAGCTTAACCCCTTTGGAATGGTTTACTGATCATATTCGAATCAGAAGCCTTGCTTTTTTCTTTCTATTTGGCTTAAGTTTTGTTTGAAAGCAGCCTTTGTTTTGTCTTGAGACTTTTTTGTTCAAAGATCTAAGTGTAAGCGTGGTTTAAATTTAACCCGGCTTGGTTTTGGACGACAAGTCGCCGACATATGACAATCATCATATATTTGGAGGTGATGGTTTCCAAAGATTGGGTTATCACCCTTACTGTTCGGGTCACATAAACCGGCAGTGCAAGTTCAAAGATCACATGTATGACATTATAGTTGTGTTTCAAAGCTATATTTCACAACAGGCTTATCTATGACTCTTTGGTCCATATTAGAGGTTATATGTAAAGATATTATGACCCACCCTACGGTAAGCTGCCAAGGGTTTTCTTATGATCTATTTCTGTGTGCAGGGCAGGTCAAAGATTTTCTTAAGCATAAGAAAAATAGATGATATATATAAAAAGGGGCGAATATGAGATGGCGGCTTAACAGTATTGAGCACTAAAACGTGCACGATGGCATGACAAAACAAAGTCATTTCTACCCTATTACATGACTCCCCGAGTCCAAATGATCAAGTTGTTTTTCAGTAGGATACAAATATGAGCCGCCCGGCGGATCAATTCTCTTGTTAACCTGAAGCTTCCAAGTCAGCCCTCTCCGCTTCTTCGCCCTGTTCCCTATCCTGGAAGGTTGATGATGACCAGTCAATGCCATTCAAAGCTTCAAATTCAGCTTCATCATCAATTAGTCTGGCCGGGTCAACGTCAGGGGCGAAGGTATGCTTACGGATTCGTGGGATCAGGCTGGTCACTTCATAATGTGGCATTTGAATCCTCCAGTTCACCGCGTCATAACCCGGCTGGTACCTGGTGAGATCCGCCTCATCAGCAATCAATGTGGCCACAGGGCGTATTTCTTTCACACAAGTGGTGAAGTCCTCCAGTTCAAATGGCGTGCCATCCTCCTTAAGGCTTGGATACCCAATGGCAATGTCAGACGGGTCTAATTCAGGAGGCCAAGCTTTGGCTCGGCTTAAAGCCGCCACAGCTCCAGCTCTTGCAGATGACCGCCTTAATTCATTAACACACTGGGGCAGCACAGAAAGCTTCATTAGCGCATCCACCAGGAGTGTGAGAACTTCATTTGACAGAGCCACTGTGGCTAAGGCACGCTGAGATCCGGTGTAGAGTTATTCCACTAGCGTGTAAACCGCCTTCAGCTTTATCAGCATGTCTTGGTTAAGATTTGTGCTCCTGGGGCCTGCATAGCAATGTCAGGTGAGTTAATGACAATTTATATGATCACTAGAACGATTTAAATATTTGACACTTACAGGGTGACTTACCAAAGATTGCTGAGACCATCTGAGAGATATGGCGTTTTAAGCCGGATAATTCGACGGTCGCCTCTTCAAGAGCCGCCTCTGCTTTATCAACTCGATTGATCAAATCGATCTTTTCTTCAGCCCAGGACTTTTTCTCCACTTCAAAGTCCTTTTTTCAGTTTCTCTTGTTCAGATACACTGAATTCAAATTTGGAGTTGGCTCTTTGGGTCTCAGTCTCCTACGCTTCCAGGCGGTTCTTTAAGTCAGACACTTCTGATTGAAGTTGAGTGGTGGTGGCCTGTGTAAATATCGGGTCAAAATCATGACTGTTAGCATATAATATTAAGTCCCAAGCCTTTTGCAAGCAACAACACTTGGCACTTGGGGGCTAATGTCTACCAAAGAATTTTTTCTGGTGGCGATTCATGAGAGTAAGTCCAAAGTACTTTGCAAGCAAGAGCACTTGGCACTTGGGGGCTAATGCATATTGTTGTTAAAGCTACACAACTACATTCTAAACAAGCATGTGAAGGACTGGCTCATTCAGGTTGATTAAACCGGCCCTTGGGGACTATGGATTGAGCCGGATTTTTTACAGATTTGATCAAAGGATGTCACTAATGCTTACATGTTTGTTCTAAGTCTATAGCATATTCATCATAAGCAATAGACTTGGGGGCTAGCATAGCAAAGATAATTCAAGGAAGGGAAGAGATTATACCTCAAACTTTTGGTGCATTTGCTTCACCATGTCAATTTCGACATCTCGGCTGCTGTGTACTTGGCTAAGATAGCCAGAAAAAACTTCTCCAATACTCATGTGAGTATAATCAGCAACATCAAACCGGACCTTGCGGCGTTCCAGGAGCTCCTCCTTGGCAAAAGACTTTGCTAGAACTGTGGGTCTCCCCGGCTCAGTACAGCCGGTTCTGGTAATCTCAACATCAGCATTTTGCGGGTCGTCTGTCTGGGCCGGGCTAGAGACTTCCGGGTTTTCAAAGCCATCGGCGGCTTGTTCGGCAGGCGGGTCAGCAGTCGGCGGCGGCATGTCATGAGCCGGTTCAGGTGGCAGATCAAGAACAGAGGCCTCAGGTACGGCCGTCTGGAGTTCCGGCTCTTTGAAGATTGGTTCTTCAACCAATTTGTTCTTTTTCGCCTTGTTGCTAGGCTTTGCTTTTCCGATGCATAAGATCAAAAGATCATTATAAATATAAAGGGTTGAAATGAGTACAAGATAAGTCAATCATCATTACCCTGGAGCGGTCTTGAAAGCCGGCAAGTTGGACTGCATTGAGTCGCTGGAGGAAGGTGAAATTTCCTGATAATTCGAGTTAGAAGAGTTGAGTGGTTGATGAGTGAGACCTACCAAAGGATAAAAGGGATTGAAATCGGAGGTGACCTTGTTCCGGCGCTTCCTTGGTGTATTCAGTAAGCCGGAGGAGAGTTCCGCGTCCTTGCTGGTCCAGGTCTGCCTCCGGCTCTCATGAATCTGTCGCTTCAAAAGAAATTGAGGATCTTGATAAGCTAAGGATGTGAAAATCTTACTTTCTGGGTTACTCTTCGGATTTTCTGTCTTGGCAAAGGCTCGGAGTCGGAGGAAAGGATAGTTACCTCTTCATCCTTTCCATGACTTATTCCCGTGTCCTCTTGATGATAATTAGTGTCAATAAGGTGGTTAAAAAAGGAGCCAAGAGAGTCAAGGGCTACCTCCGACTCAGAAGTATCTTCAAGCCGAAGCAAGTCAGAGGCGTTGGCCTTCTTCCCCTTCTTCTTGGCGGCTTCTTTCCTAGCGGCTCTCTTGGCCTTCCTGGCTCTCTTCGCAGCCTCATGATCATATTTAGCCTTCCAGAATTTTTCATCAGCCTGTGAAAGTCAGCAAAGGTGTGAGTACAGACAAAACATCAAAGGATGTAGGTAATTTATTTAGATTGGCGGCTTACCGCTGGAGCCGGGTTAGCTTCGCAGAAGGGGCTTAAGCCCACCTTACCGCAGCCTGCTAGGCTTTCATTCAGGAGAGACTTTGTCATGTCATCAATGACGTGGTCAGGCAAATCGTCAGAGTTGTGCCGCAGGGGGTCATTCTTCTTGCCCGTATAGGTACACATTAGACCGGGGCGGCGACTCAATGGAATGATCCGCCGGGCAAGCCAAACCCGGACCAAGTCAATACCATTTAACCCATTTCCCAAAAGAGCTTTGACTTTAGCCATGGTGGGGGCGAGCATCTGGCGTTCGACGGCTGTTATTTTATCAGGAAGTGGATGATTGGAGTCAAGATGCAGAGCACGAAAGCCGGGCAGAGGGTTCTCGTCAGTCGGAGAAGTGTCTTGGCAATAGAGCCTTGTCTGGTTCCAGTCTTTGGGGTGACTTGGTGGATTGGCATAAGGAAAAATGACGTCTCTCCGTCATTGGATTGAGACCCCGCCAAGTTCCAGGCTAGGTCCGTTGGCGCATTCGTTTTGGCGGTTCAAGTAAAATAACTCTCTATAGAGTAGTAAGATGGGCTCTTCTCCAAGATATACCTCACTGAACACTTGAAAATTGCAAATATTAGACACGGAATTGGGTCCAATGTCTTGAGGACGAAGGTCAAAAAAGTGCAGGACGTCTTTGAAGAATTTTGAACCGGGTGGTGAAAAACCTTGGTTCATATGGTCAGTGAAGACGATGACCTCCCCCTCTTTGTGTTGAGGCTTTTCCTCCGTCGGGCCAGGAGCACGATATGACATAACTTCCTTCTTCGACAGATAGCCGGTCTTCACAAAGCCATCAAGCGTACTGTCTACGACGATGGATTTGACCCAGTTGCATGAAGTGGGTTGTTTGGGCGGCATTGTGATAGAAGCCTAAGAAAGAGTACAATTTCCGGTTCAAATTTAAGCCGGAGAGAAACATTACAGTGCATATTCAAGATGGCGGCTTATAAAGGGGCCTAATGGTATATGGCTAATTATGTCAAGTTATTTAAGCCGCCATGAGCGCCATGAGTAGTCAAGTTATTTAAACCGCCATGAGTGGTTAAAATTATCAATTGAGCATTACAATTTTAAGCCGCCATCAATAAGAGTCACCATGGCTAGGTGGATCCAACAAAATAAAGTTTTTGCCTAAATGTTACACAAACAAGTTTCACAGGCTGCAACTATTATTTCGGATCAACGATTGTTCAGGAAAAGAAAATATTCTAGACCTAAAAAGCTAGTACAGATGAGTTCGTGAGTCCTAATTAGGCCTCTTTACAGAAAAAGGGATCCGCTAGTATCAAAAATGGACGCAAAACAACTACCACATGATTTCTATATTTCTTTTGGATCAAAAGAGGCTGCGGTGGAGGAACTACGAAGAAACCGTGATGAACAATGAAGAACACAAAGGAACTCGCAAACCCTAATGCGGATCTGAGGTGTGGAAAAGCAAAGACTTACAGCTGCAGATCTACTGCGGAGGGTCGCCGCCGTTATCTGGATCGACTCAGGTTGATGCAGCGGTCGAGGTCGAGGAAGACGAGGTGCTCTGCGGCGGCGGCGGAGCTCGAGCGGCAGTAGGTTTGCGAGAGGAAGAAGATGAGGAAAGGGGAGAATGAGGAAATACCTGGTCGTGTCTATTTATAAGGGGAAACTGATAAGTGGGCGCGAAAAACGAGGAGGCCGAAAATATGGTTATCCAGCTACTAGGACGCCTCGATTCTCGGGATGATCATTAAGATAAGGATCAGTTGAGATATGTTGGACAAAGTGTGAATTAAAGACAGATGGCGTCATGGAGGGTTACCACAAGTCCAGAAGATGACGTCATGGCGGGTTACAAAACTGCCGTACAAACAAAGAGCGGAAGATTTTTCCTAAGTATTGAAGATTGACATGAACCAGTTCAAATCAATCTGGGGCCTAATGTTGGGGATATAACTATTAGGTATGACCCGCCCAGGAGGGACCGGGTTATGCCTATGGCGATTCAAGATATGAAGTCCAAGATGACACTTGAAGATGGCGGTTCAGCTAAGGGCCCGAAGCCCAAAGGCGACTCAAGGCCCATAGAGATAAACCGCCATATGTATGTAACTTGTATTGTAAGGCAGGAATAGACAGAGACCGAGCCGGACACTGTCTATGAGCCGACCGGGACTCTGAGAGCTGCTGGGCGTCGACCTCTGTATATAAAGGGACGACGTGGCGGCGGTTCAGGACAAGGAACATCAGATCGAGAACTAGGTCAAGCGGATTCGCTTCCTGGTAATCGAGACATAAGCAATCCCACTCAAAACTGGATCGTAGGATTTTACCTTCACCGTAAGGGGTCGAACCAGTATAAAACCCGTGTCCTTTGTCCCGATTAACCCCTTTAAGCTTCCTAGTTGCGATGGCTCCACGACTAAGTCCTTTCACAAGGACATCTGACATGAAAATTCCACGACAGGGTGTCAAAGGTGAAAGATAAGAAGTGGGGAAGATGGAGGGTGTTGCAGCACAAAAAATGTGGCTTATGTAGCTCCTATAGGTGGCGTGATTGCTTCTTGGGGAGACCGGGGACATGGATACAACACCACTATTAGAGAAGGACATGCACCACAAAAGAGATCCTTCAATGACGCATTTTCTGAGAATGAGGACAATGACAACACTGCATCCAACCACCTTAAACCAGATGGAGAGGAACAATTGGGCAAGGAAAGGGAGTGCAACACACAAGAACCTTGATTTGACCCTAGTTGCAGCAGTTGGAAAATGACGGAGAAAGGGTGGATCCCAGTAATATTCCGCTGCCACCTACACAGTGCATATCACCGAGGGATTTGAAGAGACTGAAAAAGAACTAGTCATTGAACAAGAATAATAGTCTGGCTTTATCGGTGACCTTCCTCGAGAATCATTGCTGAAACTAGTGAATCTTCTAGAATGGAACTATCATAGTCCGGGGCAACATCGCTATAGCCCGAGTGTTTCGTGAATCATGAGGAAATTTGTCCTGTAGGTCAACCCCGACTCATGGCGATAAGTAGTTTTGTTGTTAAGACTCAAATAAGTAAGGATAGAGTAGAAGCTATCCTTAGATTATGATTGTAGTTTTATTGTTGGCAGCTACGGTAGGAGTGGAGGCCTTGGTTTGTTCTGGAATAAGGAAATGAAACTAGAGGTTTCAAATTATTCACAATACCATATTGATGCTAAGATGGAGGGGGTGGGCCCTAATCTGTGGCGGGTGACTTTGATTTACCGTGAAGCTCAAGCTGCAGAACGAAACAAAAGATGGTAGTAACTAGTACCTATAAAATGCACAACAAATTTTGGAATTCGATAGAGAGAGAAGAAATCTCGTCCATTAAATGTGCAAAATATATATTACGCAAATACCAATAAAGATTAAAAGCAGTGCAAAATTGTGACGAGATGAGTGTGTTATATAACGGGCGAGAGGTAAAGGTGAACATATCCACAAAACCATTAGGATGATTACAACTTCTGCATAGAACATCACATATAGGTGCATCAACATCCAATCTAGTTTTTTCTAGAATGACCCTCAAGGCATATTATTCATTCAGGTGGATCATGTCTGATTGCAAAATGTCAATCAAATAATCAAGGATTACACTAAACATGGTAGCATCAGTCTCTATAGATAAAGCTTCCTTGCCACATCTAAAGGCTGCTCCATTAGATTCCCAACGAGTATATTGCAGGTCAAATCCCTAGAAATTCATGAGATACATGTGCATCTACCTAATGACGTGTCCTCCGACTAAATGATCATCCCTGATGCCACGCTTATGAGACCATCTAACAATCCGTATCAATCACAATCTGATGCAGGTCATTCACCACTGCCAACATCATAACACCTCGGCATTTCAATGGTCAAGGGATCACACACAGCTAGATATTTGCTGCATTGTCCCATCTGAAACTGCCCACTATGATCCCGCACCATGACACACACTCCTTCACCGTGTCTATATCTCCACCAGTATTCATATTTAGTCATCCTTGATTAGGTACCTTCCAACCATGTCGATGTACCGGACACGGACCCCTAGGCACTAATGCTCAGGAATGTCCAGACTCTCAATGAGCTCCATAAGACCGTTGCAGCGACCTCCTTGGAAGTGTATTTATCACGGTTCGTCCCACACCAGGGAGATAATGATAGCAACTTGCTATTTCTTCATGAAATGATTATCCAAGATGTCCCTCGACCATGTCACATGGTGGAAACAAGGCATCTTTACATCGCGGAAAACTTACGTCGCCTGCTAAAATAATAATGCATGCTCGCATTGGACCGGAGCATGGTATATCGACCCCTCGTCACACGGGACACGCCGCATCATCTCTAATGTGTCTTCGCCGCATCTCCCCGCATGCCGCATCTCCCCGCATGCCGGAGCTTCAGCTGAACACGCATCCTCCACATCGTCTTCTAAAATCCCTCCCCGTGTGTCGAGCTGCTCGGCGTTGTACACCCCTTTTCGTTTGACGTCTTCATCTAATAAATAAACAATTCTATGAGCACACGCGCATAATTGATGGTGAAAATTTGACACATCAATCAAACATTCCAAATCCGATTGTATTTTTGGTTGGGCACAAGATAAGAGGAGGTGTCTCTACGTGGCCGGAGCAATCCGGACCGTGGCCGTTCAGGACGGACGGCCGGATCCGGCATCCGAGTCGTCATCGTCCCCAACCGGGGATACTATTGCAGTACAAGTACTACTCCCCTCCTCCCTTCCACGCAAAATCCTCCTCGCGTCACGCGTGAACCCAGCCGGATCCCCAAACCTCCTTCCGGCCCGACGCCGGCGCCGACGGGGGACCCCCTCCGCCTCTCACGCGCGCCGCCGCCTCCGCCGTCCCGTCCTCCCTCCCTCGCCGGGGCATCGCGTTCCACCCCGCCGGCGACCAGGTATGAATCCGGCGATTCCCTTTGCTGTATCCCGCTAGGGGACCTGCCCACGACCTGCGGGCGTGCCGCCGCGCGCCCGGCGCACCGTCTAGATCGGGGGCGCGCGCGTGCTGCGGGTTCTCCTCTCCTCTGCCGCCGGCGGAGGAATTCGTTGGGTTCCAAGCTTTAATCTTTCCGGATCCGGCGAGCAGTTCGTCCCCCAGGATTTAGCAGATCTGAGGGGTAGCGAGGGGGGAAGGGGGAGGTGGCACGGCAGTACAGGAAACTGCAATTTACTCTTGTTTATAGACATCGATTCTCCTAGTTAAATCCCACTAGGGGACCTTCACAGCTTGTGTGGCACACCATCTAGATCCGTTCCTGGACTCATAGGCGTTGGCTTACATTTTTGCTCCGGCAGGAACACGGCACTCTGAAGCTCCTGAGCTAGCGTAGGAGGGGCAAAACCATCCAGCTGAAGAATGAAAACACATGAGCGTGCTGCCAACTTGGCTCTTGCTGGTACGCTTCTCAAAAATTCACGCTTTGGCGGTGGCCATTACCTATCGTTTGTCCGACCTGATAGGATGTTTGCCTGACTCGTGGTCCTAATGCGTGTTCCGGCATGTGCAGGTTTGAGCTTGGCACCGCTCGTGATCAATGTTAACCCAAATTTGAATGTGATACTGACAGCATGTCTTACTGTCTATGTGGGCTGTTACCGTTCCGTCAAGTCAACTCCACCCGCTGTGAGTGCAACATGTTCCCCTGTCTAATCTTTTCCGTGTTAATGTATCTCCTGGTTTGTCACTGCGGCGATAGGTTAACACGAAATTATTGTGTATCGCTCTGTCCAACTCAACCTTTTCATTTCTTCTTATGCAGGAGACAATGTCCAAAGAGCATGCTATGCGTTTCCCTTTGGTTGGGAGTGCTATGCTTTTGTCGCTATTCCTTCTGTTCAAGTTTCTCTCCAAGGACCTGGTCAATACTGTTCTCACTGCCTACTTTTTCATTCTTGGCATTGCCGCGCTCTGGTAATTCCAACTGTTCTTTGAAGAGATTTTGCATGGATGTAATAAATACTTAGAAGTGTGAATGCAAACTTGAGATTATGTGTGACCCCTATTTTCTGATGCAGTGCAACGTTGCTCCCTACTGTCAAACGTTTTCTTCCAGAAGGATGGAATGATAATGCCATTGTCTGGCGTGCTCCATATTTCCACTGTATGATTCCCACCTTCATTTTGATGCTTCCCACTTTGCTCTACATCTTGTAGCTCATGTCAAATTAACACATCATAATTTCTATTACTAGCCTGCTGTCTTGAGCCACTGTTTTGTTGTATCTCTAGTAACTCCAACTTGCCATGTACTTTATAATAGTATAAATGTGCTAGTAAGAGTCCATATATTACTTATGGAGTATCCTAACTAAATAAGATTTGAAGGAAATTCAGCACTCATGCTTTCCTTTTCTGGCAACATGATAGTTCTCATTTGCTCCATGGGACCATGTGTTGAATTTTGCACAAAGAATAAAGATAAATCAAAGAGTAAAATTATAGAAGATCCTGTTTTCTGTAAACAATTAAATGGCATGTACACACATTTTTGTGACAATGTTTTGTTTGATATGGGTCTCATTGTTTGCTAGATTTGCAATGCTTTTGCTGCGGCTGATCACTCTTCTTGAGTTTGTTATTAGCTTCAACTTTGTTGACAATTGCAAAACGATTGCGACTTCTTGATCATTTTAGAATTTTTCATGCTACCCCGTTTACAAGGTTGAGTCTTGATGGTGATGTAAGCTCATTAACTTAATATTTCAGCACTGTCGGTGGAGTTTACCAAGTCTCAAGTTGTCGCTTCAGTCCCTGGATTTTTCTTCTGCGTATGGTATGCCATGAAGAAGCATTGGCTAGCAAACAATGTTTTGGGACTTGCTTTCTGCATTCAGGTTTGCCCTTACTGCTACTTCTGAATTTTCCTCCCTGCTTATTACTTGCTCAAAACTTTAATACGTCAGTTTTAATCTTGCAGGGAATTGAGATGTTATCACTAGGATCATTCAAAACTGGTGGTATTCTCTTGGTATGGATTCACTCAAAGTTTGTAACGAACTGAAACTTAATATCACTATTTTCTGGTGGTGTCCTTGTGAACACCTTCATTATTTCAGCCACCCACATGTCTTCCTCCTTTTCACCTCTCTGCTTTCATAATCCTCACTTTGAAGCATGACACCTTTTCTTTTAATATAATTAATATTGTTTCTAGCAGCTCACCATATGCATGGTAGATAATGCTTTTGTCCTTGTTTTTATGATTTATTTGTAATATTGTAGAATCTAGTATCAATCGTGGACTACTTTTACTGTGATGGTATTATAAATGATCCTTCTCTGTTTTTACTCAACACTTCAGCAAATTGGTTCTGATTGGTGGTATCGTGTTGGCAAGTTCATGATTGCATTTTCACCACATAGTCTGTATTGTACTCATCCTCTGGCAGTTAGGATTGAACTGTGATCCTACTATCTCATGAATTGGATAATTTGGAACTATGACTTGTTTACTACTAGTTCTACAACTTCTGAAATTCTTGTTGGCGCATGGATTATAAAAATGCCAGTCCTAGTCAGTCTCTGCTGTAGTTTCACATATCCTCACTGAGCCCTTCCTTTTATTATTTCTTAATATTGTTTTGTGAATGGTTGCTCAATTCCTTTTATAATTTCAGGCTGGACTTTTTGTGTATGACATTTTCTGGGTTTTCTTCACTCCAGTTATGGTCAGTGTTGCTAAATCATTTGATGCTCCAATAAAGGTTAGTGTTTTGTTTGGGTGAATTCACATTATTGTCAACGCCATTTTGTTCCATGATGAGTATTTCAATTTATCCATCTATTCCTCTCCTTTTGTAGCTTCTATTTCCCACCGGGGATGCCGCACGCCCGTTCTCTATGCTTGGTCTTGGTGATATTGTTATACCTGGTTAGTGATAAAGGCTTTGGCTAGTTTTCTCTCATGTTCTAGTGATATTTGCAGTGATACTGGATTTCTTTTCTGATTTTCGAATTAATAGTACTAGCACAACTCTGATCTGACTATTGATCTATGGTGAACTGCTAGTCTAGCTGCCATTACAACTGGGTTGCTGTTGATATAAGGGGACTTAGCTGCGGAAAGAAACCTGTAGTTGCTTGTTTATTTAATGTAGTCAGATATCATTGACTTACTAGATTTGGGTGGGAGATTCTATGGTTTTTTCGCTATCTCATTGCATGGACTCTTGGGCCATTACTAATAAAACAAATATATGCTCCAGTCCAGATATCAGGATTGTAGGTATCCAGTAGCTCCAGAAAGTAGTTATGATTTCGATAACTTCCAGTTGCACACAAAATGTATTTTCCAATCTGAGTTCTGCTGTCCATAAGGCGACATAAAAAATTAGCTTGGAACTGCGATGAATGCTGCTTGGTTTTTGTAGATCACAGGAACTAAATTGAATCAAAAGTTTTACATTGATTGCCTGGCAAACAATGCATCTCATTTCCCAAGGATGAGCTTGGTTGGTAAAAATATTTTGTTGTATTGATGCATTAGTCATTTTTGCTGTCTTCTGTGTTAACTGTTTAGTATATAACCAAAATTAGAAGAGCCTTTTTCAAAGAAGTTCTGCCCCATTCAATATTGGAAAACATGCATAGCTCCCATGTTTCCACAAGCACTATCTTATAACATACAATGTATATTTGTTATTATTATTCCAGGTATATTTGTTGCACTTGCACTCCGTTTTGATGTCTCAAGAAACATTAAGAACCGTTACTTCAATAGTGCATTTTTGGGATACACTGCGGGTATGACAGTAACAATAGTTGTGATGAACTGGTTTCAAGCTGCACAGGTTAGTTCTGTTACATTTCTAGTCATCTCGTTGCTCGTGATGTCTGTCCGTCTCTGAAATATTAACACCTGTTTCTTTACCCCTTTTTTGTTTTTGTTTTTGATACGCAGCCTGCTCTGCTATACATCGTTCCTGGCGTGACTGGTTTTGTGGCTGTCCACTCTTTGTGGAATGGTGAAGTAAAGCCGGTAAGACCTCTGACCCGCTTCCAACCTCGTCTTGGGTAATTCACCTAAGAAAAGATGTAATTCTGCAGAACTGTACCTTTTCAAATCTGCCACACGCTAAAGGATTCTTTGTTTGTACTCTCGAAAAAAAGGATTCTTTGTAAACCAATACCAGTTACTTGTTTCTTCCTTCGCTGTGCTTAAGATATTGCCATGTAACTCTTGTTTCATCTCATATAGTATCGTACCTATAAATCGCTTGCTGTAAAAAATGCAAGCCTTATTTCTGACCATTGTACATTGCAGCTACTGGAGTTCACCGAGACGCAGCCTGAAGAGGAGGGAGCCGCCGAGGAAGAAGATGAAGATTCCAGTCAGAGCAAAAAGGTGGACTAGCGCTCGCTCTGGGTGGGCCTTTTTAATTAATTAGGAGAGGAGAACCAAACCAAAGCATGATTTCAAATAGGCTGTATGATCTCGAGAATCGAAGAATGATTCACATGGTAGAACTCTTTTTGTTTCGAAAGGTCATTAACTATTTGTTTTGGTGAGTGGTAGAAGATGGAACAACATGGAAACATATGCTAAGAGACTTACAACATAATTCAATCAGTGACATGACTATATATACCTGCTGCCGCCCAACCTTTGCCCCTTGGTTCATTAACTACTACTAGTAGTTGACTCAGTTCATGATGGCTGTTATACCCCAAAATTGACTCAGTTCATGATGGTATACTATCTCATCTTTGTTCAATCTATTGGCCAGCGCACCAATCGCTCTATGATTGTATAATGCATGCTACTCCCTCCGTAAAGGAATATGAGAGCATTTTGATCACTACTTTAGTGACCTAAATGCTCTGGTATTCCTTTACGGAGGGAGTACTTCGTAAAACCTTTACTAACAATAGGTCCTTTAGGGCATCTCTAAACCTAGCCCTGTCCTTCACAAGACCTCCTTTCTTTTTTTGTTGAGAAAATTAAGTTCACGCTGGCTAGCAAATGTAGATCACGCTGGCTAGCAAATTAAGTTCGTTTACAAAACTTTCTCACCATTTTCCCATTTCTGGCGTCTCTGATGAGTGATTACTGACACGCAAACATAATCAGTGAGGAGAGGCAGCTTGTTTACTCGATCAGTTCACCATAGATGGAAAAGAAACCGTATCCTACTACATGTAGAACGCATTGACGAGGTTGAGAATACTCAACCGAGGAGAACGTATCCTGTGCACCCAGCGGACTCATGCACCTGGTGCTCCGGTGGAACATGAGCCCTTGGATTAAAAAGAGAGGGACAAGATGCGGTGCAAGGGGGGCTACTGGTACATTTTGCAAAACTGACCTTGGAGTCTAGCTAAATCGAGCGAATCGACCTCACAAACCCAGTCCGTCTATCCCCTTTTCCTCTGTCCCTGTACGACTGCTCCAGGTTGCCGGCTGAGCTACTGGAAAAATCCCTCTCTCCCCGTCCCTCTCCTGCTTCTGGCGTTGAAACACGAGTGCCCAAGATCGAAATCATGATGTCCGGCGGCGGCTCGCTGTCATTTGCGTCTCTATGCCGACGCGGGGCTGTAGCTTTGTGGATATGAGGAGAGAGAGGGCCAAATTAGAATCTCTTAAGTGCAGTGTTTTAGATTCCGCACAACTAAAGCACGCAGTCAATAAGTCAAAGCTACTTGGGCGTATGATCTGCTTGACAAATCTTAGGCCCCCCTGAAGATGTGACGGTTGCTTATTTGGCTGACAAATCAAAACGCTATGATACTATGCCAAATGCCGTCAGTTAGGCTGCTTTTGCCTGTCGAAATGGGTGTTTTGCTTTGCCGGGAGATTCAACATTATGCTGTCTGATTGCCTAGGGCTGGTAAATCCGGTTGAAGACGTAGACGACCGAATAGGGCTCCAAATCTTCAGGTTCTTGTGCAACTTCAGAAGCTAACTAGTGTGCTTTCAGCTTTTGCAATTATCTTTGTAAAACGAGAAGCCAATATGGCAGCTCACAAGACTGCTAATTTTACCTCTCGTGCTAGTCCAGATCATGTCCGGTTGTTTCAGGCTCTGGTTTTTGTGGCACCATGTATTCAGCAAGACTTCAAACGTGCTACAAAAATAGTATGCGACTTCTTTTAGCTCAGATGGGCAGTTGTTGTACAATTTTACATGCATGCTTGTTTTGTTCCAATATGAACGAAATGATGTTCTGCCATGGAATCATCTAAAGAAAATGTGTCGAGATCTTCGGTTCAGCTACAAAATAACAGCACCACAACTACTTATAAAGTTGTTTTTCTAATACTCACTCCGTCCGAAAATACTTGTCATCAAAATGGATAAAAAAAGATGTATCTAGAATTAAAATACGTCTAGATACACCCCCTTTTATCCATTTTGAAGACAAGTATTTCCGGACGGAGGGAGTACTTAATAGTACAGAGTTATATCCTGGTCAATTTGTTTTACAGAGTTATAACTTTTGATCTTTCCAACTGACTGAAGAATAAATTACATGAAAATTCTGCATTTTTTCCAAAGACAAAAATGAGTAATCAGGAAACAGATACATAAGCTGATACAAGAGCACAACTTCGATTTTCTCAGGAACAATGCATGGTTTAAAACAGAAGCTCGGTCAGATAGATGAACCGTATAAATGAAGAGGACACATGCCTTCATATGCAGTCTAACATATCTTCTTCATTTACAGCAGAGTAAGACTGCTACTTGAAAAGCAGAATCTACAGATATTCATACAGCTCAAACTTTACATATTCTATTGCAATGTCCATTTGAGATTTCTTGAAATTCAGGCATGAGTAATGTCAGAGTTTTAATCACTTCAATGCTGCAGACCGTCATCCAGTTATAAATTTGCCTGAAAATAAGACAAACATCATTGCAGGTTGTAAGTTATCATCACTCTCGGGCTCATATGTTGACCCCTATGTATGCACAATAATAGCGATTTAGTTCATGAACTGAAGCTCACACATTGGACATACTAATTCTTTTTAGCCTGTTGTAGCTATTTCCAACATTTTCGACCAACCGGATCGTGCCTTAACTATTTGAGAAAAAGAATCTAACAAGCGACAAAATCTACTCCCGTTGCCATAGTTGACCCAATGCTTAGAGCAGCACTTTCCATTGACTCCATGATTACCTATTTTCCTGCAAATATAATCACAAAAAATCACATTCAGGTTCAAAAGTAGAGAACTAACCTACTAATCCATAGTTGACCCAATGGAGTACAAAGCAGCACACATCCAGATTTTTACCTCAGAGAAAAGCAACAATGTGCATTGCAGAAAGACAAATGAGGAACATTAACAATCAATGCCATGAAAGTTCAATTGGACATTGTAAAGGCCCTTTCCATTTAATATAAGAAAATTTAAGTGGGTCACAAGAACATATAATACATTGCTAGTTCATGTCCAAGAAAATCACAGGAATATCGGTAGTAAACCTACTCTTGCCATGTATGGAGGCTCTCAGGTTTCCATTTTTCTCACATACATGTCAAATTGCTTCATATCATGGCAAGAGTACATGATATGAAAATTGTATACAAATGAAGGATCAGAACACATAGATCGCATCATCAATTTTCCACTATCTGCAGTAATTACTGGTAAGAATTTCACCATTATAACTGCATGTCTCGCATCGATTTGGTGCTCACGCTTTTCAATTTCCCAAATGCCAGTGGCTTCAAACAAATTGGGGGAACTGGCGAATTGGAAGATTAATATATGACTGCACGTGGTTGACAAAAAATCAAATTCAGTGCTCATACCTCGGATCCTTGAGCTGTAGAAAGATGATGGGTGGCTCGTAAGCAGCTACAGCGCCGGGTCGCTATGTAGACGAAATCGCTGTGAGCCGCCGGTGGACCACATGATCTTGATCCAGGGCAGTCATGCGTCAACGGCGGAAGCCCTGGAGGGCTCAAGCCTGCTGCGATGGTACAGGATATGGCAAGGGGACGAACTGGGCTCGGGAAGGTCCATTCACTTGATTTAGATGTACTGCAAGGACTGTTTCGCAAATGTACCATCAGGTCCATGTGCTAACCGGATCATGTCCCTCAGTTTTGCATCGAACGAGCCATATATCACCGGTGCATCTGGTGCACGAGTTCGCTCGTTTCACCAGATACATTCTCCTCAACCGAGAGTGTAAGACATGCCTTGTTCCTCTTGTCCCTCCTCAGTTACTACCTCCATTCCTAAATATAAGACGTTTAGGTAGCCTATAAGAGAAACTCTAACCGTTTCCTTATTCAGCGCTAAGGGAGGATAAATTTGGTTACCCTCCCTTACGCCGCACCTATTCGATCCCCTAAACCTCATAAGGGA
>NC_041385.1:813582713-813597830 GCF_002162155.2 Triticum dicoccoides
CACACTCGGCTGAGAAAAACTAGCGCCTCCTCTCTCCCGCCTCCTCTTTCCCGCCACAGCCGCCACCACCCCCCGCCACCGATGACTAGCCTTCCCGCCGGAATGGAGAGACCGGACCATTCTGCAACCCCGCCGGCCACTGCCGCCGACTTGCCGCCGTCGGAAACCACCCCCGCGTCGCCGCCTGCGCCAAAAAAGAGATTGGGGATAAAAAAAAATTCACCGGGTTCAAGCTCCGGCTCCAACCGCGGCGAAGGCTTGCCGGGGTGGCGAGCGCCTCTTCGATGACGACCGGCCACCCTTCCACCGCTTCCGCGATGCCAAAAGAGCTCGAAAGCCGATAACGGAGGCATCGGCCCTAGCCGAGGAGGCCGAGGAGAAGAATAAGAAAAAGTCGACTCTAGCATCTAGTCCACAGCCGACGGCATGTGCAGAGTCTCTGGCGACACCCACGGGCTCTACTCCTGCGCGTTCGGCGGCGACAGCTGGTAAGAATGGTCACGACCGCCAAGTGCTCGATGAAATGCCAACAAGGTAAATAAAAACCTCCTCAACATTTTGGCTGATGGTGATTGTTGGTCGCCGATGGTGATGTACTTCAGATGTTTTTGTAGTGCAGAGATGAACGTGACCGAATTCTTAGCATATTTGGAGTCGTCGGCCACGATGGGACTTGATGAGCTCAACTACGACTCCATTTGGCATCATTCGGAGGCGTCCCAAGACATAGAGCAAGAGGAGGTGGCCGAGGAAGAGGAGGAGGCTGATGAGGAGGTGGGCTATGACGAGGAGGTTGTGGAGGTGACCGAAGCAAGCGCGCGGTGTCAAGGTCACACACCACCAACTACAATGCAAAAGAAGATGTTGCTCTTTGCGATGCTTGGATGAACATCTCCATGGATGCAACGATTAAAACGGATCAAACCAAGACTATGTTTTTGGCGAGAATTACCTCTTGGAAATATGCCCTAGAGGCAATAATAAAAGTATTATTATTATATTTCCTTGTTCATGATAATTGTCTTTTATTCATGCTATAACTGTATTATCCGGAAATCGTAATACACGTGTGAATACATAGACCACAATATGTCCCTAGTGAGCCTCTAGTTGACTAGCTCGTTGTGATCAACAGATAGTCATGGTTTCCTGGCTATGGACATTGGATGTCGTTGATAACGGGATCACATCATTAGGAGAATGATGTGATGGACAAGACCCAATCCTAAGACTAGCATAAAAGATCGTGTAGTTCATTTGCTAGAGCTTTGCCAATGTCAAGTATCTCTTCCTTCGACCATGAGAGCGTGTAACTCCTGGATACCGTAGGAGTGCTTTGGGTGTATCAAACGTCACAACGTAACTGGGTGACTATAAAGGTGCACTACAGGTATCTCCGAAAGTATCTATTGTTTTATGCGGATCGAGACTGGGATTTGTCACTCCGTGTAAACGGAGAGGTATCTCTGGGCCCACTCGGTAGGACATCATCATATGCGCAATGTGACCAAGGAGTTGATCACGGGATGATGTGTTACGGAACGAGTAAAGTGACTTGCCGGTAATGAGATTGAACAAGGTATTGGATACCGACGATCGAATCTCGGGCAAGTAACATACCGATAGACAAAGGGAATTGAATACGGGATTGATTAAGTCCTTGACATCGTGGTTCATCCGATGAGATCATCATGGAACATGTGGGAGCCATCATGGGTATCCAGATCCCGCTGTTGGTTATTGACTGGAGAACGTCTCGGTCATGTCTACATGTCTCCCGAACCCGTAGGGTCTACACACTTAAGGTTCGATGATGCTAGGGTTATAAAGGAAGTTTGTATGTGGTTACCGAATGTTGTTCGGAGTCCCGGATGAGATCCCGGACGTCACGAGGAGTTCCGGAATGGTCCGGAGGTAAAGATTTATATATGGGAAGTCCTATTTTGGCCACCGGAAAATGTTCCGGATTTTTCGGTATTGTACCGGGAAGGTTCTAGAAGGTTCCGGAGTGGGGCCCACCTGCATGGGGGGACCCACATGGACGTGGGTAGTGGGGGCAAGGCCCCACACCCCTGGTCAAGGCGCACCAAGATCCCCCCTTAGAAGGAATAAGATCATATCCCAAAGGGATAAGATCAAGATCCCTAAAAAGGGGGGATAACAATCGGTGGGGAAGGAAATAATGAGATTTCTTTCCTCCCACCTTGGCCAACGCCCCAATGGACTTGAAGGGCAAGAAACCAGCCCCTCCACTCCTATATATAGTGGGGAGGCGCATGGGAGCTATACACGAAGTTCTGGCACAACCCTACCTCTCTTCCTACTCCTCCTCTCCTATGGTGCTTGGCGAAGCCCTGCTGGATTGCCACGCTCCTCCCCCACCACCACGCCGTTGTGCTGCTGTTGGATGGAGTCTTCCTCAACCTCTCCCTCTCTCCTTGCTGGATCAAGGCGTGGGAGACGTCACCGGGCTGTACGTGTGTTGAACGCAGAGGTGCCGTCCGTTCGGCACTAGGATCATCGGTGATTTGAATCACGACGAGTACGACTCCATCAACCCCGTTCACTTGAACGCTTCCGCTTAGCGATCTACAAGGGTATGTAGATGCACTCTCTTTCTACTCGTTGCTGGTCTCTCCATAGATAGATCTTGGTGACACGTAGGAAAATTTTGAATTTCTGCTACGTTCCCCAACAGTGGCATCATGAGCTAGGTCTATTGCGTAGATTCTTTGCACGAGTAGAACACAAAGTAGTTGTGGGCGTTGATGTTGTTCAATATGCTTACCGTTACTAGTCCAATCTTGTTTCGACGGTATTGTGGGATGAAGCGGCCCGGACCGACCTTACACGTACTCTTACGTGAGACAGGTTCCACCGATTGACATGCACTTGGTGCATAAGGTGGCTAGCGGGTGCCAGTCTCTCCCACTTTAGTCGGAACGGATTCGATTAAAAGGGTCCTTATGAAGGGTAAATAGCAATTGGCATATCACGTTGTGGTCTTGCGTAGGTAAGAAACGTTCTTGCTAGAAACCCATAGCAGCCACGTAAAACATGCAACAACAATTAGAGGACGTCTAACTTGTTTTTGCAGGGTATGCTATGTGATGTGATATGGCCAAGAAGAATGTGATGAATGATATGTGATGTATGAGATTGATCATGTTCTTGTAATAGGATTCACGACTTGCATGTCGATGAGTATGACAACCGGCAGGAGCCATAGGAGTTGTCTTTATTTATTGTATGACCTGCGTGTCATTGAAGAACGCCATGTAAACTACTTTACTTTATTGCTAAACGCGTTAGTCATAGAAGTAGAAGTAGTCGTTGGCGTGACAACTTCATGAAGACACGATGATGAAGATCATGATGATGGAGATCATGGTGTCGTGCCGGTGACGATGATGATCATGGAGCCCCGAAGATGAAGATCAAAAGGAGCAAAATGATATTGGCCATATCATGTCACTATTTGATTGCATGTGATGTTTATCATGTTTATGCATCTTGTTTGCTTAGGACGACGGTAGTAAATAAGATGATCCCTTACAAAATTTCAAGAAGTGTTCTCCCCTAACTGTGCACCGTTGCTACAGTTCGTCGCTTCTAAGCACCACGTGATGATCGGGTGTGATGGATTCTTACGTTCACATACAACGGGTGTAAGACAGTTTTACACAGCGAAAACACTTAGGGTTAACTTGGCGAGCCTAGCATGTGCAGACATGGCCTCGAAACACGGAGACCGAAAGGTCGAGCATGAGTCGTATGGTAGATACGATCAACATGAAGATGTTCACCGATGATGACTAGTCCGTCTCACGTGATGATCGGACACGGCCTAGTTGACTCGGATCATGTGATCACTTAGATGACCAGAGGGATGTCTATCTAAGTGGGAGTTCATAAGATGAACTTAATTATCCTGAACATAGTCAAAAGACCTTTTGCAAATTATGTCGTAAGCTCGCGCTTTAGTTCCACTGTTTAGATATGTTCCTAGAGAAAATATAGTTGAAAGTTGATAGTAGCGATTATGCGATCAGTAGAAAGCTTATGTCCTTAATGCACCGCTCAGTGTGCTGAACCCCATCGTCGTTTGTCGATATTACGAACATCGGACATACACGTTTTGATAACTACGTGATAGTTAAATTAAATGGTTTAAGTAGAGGCACCAAAGACGTTTTCGAAACGTCGTGGAACATATGAGATGTTTCGAGGGCTGAAATTGGGATTTCAGGCTCATGCCCACGTCAAGAGGTATAAGACCTCCGACGATTTTCTTAGCCTGCAAACTAAGGAAGAAAAGCTCAATCGTTGAGCTTGTGCTCAGATTGTCTGAGCACAACAATCACTTGAATCGAGTGGGAGTTGATCCTCCAGATGAGATAGTGATGTTTCCCCAAAGTCATTGCCACCAAGCTGCTAGAGCTTCGTGATTAACTATAACATATCAGGGATAGATATGATGATCCTTGAAATATTCATGATGTTTGACACCGCGAAAGTAGAAATCAAGAAGGAGCATCAATTGTTGATGGTTGGTGAAACCACTAGTTTCAAGAAGGGCAAGGGAACAAAGGGATACTTCATGAAACGGCAATTCAGCTGCTGCTCTAGTGAAGAAACCCAAGGTTGAACCCAAACCCGAGACTAAGTGCTTCTGTAATAAGGGGAACAACCACTGGAGCAGCATTACCCTAGATACTTGGTAGATGAGAAGGCTGGCAAGGTCGATAGAAGTATATTGGATATACATTATGTTAATGTGTACTTTACTAGTACTCCTAGTAGCACCAGGGTATTGGATACCGGTTCGGTTGCTAAGTGTTAGTAACTCGAAATAAAAGCTACGGAATAAAACGGAGACTAGCTAAAGGTGAGCTGACGATACGTGTTGGAAGTGTTTCCAAGGTTGATATGATCAAGCATCGCACGCTCCCTCTACCACCGAGATTGGTGTTTGCGTTGAGCATAGACATGATTGGATTATGTCTATCGCAATACGGTTATTCATTTAAGGAGAATAATGGTTACTCTGTTTATTTGAATAATACCTTCAATGGTCTTACACCTAAAATGAATGGTTTATTGAATCTCGATCGTAGTGATACACATTTTCATGCCAAAAGATATAAGATAGTAATGATAGTACCACTTACTTGTGGCACTGCTGTGTAAGTCATATTGGTATAAAACGCATGAAGAAGCTCCATGTTGATGGATCTTTGGACTCACTCGTTTTTGAAAAGTTTGAGACATGCGAACCATGTCTATTGGTGTATATGCATGAAGAAACTCCATGCAAATGGACCGTTCGGACTCACTTGATTTTGAATCACTTGAGATATGCAAATCATACCACATAGGCAAGATGACTGAAAAGCCTCGGTTTCAATAAGATGGAACAAGATAGCAACTTGTTGGAAGTAACACATTTTGATGTGTGCAGTCCAATAAATGCTGAGGCATGCAGTGAATATCGTTATGTTCTTACTTCACAGATGATTCGAGTAGATGTTGAGAATATTTACTTGATGAAACACAACTCTGAATTATTGAATGGTTCAAGTAATTTCAGAGTGAAGTAGAAGATCATTGTGACAAGAGGATAAAATGTCTATGATACGATCATAGAGATGAATATCTGAGTTACGAGTTTTGGCACACAATTAAGACATTGTGGAAATTGTTTCATAATTAATATCGCCTGGAACACCATAGTGTGATGGTGTGTCCGAACATCATAGTTGCACCCTATTGGATATGGTGCGTACCATGATGTCTCTTATCGAATTACCACTATCGTTCATGGGTTAGGCATTAGAGACAACCACATTCACTTTAAATAGGGCACCACGTAATTCCAATGAGATGACACCGTATGAATTATGATTTAGAGAAACCTAAGTTGTCGTTTCTTAAAAGTTTGGGGCTGCGACGCTTATATGAAAAAGTTTCAGGTTGATAAGCTTGAACCCAAAGCGGATAAAATGCATCTTCATAGAAAACCCAAAACAGTTGGGTATACCTCCTAATTCAGATCCGAAAGCAATATGGATTGTTTCTAGAATCGGGTCCTTTCTCGAGGAAAAGTTTCTCTCGAAAGAATTGAGTGGGAGGCTGGTGGAGACTTGATGAGGTTATTGAACCGTCTCTTCAACTAGTGTGTGACAGGGCACAGGGAGTTGTTCCTGTGGCACCTACACCAATTGAAGTGGAAGCTTATGATATTGATCATGAAACTTCGGATCAAGTCACTCCCAAACCTCGTAGGATGACAAGGATGCGTACTACTTCAGAGTGGTACGTAATCCTGTCTTGAAGGTCATGTTGCTAGACAACAATGAACCTACGAGCTATGGAGAAGCGATGGTGGGCCCGGATTCCGATAAATGGCTTGAGGCCATAAATTCCGAGAGAGGATCCATGTATGAAAACAAAGTGTAGACTTTGGCAGAACAGCTCGATGGTCGTAAGGCTAATGAGTACAGATGGATTTCAAAAGGAAGACGGACAATGATGGTAAATGTCACCATTAAGAAAGCTCGACTTGTTGTTAAGATGTTTTCCGACAAGTTCAAGGAGTTGACTACGATGAGATTTTCTCACTCGTAGCGATGCTAAGAGTCTGTTGGAAATATATTAGCGATTACTGCATTATTTATGAAATCTTGCAGATAGGATGTCAAAACATTGTTTCCTCGACGATTTTAATGAGGAAAGGTTGTATGTGATACAACCGGAAGGTTTTGTCAATCCCGAAAGATGCTAATAAGTATGCAAAGCTCCAGCAATCCTTCTAAGGACTGGAGTGAGCATCTCGGAGTTGGAATGTATGCTTTGATGATGATCAAACATTTTGGGTTTGTACAAAGTTTATGAGAAACTTGTATTTCCAAAGAAGTGAGTGGGAGCACTATAGAATTTCTGATGAGTATATGTTGTTGCCATATTGTTGATCAGAAATGACGTAGAATTTCTGGAAAGCATATAGGGTTATTTTGAAAGTGTTTTTCAATGGAAAGCCTGGATTAAGCTACTTGAACATTGAGCATCAAGATCTATAAGGATAGATCAAAATGCTTAATAATACTTTCAAATGAGCACATACCTTGACATGATCTTGAAGGTGTTCAAGGTGGACCAGTCAAAGAAGGAGTTCTTGCCTGAGTTGTAAGGTACGAAGTTAAGACTTAAAGCTCGACCACGACAGAATAGAGAGAAAGGACGAAGGTCATCCCCTATGCTTAAGACGTAGGCTCTTCAGTATGCTATGCTGTGTACCGCACCTGAAGTGTGCCTTGCCATGAGTCAGTCAAGGGGTACAAGAGTGATCCAAGAATGGCTCACAGGACAGCGGTCAAAGTTATCCTTAGTAACTAGTGGACTAAGGAATTTTCTCGATTATGGAGGTGGTAAAAGAGTTCGTCGTAAAGGTTACGACGATGCAAGCTTGACACCTATCCGGATAGCTCTGAGTAGAGAGACCGGATACATATAATGGAGCAATAATTTAGAATAGCTCCAAGTAGAACAGTTGTTTGGAATAGCTCCAAATAGAGCGTGGTAGCTGCATCTAGGAGATGACATAGAGATTTGTAAAGCATACACGGATCTGAAAGGTTCAGACCCGTTGACTAAAACCTCTCTCACAAGCAACATGATCAAACATAAAACTCATTGAGTGTTAATCACATAGTGATGTGAACTAGATTACTGACTCTAGTAAACTCTTGGGTATTAGTCACATGACGATGTGACCTGTGAGTGTTAATCACATGGCGATGTGAACTAGATTATTGACTCTAGTGCAAGTGGGAGACTGTTGGAAATATGCCCTAGAGGCAATAATAAAAGTATTATTATTATATTTCCTTGTTCATGATAATTGTCTTTTATTCATGCTATAACTGTATTATCCGGAAATCGTAATACACGTGTGAATACATAGACCACAATATGTCCCTAGTGAGCCTCTAGTTGACTAGCTCGTTGTGATCAACAGATAGTCATGGTTTCCTGGCTATGGACATTGGATGTCGTTGATAACGGGATCACATCATTAGGAGAATGATGTGATGGACAAGACCCAATCCTAAGACTAGCACAAAAGATCGTGTAGTTCATTTGCTAGAGCTTTGCCAATGTCAAGTATCTCTTCCTTCGACCATGAGAGCGTGTAACTCCTGGATATCGTAGGAGTGCTTTGGGTGTATCAAATGTCACAACGTAACTGGGTGACTATAAAGGTGCACTACAGGTATCTCCGAAAGTATCTATTGTTTTATGCGGATCGAGACTGGGATTTGTCATTCCGTGTAAACGGAGAGGTATCTCTGGGCCCACTCGGTAGGACATCATCATATGCGCAATGTGACCAAGGAGTTGATCACGGGATGATGTGTTACGGAACGAGTAAAGTGACTTGCCGGTAACGAGATTGAACAAGGTATTGGATACCGACGATCGAATCTCGGGCAAGTAACATACCGATAGACAAAGGGAATTGAATACGGGATTGATTAAGTCCTTGACATCGTGGTTCATCCGATGAGATCATCATGGAACATGTGGGAGCCATCATGGGTATCCAGATCCCGCTGTTGGTTATTGACCGGAGAACGTCTCGGTCATGTCTACATGTCTCCCGAACCCGTAGGGTCTACACACTTAAGGTTCGATGATGCTAGGGTTATAAAGGAAGTTTGTATGTGGTTACCGAATGTTGTTCGGAGTCCCGTATGAGATCCCGGACGTCACGAGGAGTTCCGAAATGGTCCGGAGGTAAAGATTTATATATGGGAAGTCCTATTTTGGCCACCGGAAAATGTTCCGGATTTTTCGGTATTGTACCGGGAAGGTTCTAGAAGGTTCCGGAGTGGGGCCCACCTGCATGGGGGGACCCACATGGACGTGGGTAGTGGGGGCAAGGCCCCACACCCCTGGTCAAGGCGCACCAAGATCCCCCCTTAGAAGGAATAAGATCATATCCCGAAGGGATAAGATCAAGATCCCTAAAAAGGGGGGATAACAATCGGTGGGGAAGGAAATAATGAGATTTCTTTCCTCCCACCTTGGCCAACGCCCCAATGGACTTGAAGGGCAAGAAACCAGCCCCTCCACCCCTATATATAGTGGGGAGGCGCATGGGAGCTATACACGAAGTTCTGGCACAACCCTACCTCTCTTCCTACTCCTCCTCTCCCATGGTGCTTGGCGAAGCCCTGCTGGATTGCCACGCTCCTCCACCACCACCACGCCGTTGTGCTGCTGTTGGATGGAGTCTTCCTCAACCTCTCCCTCTCTCCTTGCTGGATCAAGGCGTGGGAGACGTCACCGGGCTGTACGTGTGTTGAACGCAGAGGTGCCGTCCGTTCGGCACTAGGATCATCGGTGATTTGAATCACGACGAGTACGACTCCATCAACCCCGTTCACTTGAACGCTTCCGCTTAGCGATCTACAAGGGTATGTAGATGCACTCTCTTTCTACTCGTTGCTGGTCTCTCCATAGATAGATCTTGGTGACACGTAGGAAAATTTTGAATTTCTGCTACGTTCCCCAACATTACCGACTACTACTACAACTCCGTGGATGTGACATCAAGCCCTACACAAGGTTATTTTGGGCATTGTTGGAGCATCATTCATGACCAATGCAACCGATGGTGCAGGTGCATCAACCAAGTGAATCATGCACCACCGAGCGGTGTCCAAGTGGTGGAGTATGGTCCTTACACAAGAACTATTCAAGCATAGGAACACAAAGTTCGGCCACAAGCCCTTCACGTTGTATCATTGCTACAAAGTGCTACTACCTCCGTCCTAGTTTATTTGCCCCCTTTGTTTGTGCCAAATTTGACCAAAGATTTAACTAACAAGTTAATACATTTCACAAAAAATTATACCATTGGATTCGTATTTGAACATAGTTTTCAATGATATTATTTTTTATGACATGAATTAATATATTTTTAGTTAAATCTATGATCAAAATTTGGCAAAAAATACGATAGGGACTAATAAACCAGGACGAAGGTAGTATGCAAGAACGAGAAGAGGATCCATAGAGTTTCAGAGACCACTCCAAATAAGAGATCAAGGTTAACCATATCCGTTGAAGAGGACAATGAGGTTGATGAAGAGGCCAACAATAGACCGGACGAGAATAAAATTGCAAAAGAAAGAAAGAAGAGAAATGCATTCGGTGGCACATACAAAGAAGAACTTGTGGCTATGATTGAGTCCAAGAAGGTGTTGGCGGACGAACGCAAGGAAGAGAGGATGGCAAGGTGAAATGAGCTCAAGGTGTTGGAAAATGAGAAATGAAAGACCAAGTTGGTGGCCCAAAAGAGAAAGTTGAAGGCGGAAGAGCGTAGGCTTGCACTTGACGAGGAGAGGATTTGTGATTCCAAGAAGGCCGAAGAGCATGCTATCATGTTCATGAATCCAACCACAATGGATGAAATCGCAAGAAAGTATTGCGAGCTCACTCGTGGGGAGATCTTGACCCAAGTGGAAGCCGCTCTTCAGAATGGTTGTGGTGGCCGAGCGGGTGGTGGTGGTGATGGTGGCCGAGAGGATGGTGGTGGTGCCCTTAGGGGGTGGTGGTGGTGATGGTGGCCAAGAGGATGGTGGTGGTGGTGGTGGTGATGATGATATTTTCTTCGCTGAGGACCTTGTTTGAGTGATGGTGACCGAGGGGGTGGTGGTGCATGCATTGGTTGGCTCGATCCCCAACATGTAAATGCTATGTTTTTGGTGATTTTGGATCAAACATTGTGTTTGAAGTGATGCCTTTTGGGTAAACTATGCATGTGTTTTATTTGAAAATCACGATGATGAAACTATATGTTATGACGGTTATGTTATGCATGTTGAATTTCAATAATGATATATATATTATGAAGTGTTTAGGGGATCAGCTAGGTGCGGCCACCTATAGAGGAGGATAACTTTCCTTCACTAACTTTACTAGGCCGGATACTCCACTAACTTTTAAGGGATCGGTTAGAGTTGCCATATTTTTAAACTGCCCAAACATCAATAAGTTAGCTCGTGGTGTCCTTCAGCCCATCCATTGGAACAACATACGGGTAAGATGTGTAATTTCTCCCCCTTCGCACTTCTTCCAAAGGCCGGGGGGGACCCGTCATACACATAACTTCACCAATGATACTGTGTGAGCCGTCCTTTTTTTTCTAAAATAGTTTGAATTGCTTACCACATGTGCCATGTGGTAATCCTTGTTAGTCAGCATGAAGACTCGGTCACGCAGCACGATTGCCTGGGACTCGACCACGATCGCCCACGTTCTCCACTAGCCCTTGCAGCTAGAGTTGTCTCCTGATCCTATATGAAGTGGTGGGGGCAGGACTAATTTTCAGCTGTGGTGAAGTTTTTGAAGGAGAAAATCATGTATACTACAACAATGCATGAGCTCAGTAGAATACTTTATATTCAAGAAATATAACTGAAATCCAAAAGTAAATACTGACACTCAAAATACCTCACTAGATGAAGCTTATATGAATTATGGATCACCAATTTATCGTTTAATAACTAAACACACAAGATGTCTATAAACATAGAAACCATAGATAAACCACGGATTTGTAACTAGTACAATATAATCATAAAAAACACACACTATACAAGTGAGAATACCTACCTATAATAAAGCTTTACTTTATTAAGTAGACCGTGGCAAAGGCATTCTTCTTGGTCTATTTTGACATTCATTCTTAATTTCAGCAAAATCAATTCTTCTAAATATCCATATCTAGTCACAAGAGGAAACAAATCAATTAGTTTTTCAATGATGCGAGAGCACTAGAATAAAAGCAATGCACAAGTACAGAGCTAAAACGGTAGACCATACGTATGTATTTTAATACTTGATGTAATACAATTTCAATCTACAGAAGTCAGCGGCATAATACAAGTACTCGATCTTTTTTTCCCGACCGCATCTGCTGATCTGCTCACCCTTGCGGCCTCGCTGAGTCGCCATTCACCGGCCCGTGGCAGATGCGCGCCGCCGGCCGCTACCACCCCGTCGTGTCCTAGTGCCCTATCCGCTGCTGCTGCCGCCTCATCGGCAAATCCTATTTGCCATCCGTGTGCGGCAAATAGACGAGCTTTCGCTGAAGGTTTCTCTCGGCAGGCCAGGCAGGCCAGCCCAAGTGTTTCTGTTTCGTTTTTTCATTTTTCTTTTCTATACCACTATTTCTGTTTCACTTTTTTTCTTCTCTTTTCCTTTTAAGACGATGAAAAACCAAAGAACCCTAAGCTACTAGGGCCTAAAAATTAAATCTACACGATCCACGCGCATATCCACAACGATCCTCCTCACCACCGACGGCCGGGGTCGTCAGCGGAGCGGAACCGTCAGAGGATGGCGGCGGAAGTAACTCTCGTGATGGCTGCTGGCGAGATTACTTTTTCTTTCTTCATGGGAAGAAACTTTAGTTTTTGCAGGAGACGGAATCATCCTTCGTTCCGTCGGATCAGAGAGTTACTCACCTTAATTAGTATGTCCTCCCAGTGTCGTAACATGATATGAAAAGCGATGCTATATATACGTACAGCAACGAAGGCCCGTTGGTCATACAAACTTAAAGACGAGCAAACTAACACAATGCGGAGGCGTACACAAAATATCCCACCACTCAACACAAATTAGGCAAATACACGCTTGTCGTAATCTCCCACCAATATCAGGTGGCTTTGTCGAATCTAAATCTCATTTGTCAAATAATAACACTGATAGAACTGCTAGTTAAGAGTCAAATTCTTGAAAGCTATCCAATTTGTAGCCATGCATACATAAGCATAAGTAACCACATAATGTTTACTTTGTTGTTCTCATCACGCCATGTTTCTTGTATCGTTTTGGTAGGCGGTTGCAAACTTGCAATAGTGTGCAGTGCGAGGGGAGGCAGGCACCATATTTGTCTATCAGCTCCATTTAGCTAGGAGGCAGTTGAGGAGAGAATCTCGAGCTAAACGAGGGTGATGGATCATGCTTCTGCTAGTGGTAGTACGATAACGCGGCTGGATATAAGGACCCCTGTCTCTTTGCACCAGGGCACTGAAGCAAGCGGGTGCATCTTGGGGTACATCAGCATCGCCGATCTCCACTGGACTGAAGACGGCGGCACCCTCACCAGTTCTTGAGCCTTCTTCTTCCGATGGGGATGGGGCGGCAGGTACGTACGCTCCTCCACTTAATCCCCTCCTATCGATTTTGCTTTATTACCACTTAATTCTGGTAGAGTAGTATATTCAGCCATTAGGGGCGAGTTCCTTCCTCTGCTTTCTCAAACTGCAGTAGATTCTATGCATCACATTTAAACTGTTGGATCAATCTCC
Organism: Triticum dicoccoides; assembly: GCF_002162155.2. Classification (NCBI taxonomy): domain Eukaryota; kingdom Viridiplantae; phylum Streptophyta; class Magnoliopsida; order Poales; family Poaceae; genus Triticum; species Triticum dicoccoides. The sequence goes on from NC_041385.1 coordinate 813,596,099, forward strand.
TAAAACTCTAAGCTCCCAAGAAATTAAGGCCGCCTTTAGATGAATCCTGGCTGGGGCGACGCCTAGGCCTCGCACACGTAACTGGGTGTCTTGTTAGGCCGGCGGGGTGTGGGGTTTGTTGAGGTACTATCGCTCCTCACACACATACGAATCACTGTGAGGAAAAGGACCCAGCGTACGTACAGGTGCGCTGCGCGCCGGTGGTTAAGGGGAAGCCGGATGCTCGCCCGGATAGATGAAATCGATTCCTAGCTAAGTACTCCGGTTTACATTTCCCACGTTACCTTCATCGTCCGGTTCCAACATGGCCTTCTCATTGCAAGAAAAGGTGCTTCACTTAGGTTCCTGTGTCTTTTTTCTTTTGTTCATGTGTCTGTTAATTGTCCACCAAGAGCATGTTACTATCCTCACACACATATATACCACTTTTTTTTTTTAGAACGAAGGCTCAAGAAAGAGCCCGGCTTTGAATTAACAAAGCCATCAACCGGCCAGGCGAACAAGACTGCAACTTACAACAAGAAAGAGGAAAGCGGAAAGAAAAAGATACAAGGTGCTCAGCAGAACAACTCGAAGGCAAAGAGCACACACCACTCTTGCCATCGAACGACGCAAAGCCAGAAACTAGCTAACCTACGGAGGCGCCAGGAGGAGAGCACCACCATTCATGATTTGTGTCGCTAGCTGCCACCAAAGGGGACAAACAGGGCACACCTGATCTGACTCCGCCACCGCAAAGGGTCCCTACCCTACCACCCGGGTTTGACGGGTGCCGCACCGGCGGCCGACAGAGTGATTCACCCTAGAATCCAAATCAGAGTGCCCCGGCTGCCAAAGGAGAGGCACCAGGGACAGACCCACATGAAACGGAGGGCCGACCACCACAACACCGTCGATGGCAGCAGCAAGGCAAAACACCGGACGAGAGTTATCGGGCACAGACGCTGGAACCTCAGAGAAGGCCAAAAGGATGCGACACCATGCCCCTGGTCAAGGATAGGAATCGCCACACCGAAGGCCTACCGCCGGCATGGAGGCAGGGACCCCAATCCCCTCGAACCTGCGGCTGGAACCCTCCGCACCTGGACTAGAGAAGGATGCCGTTGATGAAATCAGGCCATCATTTGCCGCCCTCGAACCACACCCAACTCCACCACCACTCGAGCCATCCCCGGACGACACCCTCAGGAAGGAACAAGCCACCAAAATGCCGTTGTCGCCAGGAAAAGGGGACCTGAGGCTTTCACCTGAGCTCTTGGACGGGATGGGAGGAGGAGGAGTCCCACCGAAGCCTCCAACAAGGTAAACGATGCACAAAGGCGCCGCCTTCGGTGTGGCCGCCGCGCCGGCCAGGGGTTTCCCCCGGATCCGCCCCCAAGCACCAGATCGCGCACCCGACGACGAGATCCAGCGGCCAGAGCCGCCAGAGGCCGAGATCCGCGCGAATCGGAGTGGATCGAGGTTGAAGACGCCACTTCTCCATGGCGCAACCAACTGGCGAGGAGTCGCCGCCGCAGCCGTCGCTCGCCGCCTCCGCACCGCCCGCCGCCCTCGCGGCCAGGGAGGTGGCCCACCTGCACCTACCGACGCCACCCGCCGCACAGGCCGCATCGCGCGCCGCCGTCCGGGGCCGCCGCCCCGGGAGCCGAGGCCCTCCACACGGGGTGAAGCCGCCGAGATCCCCGCCGCCACCTTCATCAGAGCCGCGCGGGCTCGCCGAGGAGCTCCTCTG
>NC_041385.1:813598000-813615795 GCF_002162155.2 Triticum dicoccoides
GCGTCTAGCTCGAGTTCACCCACATATATACCACTTGAGCAAACGAATCACTAATACACGGGGGGCTCATAATTAGGGCTAATTGGCGCAACGAGAGTTATTTCAACCAAACTAATTGATAATATACCAGGGATACAAAGCTACAACTAATCAGCGGTCGGTTAGGAAAATGTTTATCGCCAAGTTGCATTTTCCTAACCGACCGCATATGTCTAATGTTTATCGTCAGAGGACGGCGACGGAAGAATTGTTCTCAGATTTTGATCTGGATTTTGGGCAGAGTTCATCCTGAATGATGGAACCATACAGGCCTACGTCTGTTGGTGCCTGCGGTATTAGTTTTTTGTGTGTGCAAAGATACCATTATTAATTTGAATTAAGTAGATTCATTAGATTAATCAAGTGAAAGGATAAAACTATCCCCAATAGGAAATTAACAATATGTTCTCAAACTAGATTCTAGCCATCACATATAAACCGCTGGATCAACCTAATATATACATTAAATTCTCGAGTACGATGTACCGTAAAAACCTCCAAGTTCTTTTGTGGGTATATAGAGCTTAATTTAGTTTGCTGCTTTCATACATATACAGGATGATCTGCCTGATGATGAGTTCGCCCGCCCTGACACCAGCTTTAGCGCCTGGCTGGATAATATCGAGCAGTCACAGCGCGTCCAGACTGGCGTGCGTGCAGCGGTGATCGCCGTGGTGGTGATGATCGCCCTCGGGCTGTGTTGCTGCTGTTTTAGGAGGTGGAGGGCGGCGGCCAGGAAGCGGCAGCTCGTCCATCCCGTGTCCGAGGGTGTGTTTGCCGCCGCTGTTCCTGCGCCGGCTCCAGCCCCGGTTCCCGACCCGGCCGGCGACGCTTGAGCGCCTACCTCCATGCTTTTCGACATATCATTACTATTATTACCACTGTGTTACGACTGGAAATCCAAATACCCAGGCTCCTGATATCTATACCGGCCAGTCATACTTGTTTGGATTTGCACCAGCTACTGTATTGCAGTTGCAGACCATATATGCATTTACATATTGATATGTGAGCTGATCTGATGATGCCTAGCCATTTATCACTTCAAATTTGTACAGTGGCACTGCAAATTTGGCATCTTTTTCTAGAACACAGTCATCACCCCAGTAGTTAAAACACCACCATGTGCAAACAGAAGAGAACTCACGTCCAATCTCGTTCTCTGTAACATGAGTTCAGTTTATTAGTTTACATACAGTAATCTGCATATGCACATATGACAAGCATATCGAGAACTGGGAAACGTGTCCTGTTATTGTAAACAGGGTTTCTCCCTGCCGTATGTATGTTCTGTATGAGTCTAGGTTTTGGATTCCAGATGAAAAACAATCTTGTGGGGCTTTAATAAGATTCTGGATCACACTGCAGTGCAAGTTCAATCATGGCCATTACATTTGAGTGGTCCTTTGCATTGCTTATCTGCCCCCATCTGAGATTATGTATGCCTTGCTTATCACAAGATTCGGATCAATCAGGACCTGGATCACTTCGAGAGTTCTAGTAGAATCCCATACTCGTTTGCGATACCAACCGAGTGCAACCACGAATCAAGTCAAACTAGTACACTTGACTGCAACTTCTGTAGAAAGCAATGAACTAGGAAATATCCCCTGAAACATCACTGCCATACAACATAACAAGAGTTTCATAATCCATTATGCAAACCAGCAACAGCGCAGTATAAATCCATTAGAAATGAGACATAACTGAGGTTAAAATAAAGCCACTAGTTTGAGAGCACCCAAAGGCGTTGGAGTTGAACAATCCAGCAACGAGCAGTCGTCATCGCTCATCTGTCCACATGAAACCATTAGTTAGTTACAGTACGGTTTGATGATTTACAGAGCAGCAAGAAACACATGGAACCCAAGGGAATGTAGCAGAAACTGACAATATCAAAAGAAATTAATATGATGCATTCTGCATATAACAGCGCAGTATAGATCCATTAGAAAGGAGACATAATTTCAGAATTTTTAAATCTTTTCTAGTATTTTTTATGAATTTACTATTCACGTGGGTGCGCACGCACCCATGTTCACCTTTGTATTTTCGATGTTTTTTTGGTATACTTGATTTGGTTTGGGTATTAGTAGTGGAAGGCAAGAAAAGTTTGGATTTAGTTGAGATTTTCTTAAAATTTGATTAGAATGAGTCAATGCATGATGTTATTTTTGAAAATTGTCGAGTTGATTGAATTAATGCACACGTCAAATGGACCGGCCCTAATTGGTTGCGCTTAAGAGAAAGGTAGACGCTTCCGGGCGTAATATTGGGCTGGTGGGAGTAAGGCGACGCTACCAACTCTACCTTTAGAAGTAAAGATGTGTGATGTCGAAAAATAGTTGACATGCATATACATGGGATTCCTCCTTCTAGTGAACATCAGTTGCACACAAGCCTTTCGTTACCCATTAGCTATACCGGCATGTATTTGAGATTCAGCATGTCACCTAATAAAACAATTGAGATTTATGTAAGATTTCTTCTGCATTCTCGCAAACTTTAGTTGCAACTAGCACCTTAATACACATGTAGCTTTATTTGTGCATATGTATTTGCAAGCCTCAGTCAATTATCATGTTGCAAATGTTTCTATGCACTGTCAATTTCCTTGGTCACTCATTTTAGAAGTTTATCACAAACTGTAATGTACTACTCCTTGCATTCTACCAGCACATGATTTATTTCAAAAGCTATTCCATTGGTACAAGAGAAAAAACTTCATGGCACAATTTTTGTTAGTTTGGTTCATTTGATGGTGCTTCAAATTCTTGATTACCCATACATAAAGTTTCATGAAGAATCATGTATAATGTTTAAGATCGTAAACATCAGAAGCCTGGATTGGGGTATGCGAAGTTCCCTCTATCAAGCTGGTGTTGGTGGTGGTGATGTAAGGGAGCGGCGAGCATGACATGGCGGTAGCAGGTGCCTTCCCGTTCCCTCGTTTTGTTCTCTTTCCCCATGCATTCTTCTTCAAGATCCATTGATGTTATTCTATTCCTCAACGTCTCTGTTTGTGCAGGTGGTTGAACTGCATGGCTTTTCCGTTGCCGCATTTTCCTCATCAAACAGATCATTGTCTCTTCTCTCCATGACTCTTATAATTATTACTCTCTCAGTCGCCTATAATTCGCTCTGTACTACGGCAGAGAAATGATAAATGTATGCAATTGCTTGTGTATTTTTTCCTTGTAAGAGTACATATTTTCTCTTTAAAGCAAACTAATATGAATTATAATAAATTAATATATCTTGTTTCTTTGTTGTAGTGGTTTTGGAATTTGTTTCGATCATGCATAAGAAAATTTGTTGTAGTCCTGATTTTGCAGTAATGATTAATTGCAACAGAAATAGGGTATAACTATTGAATATTAGGACTTCTATGGTGAATAAATCTGATGCTTGGGTCTTAGGAAGACACAAGGAGGAGGCTTTTTTTATTCTCTGATATTCATATAAGTATCTGATAGAGTAGTTACAACTACCAATTTGTCACAGGCTAATAGATTTCCCACCTTATCCTCAAGTTCTTTCTATCGATTCATTACGATTTGTTTGAAAATTGATTTTTGTTGTGATGTGTTTTAGTTGCAAGAAGTACCAAAGGTTATTGTAGATGTCTAGCTCATCTTAAAAATGGATCCTGGTAAGATTGTGAAAATAGTTCTTATGATCAACAAATTTGGTTTGCTACAAGTTTGATTTAAATCCTTTGTCGTGCTGGTATGCCTTTGATAATTGCCCCTTGAAAAAACTCTTTTGTTTTGATGCATTGCAACAAGTATGTGTCTGCACTACTATGTTGGATCCCAAGGCTTTAGATGTTATGTTTCCTCCTTCAAGAGGAAAAATGCATGGATTTATATGTGTAAAATTCAGTTGGTGATGCCTAAATGTGTTTATGGTTCTGGACAATTGTAGGCTTTTCTATGAATACATGGTAACATCATATGTCGTGATTTGTATTTACTACTCCCTTCATCCAAATATATACGACCTAATACGTTTTTTGAGGTTGCCTTTGACAGCATGTTAGAGCTATATTATATGACATGCATGTTACAAAAAGCATACCTTATATTCATATGTGAAAAAGAGTTTCCAATGATAGAAATTTTATATCATACATCTCATATATTATTAATCTTATCAATAGTCAAAGGCAACTTTAAAAAGCAGATTAGGCCCTATATATTTGGATAGAGGGGATTATTTTTTTGGCGAAAGTATTTACAATTTAGGTGGTGTATTTCCACGAAACAAACCCCGCCCACTCAAGACTATTATCTCCTGTCTAGAAGAATGGTGGCATATATAGTTGATATTGTTGGTGCAAGCCTCATTATTAAATTATGTGACATTTATGTTACTGTTGTATTGAATTTTCCAAAAATATAAATTGCACGATATTTTTGATGTTATTCTTGAGTACTTCTCAATTGTGAGGAACAACCAAAGACTCCAACTATCCGTTTCTCTGTAAAATTATTACACGCTCTCATAGTTCCGGGAAAGATTTCTTGAAGTTTGATTCCTCTTTACTCTTAGCCTTTGATATTATCTATCATTCTTTTTGTAACAAATTATGGTCTATTAAATTAAACTATTTTGTCTTTCCAAAATCAACAAGTTTTAATGAAATTTTGTTCCTATTTTAAAGCTGTCGCAAATATGCAACTCTGAATTACTTTCTGACCATTGTAGATTTTGTTGTTTTTATGATATTTCTGGCTTATAACAGAACAGTCGGTTACTAAAGCCATTACTTTCAAGTTTCAATATACAGATAAAGTAAGCGAACCATGTTTTGAGCTAATTACATATGCCATTTTTATTCCCGGGGTTATATACCAACACCTTGTGGTGCAAAAATACTAAGCCAATACTTTAAAGCTTCGATAGAAAAAATGATTATGCTTCATGTGTTGATTTATTTGGTAACTCTAGAGGATATTGCTTAAGAGTATAAATGGGATTTAGGGTATATTTGTGTTCAGGAACTTGGTTGACATGTTTAAATAGATACTGGTACTTGGCTCGGGATGGGAATACATCATCCTCTAGAGGTTCTTACCTCTGTATAAGCAAGCAGTAGATCACTAGGGTTACTCCTAAACAGATTAGGCAATCTTCTTGCAGTTTATTTTTGAGTTACCTCTTCAGTAACGGTGAGAATGATTCATGATTTCCAAAGTTCAGGAGACCTATATATAAGGAGGTGCTTCCCCTTAGAGACGTTCGTGCCCTGATTGCAGGTCTAATAACACAATCAGTGTAATATGAGGCATGAATATATATCACGAATATTGGATTATGGGCAATTCTTAATATTTTCTCTACATTAAATACCTCAAATCCTCTATACGAATTAATACCTTAATATTTATGTATAAAATAGAAGCATACCATATCTTAGGCCATAAATTGCATGAATGGTAACCATTAAACTTTTTGCATGAATATATACCATATGTTCTATACTAATTATATACATAGAGAAAATCCGACCCTCGGGCCATAAATTACATGAATGGTTACTAAATCTGTCAGATGCACAAAAGATTATAAATATGTTAGTGCACGCACAATGAAAATTGACCATTCAAGTCTTCCAGAATGAAAGAAAAAAAGTCTTTTACAGTAGCCCTTCTACTATCATATCTTGTTCTAGTTGCCACAGGAAAAGGTGCAAGAACTATACAACAATGGGAAAATACTAGCCATATCCCCACATATCGACAATCTAATAAAACCATTATGGTATGAGCAAGTATACATCTTACTTTATATAATTTATAATTGTTTTGATGGCTAACAAGCAGAGGAAACATCAAACCAGATGGAAGATGGAGATATCTATGATTGCATCGATGTGAATCTACAACCGGCTTTTAACCACCCGTTGTTGAAAAACCACACAATTCAGGTAAATATAAAGTTAGGATTTACAACCATTCTTTGATTCAAATGATAATGACTCATGTTTGGGGACAAATGAATAGTATGTCCTCTGAGACACATGAATATTAGTTTGGCAGAGAATTGTTTAAACAGATCATGAGTTTTGGGATAATACATCGTGTTGAATTATAATATTTCAAAATATTGCTTCTTCTACTCCCTTTTTGTTTCAAATCAAAATTGTGTGTTTGTTTCAAAGTTACCTGATATGCTACAAGAGGCATCGAACTCTGACCCTGATTAATCAAATTAGAACGGGGTGTAATTTGCCCCCATCGTCCCGGGTTCGCTCTCAGATTCTCCGAATCCAAAATTGTGCGCATCTTCTTGCACTTGAGTTCTTCACCACGTGTCACTCAGCCCCATCTGCCCATCGACGAGTAGGTGAGGTGTAGAGGGATTTTTGTTGGCTGGCGCAAGGCTATAGTGTTGGTGACCTGCGCAGAGATGAGAAGCTCACAGCAGATGGTTCCTGTGGAAAAGAAGCTCGATGTGGAGGAAGAGATGGCAGAGAGACATGATACAGTTGCGGTTGTGCTATGGCGTTGGCCATGGCACTATAACAGACCAATTTGAGGGCTCATTTGATTCAAAGGAGTTCCAGAGGATTTTCGGACGGTTAGAATCCTTAGGAGTGTTTCCTACATTGGTCATTTGATTAATAGAATTGAATCATATAGGAATTTTTCCTATGGAATCATGTGTACTACATTTAATTGGAAATCTCACATCCACTCCAACCTCTTTTTCATTTCCTTTGTTTTTCCTATGTCATCAAACACTGTGTGCTAATCCTACGAGATTCAAGTTGATTTCCGCTCCAACCCTTTATTTTCCCTATTCCCGCATTTTGAGAATCCTACGAATCAAAGAGGGCCTGAATGGGTAGCGAGAGTGCAGGGTTTCTTGTGGTTTAGGGTTGACCATTGGCATGTTGGGATTACGTGGGACAACCCAGTAAAATCTCTCTTTCTCTGTCAACATTTTTTTAGAATTTAGGCATATAGGATCTTCAATTGTTTTTAGGTATGCATATTCTTTACGATCATGATGCGAATCTGAAACTTTGAATCCCTGAACCCAATCTCCGATTCACGAATCAGAGATGTAAACCCGAACAAACCCAATTGTACGAGGTAGCGAATCATGAATTGCAAATCAGGTAACTACTATTGTTCATAACATATTCTGCAAAATAAATAGAAGTGAAAGTGAAATACATAAATCTTATGATATATGGGCTTCGCCAGTAATGAATTAAATGGCATAATTTCTGTACATCTGAGTGTGCTTTGGCAACATATACATGACTATAAGCTAACCAAGTTTTCTTGTCAAACAGATGGAACCAAGTTCTTTTCCGATTGGACTAAACATAAAATCTTCGTTCCCACATGTCGTTTCACAAGTGCATTTGTCTATTGTCAAATGCCCAAGAGGAATGGTTCCAATACTACGTAATGGTAGAAGGAATCAAATATCAGCACACTTTATAGATCAAGCGATTAGCAAGGATGCACAACTCGAGGTGAGTTCTCTAGAGTTATTTTCAGGAAAAAAAGATAGGTTAATTTTGCAACTAGCCAGAGCTGTTGCATGGCTAGCGTAAGTATGACATAATTGAGCAAAAAACAAGGCAACTTAAGCTGATTTAATTCCAAAATATTATTCTTGTGCAAAGTCATGTTTGAATGCTAATATTTGTTCTTTCGATAAAGATTCTAAGGTGAAGTATATAAGGCCAATAAGTTATAGATGTAGGACCTTCAATTTTGAAAATTTGAGAGGTTAGTATTTAATGCTATATCTTAAGAATGGGAGTGGGCCAACCCACTGCGGCCTCAACCCGGTCCCCGCTAGCTCCTCTGGTCTGTATAGGGACATGGACCCAGCCCAATGGTCCAACAATGAATGGCCTCATGTCGCATTCGATAATACGGTCCAACACATTTAAGTAACATATTTGTATGAGAACATGGATTAGTTACACAAAAACATACCATCATTTGGCAACTGAATTTTATATCAAGTTAGGATATTTAGACATTATTCGTTTAATGAAGAAGGCACACATATACAACTCCATTTCAATTTTTACGATGAACCTGTTAAAATTACAAGTTAGCATATTTGCAACTCAACAGTATAAGCAATTTTGGGTCAATAGTTTGAATTTTCTACAAGCATGAAACTAACAATCTAAAAGTTATGTGATATTGTAATGTCATATTACATCCCAAGGCAGCAAAATCTAGGTCAACCTTCTTGCATTGATGGGTCCTCCCGCCCCAATTTAATTACGAGCCAACCAAAAACCCCGTTGAGTTCCAAATTTTGTGTCAGGACGATATCCCCTGTCGGTCCATGCCCATTGTCATTATGCCTTCACCTAGTTCTTTCAACTAAACAATACATTGAGTCTTGATGTTCTTTCAGTAATCTATGAAGGAATTTCATTTGTCTTACCATGTTTCTCCAAGACTTTGTTGAAGTGTTTGATCTATATTGATCTCTCTAACTCTCAATTGACAATATTAAGTTAAATTCGCTGATTTCATAATTCATTGTAGTAACCTATATGTAGTTAATATCTGCTCCTCACATATACCAACATTAAATATTTTGTCTTTAGGAGGCAGGGCTGAAATATTTTGATGATTTATATGGGGTACAAGCTACAATAAATGTTTATGAGCCAAAGGTGAAGAAGGATAGCGGGGATCTTAGTCAAACAGGGATCCAAATTGATAACGGACCAAAGGGTCATATGGACAGTATAAATGCTTGTTATTCAGTATCTCCAAGCTTCTATGGCGATACTTTTGCGAGGTTTCATGTTGGTTGGGTAAGGAGCAATATTTCTTTGGTTACATATAATGTTATCAACCACACAGTTTTTATATCATGAAGATACAACCATAATTTGATGCAATATTTGTTTATCTTTGGATAAACTTGGGTAACAGCGCGATGGTGTACAAAACAAGTCATGCATTGATCATGATTGCCCTGGTTTTGTTCAAGTTAGCCACAATGTTGGCCTTGGAGGAAGAGTAAAACCTGTTACAGTTTACAATGGACCACAATATGTGATATACATTCTTACATTCAAGGTATTCACTTAGTCATTGAATTTTACAATTTCATATATATGTTATACGGTGCATATGGAAATATTCACTTGTCTTATTTGTTGCGCAACAACACATTTTGGCAGTTCACTATGATATCTGTTGAATAACTTAACATAGTCAAAATCCTTATCTAGATAAATTTAATACAACCTTTTCGGGACGGAGGTAATATATATTATCTTTTGACACACATTTGAAAAATTATCAAGAACAGGGGCCTAAATTTAAAAGGTACCTACCAATAAAAGAATAGAGATTGGATACAAACTTTCAACCGTGGAAAATATTTCTACTTCTAGGAATCACAAATGTATCCTCTTGATTTACATCGGTCCCTTGTTATGGGAAGAGGTTATGAGACAAAATGCTTACTATGAACTTCAGAGGAATATAAAAAAATGCATGGATGCTATGAAATTTAGTAGAGTAGCATAGAGGATTTTATGTCCTCGATATGTTCAACATACTTTCATTCACATTTTTATTTATCTTAGGACCCAAAGACACATAATTGGTGGTTGGCGTATGGTAAAGACAAAACACCAGTTGGATATTGGCCAAGTTCATTATTCACTCGCCTTAAGGATAAAGGGAACTTTTCATACACTGGTGGGCATGTTTCAGGACCGACGGCTTCATCAGACTCTCCACAAATTGGCAGTGGGCATTTTGCCTCCGAAGGCTATGGAAAAGCGGCTTTTATAAAAGACATCCAAATTATTGATAACAACAACAAGCTTGTAACACCAAATGAAGAGAAAGCGATTAGAGGCAGTAGTGATGTAAGGAAATATACCATCGGCAATTATGGAGTTGACGACCATGGTGTGCATATGTACTATGGTGGGCCGGGTAATTTTGTCTAAGAATGTACCCTACAAACTACAATAAAGATGTCATTATATTCTCGAGTTGGACATTTTTTTTCCAAATAAAAGTAGAGCATTTTCTATGTTATGCATTTCAAAACAGGCAATGCCTGGTGACCAGAGTCAATTACGTGGTAGCCTATGTGAGCACCGCACCAAGGATGCAGCTGGGCATAGACGATCCGGGAGGAAAAAAAACTAAAAGCAGAAGAAACATAAATGGGGGTGTGGGAAAGAGCCGGAGAGCAAAGTGGGTACACTATTTGCTGGATAATTATTTTATTCCTATATAGGATTTATCATTGACATATAACTGTTTTGTTTCTGCGAATTTTGTGAATTTCAGAATCATGAGCATACTTCAAATACGAAATCTATCTCTGCGTTTGTGTTGGTGGGGCTGCATCCTTTTCATGCACCCCCCCCCCCGAACCCCTTCACCCTCGACATCTTCACGTGAAGTTGCATTTACCTATCTATGCCTGCCATGGAGTCTTTTCTTTAGCACCACGGTGCTACGGCTCCATTTCTGGATGCAGTTGAACTTGAAGTCAAAGGCCAGGGGACACCCGCCAGCATACCTGCGTTGCACGAGCATTAACATGTGCGGATCCCTTTTCTCTTTTCTATGCCCTTCTCCTCTCTCTCTCTCTCTCTCTCTCTCTCTCTCTCTCTCTCTCTCTCTCTCTCTCTTGCCCGCCGGCCATGCGATCCATTAGTTTGGTAGAATGGGGAGTTTCCACTTAGTGAAAAGGTTAATTTCTACCATACCCTTGTTTGAAAACAAATTATGCTGTATGAGTATTTCATTGTTTACCTGCATTAGATCGCTAGTCGAAACAAATAGTGGTGTCATTTTTTCTGCAATTAGCAGCAGTCTCATGGGCGGTACAACCCCCCTCGCAATACGTATAAAGGGTAATACGGACTTTTCACAATTTGTATCTACTTTGGGCAGCTTACTTGGGCCGGCCCATTTGGGATGGCATGCGATGAAAAATAGCGAACAAGGAACGTACAAGCTGGGATTCAAACACAGGACCACTTAAAACATTAAGTGCGTCCAGAACAACTGCGACAGTATGCCTTTTGTGAACAATCTAAAGCTAGATACATTAAGTAATGGATGGGCTGGGAATTTTCAAACGATTTTAGAAACACTTTGAGAACTGGTCTTTTTTCCATAGTTTCTTTTTATTTATTTATTTATTTTCCTTTCCTGTTATGTTTCTTCTTTCTTTTTCAAAAAAAGGCCACGCTTTCAAAATGTTGTTCAAAATTTCAAAAGGTTCGTTATTTCCAAATTTTGTTCATAAATTAAAAAATATTTGCATTTTTGAAAATGGTAAGGTAATATCAAAAAATGTTTATGTCTCTAAAAGATTGTTCAGAATGTCAAAATGCGAATAATTTTTTGAAAAGCACAAACAAAATAGTGAAAACAAACATTTTCTAAGAGCACGGACAAAAAATTAAATTCCAATTTTTCCTAGAAATGACACTAAATAAATGGTATAAAAAAGTGTTCTAAATTTGCCCGAACATTTTTTGAATTTGTGAACAATATTTTTAAAAATGATAACATTTTTTAAATTCTGAACAAATCCCAATGGTCGCCCGAGATGAGTGATGCCATCACTTAGTTAGGCAAGGCCTAAGATTTTTTTTTCTTTTCTATTTTTCGTGTTTTCTATTTTTTTTGTTAATTTGCCTTTTCTCATTTTTAAACTTTATAATTTTTTGAAACCTGTTCAAAATATTTAAATACCAAAATAACAGCTTTAAGTAACTATTTTAAATTATGATTTTAATTCTTTTTTGTTTAAATATTTATTAAATGCTTTAAAAAGCATTTATTGTTTTCAATTCTATCATTTTGTATTTATTAGTTATGTTAGGAACTTAAGATGTCATTTTAAGTATCTATATAAATTATGATTTTAAATACATTTTCCCTTCAAACCTAGCGTGGATGACTAGTCGAGGACGCTACGTTGAACATGGTGTTTTTTTGGACATTCTTGAAATGACCCCAACATTTGCGAGAAGGTGGCATGCCCATGGTAGGCATCCATGCCCCCAATATTTTTTCAATGGCCTTGTATGACCAATTCAAGGCACCAATCCAAGTTGCTTAGGTTTTCGACAAGTTTTGCATTTTCTAAAGTTTTCTTGGTCAAAAAAGGTCGATAAATGGCTAGATGTGTCGCAACTTGCATATGGTGTCGTAAGTAGTTCAAACCTGCCATGGATGCCTACCATGGGCATGTCCACCTAGTGGCAAGAGTTGTGGTAATTTCAAGGATATCCACGAAAACACCATGTTCAACGGAGGGTTTTCAGGTTGGCCAGAAGGGTATGTCAAAGAGCACGTTGTTTTTCGACATCCTTAAAATGACCCTATTTTTTTCATGGCCTCATTTGACCAATTCAAGGCAACATGACAAGTTGTTTTGGTTTTCGACAAGTTTTGTATTTTTCTAGAGTTTTCTCGGTAGAAAATGCAGAAAAAAGGTTGGACGTGTCGCAACTTGCGTACGGTGTCAGAAATTGTTCAAACCTGGCATGGATGCGTATGAGGGGCATGCCCACCTAGTGGCAAAAGTTGGGATCATTTCAAGGCTGTCCAAAAATAGACCTTTTTGAACGAAGTGTGTTCTGGCGGCCAGAAGGCTCCGCCTAGGAGCATGTTATTTCTCATCATCCTTGAAATTACTCCACTTTTTTCAACGGCCTCATATGACCAATTCAAGGCATCATGACAAGATGTTTGGGTTTTTGACAAGTTTAGCATTTCTTGGAGTTTTCTCGGTTAAAAAATGACAATTAATGACAGAACATGTCGCAACATGCATACGGTGTCAGAAGTCATTCAGACCAGGCATCAATGCCTAACATGGGCATGCCCACTTCCTTCCAAAAGTTGGGGGCAGTCCTGATATTTCCAAAGAAATACCATGTTCAATGGAGGGTGTTCGAATAGGCCAGAAGGATATGTTTGGGAGTTGAAAGTGCAACTAATCCCCGGGTGGTTTTGATAATTCATGACAACATATATCTCATTGAATTAATATTCATTTAAGATAAATATTTCAGGATGTTCAGTGATTGGCATGGCTAACATAGAGATGTGGACCCCTCAAAATGCTTAGGACAAGGATTGGCAAAAGCTCAAGACTCTACATTTTTAAGTGATTCAAAATCACATTGAGTCCATAGGAAAGCCAATACTATTAAAAGGGGATGAGGTGTTTCTTAATGGTCTACTTGCTCAAATGCTTAGTGATATTGCTCCAAAACCCTCAGCCACTTTCTCTATCCAAATATGTCCAAAATCTAAACTCCAACTCGGCCCCACCGATATTTCCCATACGGAGTCAACGAGTTCATCTTGACATAGCCACTTCCAAAAACCCTAACAGTTCGGTCATACCGATACGGATCTCGGTCCCACCAAGATGTCCTTGCCAGCACTTTGTGACTTGTTGCATTCACTTCGGTCTCACCGATATGTTGCAATCGATCCCATCGAATTGGCTTGACTGATTCTCTATTGCTCATTGTATTTAGTTTGGTGCCACCGAGATGATGCAATCGGTGCCACCAAGATGAAGTTTGCCCTAAGCCCTAGCATATAGGTCCCACCGAGTTGTTCCAGTCGGTCCCACCGAGATTCTTAACATTCATATTTTTGTACTGATCGGTGCCACAGAGTTTACTAATCGGTGCCACCGAGATGGGTCAAAAGTGTGTAACGGTTGGATTTTGTGTGGATACTATATATACCCCTCCACCCCCTTCTTCTTCATAAAGAGAGCCATCAGAACATGCCTACACTTCCACCATACATTTTCTAAGAGAGCACCACCTACACATGTGTTGAGATCAAGATATTCCATCCAACCATTTGAACCTTGATTTCTAGCCTTTCCCAAGTTGCTTTCCACACAAATCCTTCTTCCATCATAGTCAAATATGTGTGAGAGAGTTGAGTGTGGGGGAGACTATCATTTGAAACACAAGAGCAAGGAGTTCATCATCAACATGCCGCCCATTACCTTTTGGAGAGTGGTGTCTCTTAGATTGCATATGTGTCGCTTGGGAGCCTCTGACATGATGTGGAGTTGAATCAAGAAGTTTTTAATGGCAAGGAGATCGCCTACTTTGTGAAGATCTATCCGAGTGAGGCAAGTCCTTCGTGGGCGATGGCCATGATGGGATAGACAAGGTTGCTTCTGCGTGGACCCTTTGTGGGTGGAGCCCTCCATGGACTCGCGCAACCCTTACCCTTCATGGGTTGAAGTCTCCATCAACGTAGACGTACGATAGGACCACCTATCGGAACCACGCCAAAAAATTTCATGTCTCCATTGCGTTTGCCTTCTCCAAACCCTTCCCTTTACCTTCATATGTAATGTTTTACATTTCGCTGCTATACTCTTAGAATTGCATGTGTAGGTTGATTGCTTGACTTGTCATAATTGCTAAAATCTGCCCACAACTAAAATTAGGAAAATGAGAGATTTTTATTTGGTCAAGTAGTCTAATCCCCCACTAGACATATTTTTGATCCTACAGGAGCACCTCATTTCTCGACATCCCTTAAATGACCCTTTTTTTCATGGCCTTGTATGACCAATTCAAGGCACCATGCCAAATTGTTTGACTTTTTTTTTGCCAAGTTTTGCATTTTTTGAGTTTTCTCGGTGAAAAAAGCCGATTAATGGCAAAATGTGTCAAAATGTGCATACGGTGTCGGAAGTCATTCAAACTAGGAATGGGTGCATACGGTCCATGCCAGGCTCTTACAAGAAGCTGGGATCATTTATCCATAGCCTAAAATATACCAGTTAGATGAGTGTATTTGTAATTCCTGTCATTATCACTCAACATAAACATTATATTTTTCCTAACAATTTGCTGAAATTTGTCAACAATTTTGGAATTTCAAAGCGTGTATTAAAATTTTACTAACTTCAACACTTTTTTCCAAAATTGTTAACAAATTACGGAAAAATGATGAAAATTTCGAACAAAAATTTCAAACACGTACTATTTTTTTAAAAAATTATTAACTTTTTTGAAACACATACATTTCTTAAACTTGTGAACAAAAAATTCAAAAACTGGAACATTTTATAAAATTCCAGAATATTTTTTAGAATTTTAAACAATATTTGAAAACTAGAACATTTTATGTTATGCTAAACAATTTTTCAATTTTTGTAACAAGTTTCAGAAAGAATAATAAACTTCAAAAGTAGAAAAATGGATTAAAAATAAGAGAAGAAAAACAAAAATAATTGCAACGAAAAAATACTTAGGCCCTTGAAAATAAGAAATGTTTTCAGAAAATGTTAGTATATTTGAAATAATATTAGTAAATTTGAAAACAAATGTTTGTGTTTTCAAATAATGCTCACCAATTTGAAAAAGTATTTGCATTTTTTCTCATGTTCGGAAATTTAAAAATTGTTCATGTTTTCAACAAAATGTTCAAAAATTTGATAAATTATTCATCTTTTCGAAAAAATGTCTGCCATTTCAGAAAAATGATTACAATTCTGAAAAACTAGTCATAAAATTTGAAAAAAATCACAAAATCAGAGTATTTTTAAGCTATAAAAATGCTTTATATAGAATGTCCAGCCCAATTTTGATCTGCTACTGTATTTCTAATAAATAAAACTACAGTACATCCATTCTAGGTGATAAATAACGCCGCTACATAAGTATCAACCAATTGTGATGGGTCTGGTGGCAATTAGCAACTTCACGACCCTCGGAGGTCCTGTGTTTGATGCCTAATAGGCGCACTATTTTTTTGGATTTTCCATCAGTGCTACCGTACATACTCACTAATGGGCCGGCCCAAGGCAGACTCAGAAGGTGACAAATCTCCGAAAGTATTTTCTAGAAAGACCATCGTACCCTTTATTATAAAGGGGTATGGATAGATCTTGATCCGTTGATGTGTTCAGGAAGGTTATACCGAAGAAGTGCTCATGGAATCTTACACAACACCTAACCTATGTATTTAGATTTCCAATTTGTACCGCAATAATTAGATTTGAATTGACTCCACATGTGTAAAAAATTGTTCTCTGGACCTGGCGCAAGCATATGATGTTCAATTCTGGTAATATTAAAGCCCAAATGCTAAAGAGTGCATACGTTTTCAGGCACATCCATCGAGGACCGTTGGATCTCCTCACGTGCGAGATCACGATGTGCAGGTGTTTTCCGGTTGGAAGCGAACTGTCGACGCGACGGAGGGAATTAAAACTGGAAAGCGGTGGAGGGCCCACCATGACGCCCACTTCTCTCTCTGCTGCCACCACGACCTCCACCTCTCTCTCTCTCCCTCGTTCGCTTCCACTGTATTCGAAATCCACAAGAGAGGAGAGAGGCATGCTGCCGTGCAAATCGTCTGCCATCCAAATCCACCGCCCAACAAAAATCAACTGTCGTGCGCGGCTGCCGGTGTTTGGGCGGCGCAGTGGGGGTCGTGTGTCTTCGGAGGCGAGAGGTGTAGATTGGGCACCTGCGCGTTCTTGGCGCCGCCTCCTCGCAGCGCTGCTTCTTCTACCTCTCAACTCTTTCTTGTGGTTTCCTCAACACACACCATGGAAGGGAGCTCAACACAGACACACGCACACGCACAAGGAAGAGCACAAAAGCTTTGCGAATGGCTCTGCTCCTTGACGTACACATGGGCTACATTTTTCTTCCAGCCCTCACGGCCGCTTTTCTCATTCATTTGCTCAACTTATATAGCCAAGTACAAGACTCACACACGCACCCACTAACCCCACGCACACACGCATGCATGGTCAAGCCCACGGTTGCTTGATCCGATTAGTACTCCACGGGCTAGCTACACACACGCTTGGATAACAGCCAAGTCTGCAGAATCTTTGGATACACATGTATAGGACCAAGCCTCAAGTATTGCTTCCTATTCTTCCTCCATGCAGAACTGCACGCGACTCGGCTGCTCCGGCTCCATAGCTAGCTAACTAATCCATCCATGCATGCAGATCACACACACGAGCACATACTCATGCGTGGCTTATTCCTAACACGCGTAGCTGCGGCGGCAATGTCTCCTATGCGCTTTTTCGCACGGTGGATTTGTTGCCCTTTTGTGCTTGCGGTTCCATTTTTCCACGGTGAACATCGTCGTTGCTTGCTGGGGTAGTCCTCATTTTCATAGGAATTGTCTGACCCATGACACGAGGGTTGCTAGAATTCCGGGTAGTAGGTTTTTGATTTGGAGGTTGCCAATAGATAGGCTAGGCATTCGTCCACTTGTTTCGTGACATTTTTGTTTGAGGAACGGGGTCTAGATGCGCGACGATGTTGAAATTAAGAGTGGCGATGATCTTCCTCGGAGCATTTGCAACAGGCGGTTTTGTACATGGGGTTTGGGATAGAAGTTGCCAAGATAACTAACGCGGGTGGTGATGCTTCTGGTAGTATGATAATGCAGATATAAGAAGAACCCCCTCTCCTCTCTTTGATCTTCTCTCCGACTCCAAGGCGCAGCAACGTAGGGTCTCCAAGCTTCTCACCACTCCAAGTCCAAGCGCGAGCATGGGACCGAACGGGAATCCACAGGTACAGAAATTCCTTTCGACACAGATCATATGGGCAGAGTTTTATATTCGGCGAGTGTGTATCAATAAAATCATAGGTAGGATTCTCGGCATATCATCATCATGGTACGAACGTGATGTATACAACCGTAGGAGGTACAATTTCTTCACAGATTTTTCTAATTTGG
>NC_041385.1:813616334-813620533 GCF_002162155.2 Triticum dicoccoides
TAGCTCCGCCAGTGCTCGTAAGCTGCCACTCTTACCCGTAGGTGGGAGAACCAATATCCCACTACTAGTTTCCGTCATGTACATTTGAGAAATCCAAAATACGGTGACTATATTTCTTCAGATAATAACCAAAATACAGAGGCCCACCACTCTTACCCGTCTAGCTGTCCGCATCTCACATTGTTAAGGCTAGTCTACGGTGGGGAGTAACATAGAAGGCTTCACTTATTACCTTGTAGACTCATTTTATATTGAAAATCTCTATGTGGTGCTAACATATTATGTTACTCTATTTGTATCTCTTCTCTTTAATTACTTGTCACATCATTTTTTTTGCCTATGTGACATGCATGTTACTACCTATGTTACTCCCACTATGAGTAGCCTAAGAAGTTGGTCTCAATTCTCTAGACATGCAGTCTATCCATCTCATCTCAACATGCAATTATTCCATCCCGTGGAATAAGCAGATAGCTACCTCAAAAAACAATCAACAACTAAAAAAAACATGCAATTATCCATCTGAGCACTCATGCCACATGCAGCCATCCCACGTCAGCACATATGCCATGTCAGCAGCCAGGGCACTCATGCCACATGCAGCCATCCCATGTCAGCACATATGCCATGTAGCAGCCAGGTTCCAATCAACAGATCCGTTTCCAACGGTAATAGCCGATAAAAGCTCAACATCTCTCCGTTAGTTTCATCGTACCGATAGAAATAGACATAGAAAGCCAGCCCCCCTCTTGCTTAAGAAAACGTTTAGTCTTCATTTTCATAATTGAAAATGTTTAGCATTCTGGTGACATTCACGATGTTCCCATGTTTTAATTACTAGTGAAAGGGCCCGTGCATTGCACCGGGAGAACGAAATCACATGCCCTTAGCCCAATAAGAATCAATCTTAGGAATAGTCATGTAATAAGAGTTAATCGGTACACCCACCACAACTTCTGATCATGGCGTTTTAAACATAGTGGTACACTTAATTCAGAAGCCGCAACAACTACCAAGAAGGCAACCAGCTCGTATGAGGTCTTCCACTGTGTTACAACTGCCAAATTGTCTAAAAGGTTGCCACATCACCACCGATGCCAAATGAAAAAGTTATTACACCAGCTTCACATCATATGGCACCGCCCAGTCTGAAAGAAGGAACCCATGTTTAGATAAAACACTATATAAAATCATCACTGGAGCATCTCGAGCGAGTTCTTCGTCTGCCGAAAATTCACTTTGTTCTCCAAATCAATTCTTTCTGTGGCTGAAACCACCACCCCATCATATTTTTATGTTTAGTTTAGCACACATAGTTTAGTAGTACAACATAGAGAAAAGCACAAATGTATTTAGAACTGAAAGTAAATATAAGAAGCATGACCATATTGTTGGAGATTATTAATACAAGTCCTATAGAAAATAGAAGTGTTGAAGCAGTCTGTACACAAAGTTGCAAACCCATCCGGATGAAGTAGTCTATAAGTAGTTACTTATTGTACCGAGCTGATGTCAAAACTGAAACCAGAGCAGACACACAATTTCTCTCTCAAAAGAAAAAAATATCATTATTATAGCCGACTACATGAATTTATAAAAAGAAAAGAGAAAAGAAAATCAAGTTACAGGTGAATAAATTACAACTACAGATTTAACAGTACCTACACTGCGTGTAAGGTCAAATTGATTCAATTGATACTAACATTCAACATTTCTTATGATAATGTCTAACGCTTATAGTCTGAAAGCTGAAAAATTCTTTGCAGATTGTTTTATTTTTTGGAGCTTATACATGTATGGGTGGGTGCCTCAGTTCAGGATTTAACTAAGTAAACATCTTAATGTTGAAACTTTTGGTGAAATCTTATCACAAAGAGGAATACTTATGCAAATTTCATCAGTGTAAAGTGCCTTATTGCTGGCCTTTCCGCTATGATTGCAAGAATCAATTTGCACCAAAAAGAAACCCCCAGAGACATGTGTATTTAGACGATGCTAATGTGCACTGTATAATGGTAGAATAAAAATCATCTCAAAATTAGGTTCAACAATACATTAATTAGGTTTCTTTTAGGAGCAATTACCTACTCACGTCCATGTTCACAGTAGTGGAAAAAGGAATATAATTTCTACTAAAGCAAACTACTTTGCTTCCTGTACTAACCTTGGGCATTGCTCGAATGTTTTAGCGTCTGCTTGTGTCATTCTTAGTTGCAAATTGCAATCAAAAGTGCAGTATTTAGAAGCAACGGACGTAACTTGCAACAAAATAACTATTTGTATAGTAAATGGCCTAGTTCACTAATCAGGTAGACACTGTTCAGGCATGTTGTCCTTGAAGTTCTCCATGTCGTGAGCATAACTTCATTGGCTGAAAAAACTGATGATACGCTTAAAATTAACAACCAACACTATGCTAGAATAAAAAAACAGTAAGTATACCTGTTTCACACCAATGTTTCTTCCAACGAAGGATCACCCCATTGCTATACCAAACTGAGGCTCTTTCCCTTTGCTATACAGAATAACGAAAAGGGCACTACGCCCCGCTTTATAAATAAAGCATCACACCACACAATCTTCTAAGGATGCTATACAGAATTAGGCACTACCTTACAAACAATTTCAGAGGAGGATACTGACCAACAAATATTGTAGTGAAAAATTTCAAGTTGTGATCTCTGGCGCTCCCCAGCTCGGTTGTGATGGTCGTGGAGCACAGCCATATCCTAGTCCTCCTGTGGATGCTGACGCGCAGATCCGACCATAGGCGAAAGAGGCCATCGACCAAGAGAAACAAATCGATAGTGGCCTAGACCATGCGATTCCATCGTCCTGGATCCCAGGAGCCATGGCCTTAGTGGCGACATGGAGATCATGGCCGATGCCCAGCAGAGGAACAAAACTAGCAAAGAAAGATAAATAGGAACATATTTCTCACCTTGGAGATGTTGCTGCTGCTGCTGCACTGAATTGTTTGAACTTCGCTTTCTGTACCTCCTTGGAAACCTGAAATATGCAGATGTTAGAAAGCTTATAATTTGTACATGACGATTTTAAGAGAAGGGGAAAAGAGTATCAAGAATAGATTCATACTTTTGGCCGTTAGCCATTACAGGCTTGAATATATCTATTTCTGTATGTGCAAACTATCATAAATCAATAATAGTATTATCGTTTAGCTATTCTATGGAACAATTTCTCTTAACATTCTTGCTTCAAAGTTGTCAGAAGTTCTAGCTATGACAAAGACATGTACTAAAAGTTCTCACAAATAACCAAAAATAAAAAGGCATATGAAGACAGGAAGATGTTTGTTTGACCAAATAGTTACCACACTCTGAACCATATTGCAATTTTTTACCTTTTTTATTTTCCACCGCAAATTTTACTTTATTTCCATGGCGATTCTACCCTTCATATACATGGGAAATTTACTTTTTACTTGCCATGGCATATTAGCTTCACACCCACGACAAATTTTACTTTCATAATTTCATTGGTAGTTTTGCTTTTATGCACCATGGTAAATTTACTTTATAAAACATGACAATTAAATTTCATCGCTTATGAGAAGTTCTGTTTTCTATGAACCATGGGAAATTTCACTAAACAATCCACGCTATCTTCTTTTCTCTATTATGACAAAAAAACCTTTGTTTTTTAGACCATGCTAATTTTTTCATAGCTTGGTAAAGAACAACTAGTTTTGCCATGGAAAAACTAGTTTTTAACTAGACCATGGCAAATTTATTACATAGACAATAGCAAATTTAGTTAATGCATGGATCTCAAAACATTTAATAATTGATCATGTCAAATTTAGTTTATGGATCATGGAAATTTTAGTTATTGACCATGATAAATTTAGTAATTGACCATGGAAAGAAAAATAACTGATCATAGTTAAATATTATGCCATGTTAATTACCATATTTTTGTCATGGCAATTTTCCAATTTTTGTTTTGTTTCACACACAAAACCATCTAGTTTTGCCATGGATATTGGTGTTATTGGTTCAAAAATGGCATATGTTTTGAAATATGTTTGCCTGAATCGAACAACGTAGAGGTGGGAGGTCCGGTGTGGCCCGGCAAATCATTGTTTCTGCCAGGTTATCCTTTTCTTTTCTTTTTTTCTCATTGTTTTTTGGGTTTTGGACTTCTTTCAGTGCAACAGTAGGCAACTGGGTTGTGCC
>NC_041385.1:813620857-813656850 GCF_002162155.2 Triticum dicoccoides
TACACGGTGTCTATTATTAATGTCCTATTGCTGTCACGTACAAAAATGTCCTATTATTGCTGTCTAATTAATAAATATTTAAACATAATTCAGTACAGTCTATTATTTTGTTCGGTAGCAAGGCTATAAAAGGGGAGTGTGAGAGCAAGAGAAGTCGACCCGTGTCTCTTCCTCTTCTCAGTTTCTCAGTTCTCACTCAACCAGCTGAGCTGAGTAGAAGGAAAATGGGTGTGGTGGGTCAGCAGGAGGTGGAGGTGCTGGAGTCGTGCATGGTGAAGCCGAGCGTGGAGACGCCTAGCCATGGCCTCTGGCTCTCCCAACTCGACCTCAAAATGGTCAACAGAGGCCACACGCCGAACGTATACTTCTACACTCCCCACTCCGGCGCCGTCGGCAACTTCTTCGACGTGGCCAGGCTGAAGGCGGCGATGGCCAAGGCTCTCGTGCCCTTCTACCCTCTCGCCGGCCGTCTGGGCGTGGACGGCGAGGGCCAGCCGGAGATCGACTGCGCCGGCCAGGGCGTGCTCTTCGTCGTCGCTCGCTCGGACCTCACCGTGGACGGCTTCGTCGACTTCCAGCCGTCGCCGGAACTAAGGAGGCTCTTTGTTCCCCGCGTTGAGGACTCGCCGTCCATCATGTGCGCCATCCAGGTGACCTTCATGGGATGCGGCGGGGTGGCCTTGGGGACGGCGCTGCACCACGTTGCCATCGACGCCGTGAGCGCTGTCCACTTCTTCCAGACGTGGTCCGGCTTCTGCAGGGACGGCGACGCGGCGGCGGCGGTGCTGGAGCTCCCATGCCACGACCGCGCCCTCCTCCGCGCGCGCTCCCCACCCGTCGTCCACCCCGACGCCCTCACCGTGTTCTCCTGTCCGAAGCTGAGCCTAGCAGTATCTGCCGAGCCGTCGGGGGCCGTCGTCAACAAGATCTTCGTCCTCTCCAAGGACCAGGTTGCCGCCCTCAAGCGCGCCTGCACCGGCGGCGGCGACGGCGGCCGCGTGAGCACGTTCTGCGCCGTGAGCGCCCACGTGTGGAGGTCCATGTGCACCGCCCGCCGGCTGCCGACGGACGCGAGGACGCGCCTCACCTTCCCGGCGAACATCCGGGGCGCCCTTCGGCCGCCGCTCCCCGCCCGCTACTTCGGGAACGGGATCATCGTCCTGGGCGCCGCTGGCAGAGTGCGGGACATCGAGTCGGAGGAGCTGGGCTCCGTCGCCCACCGGATCAGTGGCGCGGTCGGCAGGATGGACGACGAGCTGGTGCGTTCGGCGATCGACTACTTGGAGATAAACGGCAAGAGCAAGCAGCCCCCGAGCAGCATGCCGGAGACGGAGCTGAGGGTGGTGAGCTGGCTGGGCATGCCGGTATACGACGTGGATTTCGGGTGGGGGAAGCCCCTGGTGATGCACCGCGCCGTGCAGCAGCGCGCCGGGATGGTCTACCTCATGGACGGCGTCAGCGGGAGCGGCGGCGTGCGCATCCTCGTGTCTACGGAGGCTGTGATTCTCAACGACTTCCAGCGCCTGCTATATGCCAACTTCTAGTTGGATGCTTTCAGAAGCCTCCGGTATCACATGTCGTATGTTTCCTATGCTTCCCCAAGCAATGCTCAATGCCAACTTCTGGTTTTAATTTGTTTTTTGGTTGATGCCATTTTTATTATGTTTGTTTCTTGCTTCTTCTGATGAAGTTTCATAATAAATATTTGTTTTTTCTATTAAAATTTATATAACTCATATTAATGAAGTTTTTTAACACAGCACAATAGCAGATGTTTACATATACACACCTTATGTGTGTATGCACACAACCCATACCCATATGAGCAAGTACGAGATACAGAGTCGGTAAAACATCTTGGGGTTTCTGCCACCCGTCGGCGGCACCGCCGATCAGCCTCCTCATCTCCATAGGCCTCGTCTTCCTGATGATGAAATAAGAATCTACCAAGAGGAAAAAGTTAAGATGTATCAAGGTCCAAATTTTGCATATTCATACATCCAACTCTAAAATCAAATATGGTGCCTATTATATAAAGGTCCATTGTTTGGAGCAGGTTATCAACAGGAACTGAGATTAACATTTTCAGGTTTTAGTCCCCGCAAAAAAAACATTTCAGGTTTTAGAAAACTAACTTGGTGAATGACGTGGTGCAATTTTTTTGTATGGAGAAATAACATCGGCAGAGGGAGAACAAACCCAAAACCATTGGAGGATACTGCCAACAAAGCCATGTTGACTTGCCACCTTTAATGGAGCCACTGGCTTACCTAGTGAATTGCTCATGACAAAAACAGGAAAAAAAAAAGGTCAAAAAACTACATGGGAAAAAAAATCATATTGTACGACTCCATGTTTGAATTCACATCAAGGGGGGGAAAGGTTAACGAAGAAAGAAAAATGGCAATGAACCTTATGTATTCAAAGCGAAAGGGAAAATTACCATTGGATTGAGGCTGCTACAAGAAGAGGGGCACAAGCCACGCTGGGAACAACTGTACATACTCCCTCCGTCCGCGAACAAGTGTACTTCTAGCTTTTGTCTTAAGTCAAAGTTTTAAAATTTTGACCAACTTTATAGGAAAAAGTAGCAGCATTTATGACACTAAATTAGTATCACTAGATTCGTTTTGAAATGTATTTTCATAATATATCAATTTGATATTATATATGTTACTACTTATTTGTATATAGTTGGTCAAAGTTTTAAAACTTTGACTTAGGATAAAAACTATAAGTACACTTATTCGTGGACGGAGGGAGTATATGACAAGGAAACGAGGTCAGAACTGGATAGTTGCGGTTACAACTTCAATAGATAAAGGAAGACAATAAATCCCCACATCGTTGAAGGCTTTCAAAGTACTCTCTCTGTCCGGAAATACTTATCGCAGGAATGGATGTATCTAGACGTATTTTAATTCTAGATACATTCATTTTTATGCATTTCTCCGACAAGTATTTCTGGACGGTGGGAGTACATTGGCTAGACATAATATATTAGTAAAAATACTTAGAATGACTATCTTGGTGTGAAATTAAAAACAGTCAATAAGAGACAGATGGTAGACAACATCTGAAGTGGAGGCCCTTAATGTCAATGATACAATGCAAAATGGAAGTGAAGTGACATCATTGCTTAGAACACGAATATGATACCTAGAATAATATCTGAGAACCATCCAAAATTTGTGGATATGCAGGTATTCATTACTATTTTCCTTATGGAGAAGACAAGTATAGAGAAAAAACAACCATGCATATCAACAGAAGGTGCAACTTGCAAGAGAAAGCATGTTACTCCCTCCGGTCCATTTTAGTCTGCATATAAGTTTTGTCTGAAGTCAAAGTATCTCTATTTTGACCAAATTTATAGAAAAAAAGTATCAACGGTCTCAATGCCAAATCAATATTGTTAGATGCATTATGAAATGGAGTTTCATACTTTATATATTTAGTATTATAGATGTTGATATTTTTAACCTAAATTTGGTCAAATTTTGCAAAGTTTGACTTGACACAAATCTAATACGCAGGGTAAAAAGGACCAGAGGGAGTACAATGCTTGAGTACCATCGATATCAACTACAACAATACATCAACCAATTGATGCATTTGTTGTGATTGCCTTGCATGTATTTCACAGTTCAGCCTGGACTAGATCATAAGACATCAAGGAAACCTAAGAATAGACCTCTATGTTTTGTTGCAGGATGCAATTGACGGGGAGATAAGGCTCGACAATCATTGCTCTCTCATTTTACTGTTTAGGTATCAAGATGTTATGTTCGAATGCTTGCTTTACACCTGAGAGCCTAACTCGACTTCAAATATTTTTGCAAACAAATCAAATAATAGTGTAGTCATGATAAGAATAAAATATGTAGCTTTTGCAACATAGCTTTGTTAAAAACAAATCTGCAAAAAAAAAACACAGTTCTTTCATAGTTAATTAAACCAGTTAAATTTAACAAATAAATTTACTAGACAAATCTCACATGAATAAGATATTTTAAGATCTGTTAATGTAACAGTTTGACGTGTAAATGTAGTTTATACATTTTACTTCTAAATAACTTTCCAAAAATGAAGGATAAAACAGAAATAAACTACATATAAAACCAAATTTACATGAATATACATTCCTTGGAATTAGAGCTATTTTAATTAAAAATCGTATTAATGTAAATAACCAAATAAGTCAATATGTTAAAGATCTTTCAAATAATATTAAATAATAAAATAGAGAGTACACTATAAAGACGACGCCCACACATTTGCTCGGACTGCCCTCCTAGTTAAGACAAAAGTAATATGCAGAGTAAATAAAAACCAAGGAAATACATACAACGTGTACATTGTAAAAGAGATTGACAGTGATATGTACTCCATCGGTCCCATAATGAAAGATATTTTTTAAAATTAGTGTAGTGCCAAAAACATCTTACATTACGGGACCGAGGGAGTACTTGTTTAATTATTTGGCTGGCAGATTTCAGAGTCCCCTCAAAGGTCCACTCAAAGTCGGTGGTTGATTTTTTTCCCAAAAAAAGAAGGTGACCGCAGGCCCAGCGCAATGTTGCTTTCTGAGGGTAGAAATCACTGTTTTGACCCGAGGACGAAATCAATTCATGAACTGTTCCGGAAAAAAGGTTCACCCAGCTGACCTTTTATGTGTGGCGCCCGACATCTAGGCGCCACACTATACTGCGCAGCGTCTAGATCTTAGGCACCACACTTCTGGCGAGTGTGGCACCCCTGGGCCCTGCATCCAGCAGTGCAATGCCTTTGGGCTAGGCGCCACCCATGTAATGTGTAGCGCCTAGCCGTTAGGCGCTGCACATGCACTTACTAACTGGCGCGAACATCTGTTTCTGGTGCCTGAAAATTACTAAGTCAGTGTGCAGCGCCTGAGGATAGGCGCTACACTATACAGTGTAGCGCCTGACGTCTAGGCGCTGCACGATTGATCAACAAGGCGATGGGCGCGTAATGCTAGGTTGTGAGGATCATGCATGTAAGGTCGGACCAAGCAAGCAAGGGCCAGCTTAAACCTCTCGCTCTCTCCTATCCACCACGCCACTACCAAGTACAAGACGCAGTGCCGCAGTGCCAATCGCAGTTTGCCGCTAGCTGCTTGTGCAGTCGGGCACGCCTGGACCTGGCTAGCTAGCTTCCTCAACTATCCTGCAGCTGCATGCATGCTGGTCATGGTCAGCCTGGTGCTACTGCTAGCTAGCTAGCTAGCCAGACATAGGGCGATCATGCGTGTCCCAGGGATGACATAACTCTTGGCAGATTTAGGACTTAGGTACATATATGTACACACACGCATCGCATGCACGCGCAGCTACTAGCGATATGGGCTTAAAGCTAGGCTAGCTAGAGAAGGAAGACAAATTTCATTTCATTTTTTTGGGTCTAGGCTTTCGTGCACAATGATCCGTAGCTGTCAGTGCCCATCGATCGATCAGCCGACCGAGTGGCCAAAGGGATACGGGCGTACGTACGGGCTCGTGTGACTCCGTCTACCTACCCATCGCCATCGTCCGGACTCCTTGCTTGTCATGCATAGTGCAGCGCCTAGACGTCAGGCACTACACTGTATAGTGTAGCGCCTAACACTCAGGCGCTACACATTGACTTGGCAATTTTCAGGCATCAGAAACAGATGTCCGCGACAGTTAGTAAGTGCATGTGCAGCGTCTAGGCGCTGCACATTATGTGTGTGGCGCCTAGATCAAAGGCGCTGCACTGCTCGGTACGGGTCCAGGGGTGCCACGCTGGTCAGTGTAGTGTGATGTCTAGATGTCGGGCGTCACACAAAAGGGTTCCGAGACAGTTTAATTTGTGAATTGATTTCGCCCTCAGGTCAAAACAGTGATTTCTACCCTTTCTGAGCATAAAAATGGGTCACAAACTGACACCCCACTTGAGTGGACCAGGCCCAGCGCGCCCTAGTTAATGGCAAGATGCCACGGCCAGATCGATCACACTTATGACTTGTCTCCCTCCTTGGCTGCTTACACTGCCATTAATCTTTCGTCTCAAGGTAGGTACGCGTACGTACTATTGACGAAACGAAGATCGGAGTATGTGGTTTATATGGAGAACACGAGAGAGGAAGATAATAAGTACCTGTTTTTTTTTTCATTTCTAATGACCAGGTGTGGCTGATTACCTAATAAGTACCGACAGGATCATACTGGGACCGATAATGGTGTGGTGACAGGAGGAGGTGGAGCAGTGCTGTTGGAGTATATAACAAAAAACTACCACATTACGGACTATAGCTACAAAAAACTATCATTTTTTTTATTTTTTTAAAAAACTACTACAAAATTGGTTGGCTGTTTCAAAAACCCAAATGACCATCTGATTTAAAATTGATCTGGTTTATGACAGATCGGGCCCGCTCCTAAATAAACCGTTTGTTGACTGTTTGTTTGACCGTTAGATGACATGTGGGTCCCACATGTCAGGCTCTCTCTTCCTTCCCCTTCTCTTTCTTCTCTCCCTGACCTTCCCTTATCTCTCTCTCTCCCGAGCAACTACAGCCAGCGCCGCCGCCGCCATGGGCCGTGAGACCAGCAGCTCAGGCCGCGCGCAGCAGCCGGCACGACGGGCTCCTTCCGGCCTCTCCCGTGGAGACGTTCAGCAGGAGCAGGAACACGAGTTCCAGCCGCATGCAGCGCCGCAGCCGCCATGACGGGCTCCTCCAGCCACTCGCTGTTCCGCCGGAGCACGAAAGAAGCAACCTCCATCTCGATCCACAACCACTGTCGGTCGCGCCATGGGGAGGCTCTCGCCGCCGCCTGCGTGCTCAGCCCGCGCCATGAGGAGCTCCGGCGACCAGAAGCCCGGGCGGGTGAGCGGCACCACGGAGTTGGCTCCGGTGGCCAGCAGCCCGGGCGGCGCCAAAGCGCTCGTGAGCAGCAGCCTGGGCAGCGCCAGACGCGAGTAGCTGCTGCTTGCCGCCGGCCATGGCCGCGAGCTCGAGCACAGGCGGGGAGCTCGGGCGGGGAGCAGCCAGGGAGCTCGGGTTGTTCTAGCCCGCCAGGGCTGCTGCTTCCCGCCGGCCACGGCCAGAGCTAGACGGCCCTGACGAGCTCGCCGGCGTGGTGCTGGCCGGCTCCGACGACGAGCTCCCTGGGAGGACGGGATTGCTTTTATTTTTATTTTTTCAGGGACCCAATTGTTTTTATATTTTGTTTCATGGACATGTTTGCTAAAAAATACTTAGGCCCCACCTGTCATAACCTATCAATGGTCAAACTAATGGTCAAATCTAACGGTCAACCCTGAGGAGTGGACCCGAGCTATCATAATAACGTTTAAAGTTAATCAAAGGAGTCATCAGTGCGACATGTTAGTTTTTTGGAACAGCAGAACAATTTTGTGGTAGTTTTTTGAAAAGATTAAAAAACGGTAGTTTTTTGGAACGATGACCGTAATGTGATAGTTTTTTGCTATTCACTCAGTGCTGTTGAGACTCAACGTCGCGACGCGTACCGTAAGAAGACACGGGGTGCTACATTTACTAGAGTGGGTGGAGGCTCACGGTCTGGTCTGGTCTGGCTTAAAAAGGCTCTTGGTGTCCTGGTCACGGATATTCAAAGCTGCTCCCAATTCACATGCACCGGATGAATAGTAAGAAAGAACAATTGTTATGGAATTCAAAACATTCAGAATATTTGCCCCCAAATATATCTGTGTATTCTACCCTGCGTCGCCAACCCCTGCCCTCGGCCTCCTCTCCTCGATCCCTCCCTCCTGCCGCCGTCGGAGATCACGCCGGGTGAAGCCTGTGCTGTGGGCTATGACGGCGACGGCTAGGCTTTCTCCCTCGAGTGGCAGCGGGGACACACATCACGACGGTGATCCGACGGCAAGGAGCGGCGGGATCCCGGTGGTGTGAGTGGCGGCGGCGATAGCAGTGCACTACTAGGGAAAAGCCTAGCAGTAGCGCTCGTTTTAGGTGTATCAGTAGCGCGTGGCCCTGCGCTACTGATACGGCGCTAAAGATAACATGTATCAATAGCGCGTGCTGACCCACGCTACTGCTATACATGGTTATCAGCAGCGAGCTTTAGCACAACGCGCTGCTGCTAATGTTTGCAGCGCTTTAATCTAGGGCGCGCTACTGGTAAGAGCGCGCTGCTGCTAACTCTACTCCCCTCGCTATTGTTAGTTTTATTAGTTTTTTTTCTTCTGCATTTTTATTTGTACTTGAACAGGCTTTATGCAATAATCTTTAGTATGTCATACACATACAAATGTAATCATAGCATCAAATCATGTCATCATCATAATCATCATCCAATACAAAATGGTCTCTCGTCATCATCTCGAAAATAGCGATACAAGTTCTTGCAACTACATATCCATCTAAGCAATGATATACACGAGAAGAGCTGTCACTATGAGTGACAGCGGAACTATGCAGTACATGAGTTCGTATCCCTCTCTCGCACTAGCATGAACCTAAACTAACTACTGGCTGTCGCTCAGAAACCGGAAACCGGTACACCTGGGTCTGACACTCCGGCCACTCGTTGTATACTCCTGGCATAGCACTTCTTCGCCACCGATGATCTATGCACCTGCATCATCACATGAGTCGATGATATGCAACATATATAGTTAAGCAACAGAAAGAGACAGACTTGGCAAAAATAGAAGCAACATATCATAAGCATAAATAACAAAGTTCATCGTACCCAAAATGCCCTAACTAGAGTGATCTTCACTAGTCGAGGAGGACGGTTTAATTACATCACAAATAAAGTTTCGTCGTGCATAACTCAAAGTTTCGTCATACAGAAAGTATGGACTAAACGGACACATTGTCATATATGACAATCACTCCAACATGTCGTGCCATCCATCCAAGTCAGGGAGATAGTCCCCGAGCTTAGTCAAAGGCTTCATGTCGAGACGCTGAGCAGCTACGCGTGTTCGGACGTCTTCCCGTGACATTTGCCCTTCCTCGTAGAACAACCCTGTTTTTTCGAGGACCTCCTTCATGATGATTTGGGCAAGTTCAAGCTAGATGTGATAGAACTCTGCTCGAAGCCGATGATCCTCGATATCTCCTACGTTCCTTGCCCATTGCAGAATATGGGCATCCTCGGATGTAGGTGACATGCAAAGGTTGTGCTGATCCCGTCTATACTCCAGCATGTGGTGTAGGACATAGAATCCATCACTAAGAGTATCACTCGGTTGCTAGATGCAGCAGAAGTCGGTCTTATGGCTGAAGGCGGGCCTGCCATTCCTAGTCTTCTTGGCCTTGATCTCTCCACCCCGTACGCCGTAGAAAAAGATAGCATTGTCAAGAACATACTTGATGTGGGAGTAATCCTTTTTGTTCATGTTCTTTGATGAGTCCAAGTAAAGAGCGTGGGAGTATCGGGGGTAAAGGATGATGAGGACGGCGCGCCCGTGGCTGCGCAAAATAAATACACCTCAAATTAATTAGCCTCCATCGTGCAAATGAATGATTGAAATCTAAGGAAGGATATCCACGCAGATGACTTACAGGGGATGATAAGGCATGAGAATTGTCTCCTTGTCCTTATGGCGACCATGAAATCGACGATGTAGTCCCTCGCGTATTCACGGTGCTCTACGCAGACTGCCAAGAAGCCCTCGTGCATGAGTACGAGTCAGCGACACAAATATAAGGTATCTGCTCAATCCCAATGATGAAGTTCATTACAAGGCATAAAGGTGAACAAACGTAAAATCCAGCTTCTTCAAGTGAAACATGTCGAAGATGTAATCAAATCGAAGGAAGAACTTCTCCGCGGGGAATGAGTCGACGTACAACCTTTTTCACGGCACATTAACCACGTAGAGTGGGTATCCTAGATTTTCCGAGGTGATTAGGCTTTTCTCTCTCCGCAGCACATCGTCATGAAGTCTCCTTAGGTCATCGCGTATGGCCTCTACCAATGCCTTAGGTAGGATTGGTTCACTGATGATATGGTATTTCGCCGCACTGCGTACAGGTATACGGTCTTGAACCCGAGGCTGCGGAGGCGGCTGGATCATAGCAACAGCTTTATTGTTGCCTTTCCTCGCTCTCTTCCGATGCTTCTTTGGTGAAAGTTTGTCTATAGTACGTTCAGACTCCGGAGGCGGCAATTCAGGCACCGACTCATGACGCTCAAACCCTGAGTACTCATACTGCTGAGCCATCAATCTCCGTCATCAATGGCGCCAGTATTGAGATATTGTTGAGTGTCATCGTCATCCTCATCCTCATCTATGGCGACGTCATCAGCGACTAATGGAGCCTCTTCCCCACGCCGTCCGCTATCACCCAACACGACAGGCGACGCTAATTGGGTAGGTGGGGTGCTGATGTTCATACCTTGCGGAGGTTGCATGGTCTTTGGTATGCTCCTGGCCGCCTCCAGACGAAGCAGACTCTTTGGCCACAACAGGACCCATGTCTTGCAATCGCCAAGCCACCGTGGGGTCTTGTCGTCATCTCCCCCTAGTACCGGAGAAGCCAAATTCTCGTGGCCCGGTTTGACACTGGCCACGGAATCCTTGAAGACGTGAGGGGGGATCGGCCGGCTGTGAAAAAATTGTTCCTTCGACTTCATTATCGTCGCCTTCCCCATGTCCACCTTCTAGCCGTTGATGTCATACAATATGGTGCACGGAGCGTCGTCCTGCAAGACATGTCTGCGACGTGAGACATCCGAAAGGCAACGGAAATGGGAGATTATACATTTATTGAAGAGGGACAGTGTGACAGGTACCGTGAGGGCGTCGAGCTCAGCCAAAGACGAAGCACCGACGAGCATGTCCGAGACGGAGGACGGGATGCTATGAGCAGGTGCGGGAGCCGGTGCAGGAGCAGGTGCTAGTGCTGGTGCAGGTGCTGGTGCAGGTACTGGTGAAACACTAGTCGAGCTGCTCCTGAAGAAGTCAGCAAGGGGAAATTCCGCTGCATCTTTATTTGGATTTTGCCTGGTCCAACTGACGATAGTCGGAACCAAGACACCATATTTTAGGGCAACTACCACATTTTAGTTGCCAACTCCCATTTTAGGGCAGCTACCGCTGTTGCGACTGTCTTAGCTGAATTCTTCTCAACTGCAATCTCAACCTTCTTGTCGATGTTTTCTTCAGTTAACCTCCGTCTGTCCTTTCTCTCCTCCATGGTCTCACCGTAGTACTTCTTCCACGTGGTGTTTTCTCCGACACCGTGCACGTGTCCATGCGACGGTCGAGTGTCCACTGGGAGTTGTTTCAATATGTTCAACGCCCGGTTGAATGGGGTGTCCCACTTGGGCCTCGCCAACGCCTCAGACGGCGAGTTGCTTTTAAAAGTGCTAGTAATCGACTACAGGGGGGGTGAATAGGCGATTTTTATGGATGTCTTCAAAACACGAATGCTTTGAAGCCAAACAATAGAAATGAACCTATTGATATGCAGCGGAAGGTAGACTACACTAGACAAGCCATAGTCAAGTAAGCAATGAAGTGAAAGCACGAAGACTATCAGCAGCTAGGTAGTAAGGATCAGGATGGAAGATAGTATGAAGCCAAACAGTAAATTTTCTTCACTCAGTGAAGTCAGTCAGATCAGACAAATGGGCAATGACTTGACGAAGACAAACTATAAGTAAAGAGAGGTGAAAGATAGAACCAATTGCTCGGAGAGGACAAGGATTTGTTGGACCACTTCCAATTGTTGTGACAACTGTATCTATGGTTAGGGAGGCTGAGATTCAACTCAGAAGACCGCGTCATCACCTTATTCCCCTTGAGCTAAGAACACTTAGTCCTCACCCAATCACTCTGGTAAGTCTTCAAGGGAGACTTCCAAACCTTCACAGATTTCGTTCACCGGCAATCCACAATGACTCTTGGACGCTCAGAACACGACGCCTAACCGGTTGGAGGATTCACAGTCCTCAAGTGTAATATGTCTTCAGATCACGCGGACAGAAAGACTTCAGTGGTGCCTAACACTCTTTGGCTCTGGGTGTTTTGGGCTTTGGCCTTGCAAGGATTACTCTCTTAAAGGCTTCGGAGGTGGGTTGCTCTCAAACGACAAAAGCGTGCACTAACTCTGAGCAGCCACCAATTTATGGTGTAGGGGCTGGGCTATTTCTAGCCTGGAGGCAATCCGACCTGATTTGTCCAAAATGACCATGGGTCACTAAGGAACTAACACGTGTCCAATGGTCAGATTTCAAACACACGCAGAAGGTTGACTTGGGCTACAAGTAAAGCTGACTCATCCAGCTCTCGATAAGATTTTCTCTCGTTGTCTTCGCTCAAAGACATAGGATTTGGTTGAGCATCACTTCAGTCACTCTGACTTTGTTCACTTCGACCCCAATTAACAATACGGTGGTTCCTATGACTCAACAAAGAAGAAAAGGAAACTACGAAACAACTATGTCTTCGTACTCCATAGTCTTCATGCGATGTCTTCTCATGTCATAGTCTTCAATGTGAATATCTTCACAGACCACCATTTTCTTCAATGTCTTCACACATTTTTAGGGGTCATCTCTGGTAGGTAAACCGAATCAATATGGGTCTACTACCTGTGTTATCCTGCAATTCTCACAAACACATTAGTCCCTCAACCAAGTTTGTCGTTAATACTCCAAAATCAACTAGGGGTGGCAATATATGCACTTACAGCTTTCAGCCGCAATCCTGTGCTACTCTCTCTGCAAAAGGAACAAGGATCATTTACAAATATGACTAAACATGCAGTCGAATTGATCAGAAACTAAAATTACCAGCAGACTCATGAACTCCATCGTGACCGGGTCCGTCTTGAAAACCTTCTTGACTGGCTCCCAACGGTACGGGCCCCTGAGGACGTGATGCTCCTACAGGACGGTGAATCTGCCAAGGGGTCTAGGATGCCCAGACTTTCGCGTTCCGCATCCTCCTTGGCCCATATGGACCTCTTCCCTGCGTAACCACGACTTCCGAGGTGGTGGCACCCCATGTTCCTCTATTGAAGCCCCTTCATGTACTTTGACTTTTTTGGCATCTTCGGCATCGCAAGCTGCCTTGAATATTTGAAATTGCTCTTCCGTGATTGTCAGATTATCCTTTATAATCTCGGAGTAGGGTTCCTTTTTGTCGATGGCACGTTTCACCCTTACTTTCCAGGCGGCCAACGTGTCGCTAAACTTGGTCATGGCGCGTTTATTTATCTTCTTCATTGTCGGGTCTTTTTATGGATCAGTATATTGGATTTCATCCTGGCCCGGGAACAAGAATATATGGTGCAGCAGGGTTAGGAGGGAGTGCTTCATATTTGGCCTCTTCTTTAGTTTCTCATCATTGATGGTGGCACACGCGCGTACGATGCAGCCTATTTGACTATCATAGTAGGAACGCGCTTCCACAGGCAGTTTTGGCTCAAAATTGCCGTCGTCCACCTCCGTGACCACTAGACTAGTAGGGAGGAGCTGGTTTGGGCATCGACATCTCCTCTTCGGTTTTGGTTCTATGGTTTTGCTAGTCTCGGTGCCAGTCTAGGTCTCAACACTAGTCTTGGCGCCAGTCTCGATGTCGGTCTCGGATGTGACAGGTGGGTGAAAGAACATGCGGTGCCCTCATGTTTGGTTTTGGTAATTGATGACAATCTCTTTGGACTAATGGTTGTCTTGAGTTGTATTTGAAGGATTTGTCCATAGGTTTTTCTTGAAGTCCATGTGTTGGTTTCAAGGAGTTTTTGAGTTGACCAAGGTGCTATTAAGGAATTATCCAAAGATTGGTCATGCGAGTGTTGAGCTTATTGCAAGCATGTCTTGAAGAAGAAGGTTGTGTGATCATTCATGTTTACCTTCAAGACATCATCCAAATGAAGAGAGTTGCAAAGATTCAAGGTTGATCAAGACTAAGTCAAGAGTGAATCAAGTTGATCAACTCACAAAGCGTAGAAGATGTACCGAGAGGGATCAAGTGATCCCATGGTATGGTAAGCATTGTCCATTACACTTCTTATACTAACCCATGGTCTATGTGAGAGTTGTATGTGGGGTTAGGTACGTATCCATGGGCTTGCGTCAAGAGGAAGATATCATACAACCCATGTAAAGGATGACATCAAGTGGTGATCGTCATCAAGATTGCTGTGTGCAAGTTCAAGTGGAGCATCACGAAGAGATCAAGTGCTTGAATCTTGCCATCCATTGTGGTGTCAATGGACTTGTGAAGATGTGCCGAAGAGTGGCTCACCCATAGTGAACTATGGGGGAGCAATCATCTAGTCTTCATCGAGCCAACGCAATCAAGAAAGGTGGTCCAACTTGAGGGAGTCAAGATCGTCTTCATCTAGCTCGAGTGGACCATGTGCAAGGCAAAGGTTTTCCCTTGATAGGTTTTCTATTTTACCGGTCTTGTGGTGGTAGTTGGGAGACCGAGTTATAGGATCGTTTGCCGTACTATCAAGGGGGCTCTCAAGTTGGTAGCTTGATCGTATCGTTAGTAGAGAGCTCAAACCATTGCATCCTTGCATCATGCTTCTTGGTTCTTGTTTTGTTATCTTTTTGAGTCTTAGAGCTTATGGTCATCTTGATGACAAGCTTGAGTTCGTCGAAAACGGAGTTCGCATGCGTCTTCTATGATGTTTTCGGTGTTGGAGGTTTTACTGGTCTTATCCGATGAAGGGTTCTCACCATTTTCTTATGGGACTTTTCTCATTTGCTTATTCTTGATATTTATATCAATATTGTGTTAGCCCATGTCGTTAGCTTTCCAACAAACTTGGTTTCGTTGAATTCGGAGTCCGTTTGCAAAAGTTGTGGCTGTTTTGGTAAAGGCTGCAGCGGTAGTACCGCTCCAGAGCAGTAGTACCAAAATCTCGTGTTTTCTCTCTCGTTTGGGCTGTTTTGGCCGTGCTAAGCGGTAGTACCGCTCCTCCAAGCGGTAGTACCGCTTGTGCACGACCTGAGCACATAACGGTTGGATTCGGGAGGTCCTATAAAAGGGGGTCTTCTTCCCCAATGAACCTTATCCTTTGAGCTCGTGTTCTTCCCCCATTGTTGACCTTCTTCGAGCTTGCTAACTCTCAATCCCTCCATGGATTCTTGCTAGTTTTTGAGGGAAAAGAGAGAGGAGATCTAGATCCACATTTCCACCAATCACTTTCTCCTCTATGTGAGGGGAACCCCTTGGATCTAGTTCTTGGAGTTCTTGGTGTTCTCCTTCTTGTTCTTCCTCTCATTTTCCTCCCTAGCATTAGTTGCTTCGGTGGGATTTGAGAGAGAAGGACTTGGGCACTCCGTGTGCCCTTGCCATCGCATTTGGTGCATCGGTTTGAGTTCTCCACGGTGATACGTGGAAGTTACAAGTTGAGAAGCTTATTACTCTTGGGTGCTTGGTACCCTTGAGCTTGTTCCTCTTGGGTGCTTGGGCGCCCTAGACGGTTGGTGGTGTTCGGAGCTCAATCATTGTGGTGTAAAGCTCCAGGCAAGCGTCGGGGTCTCCAATTAGGTTGTGGAGATCGCCCCGAGCAATTTGACGGGTACCGTGACCGCCCCCAAGGGTTGCCAAAGTGTACGGGTTCGGTGACCGCCCCCAAGGGTTGCCATTTGTACGGGTTCGGTGACCGCCCTCAAGGGTCCCTTAGTGGAATCACGGCATCTTGCATTGTGCGAGGGCGTGAGGAGATTACGGTGGCCCTAGTGGCTTCTTGGGGAGCATTGTGCCTCCACACCGCTCCAAACGGAGATTAGCATCCGCAAGGGTGTGAACTTCGGAATACATCATCGTCTCCGTGTCCCTCGGTTATCTCTTACCCGAGCCCTTTACTTATGCACTTTACTTTGTGATAGCCATATTGTTTCTTGTCATATATCTTGCTATCACCTAAGTAGGTTTTCTTGCTTAGCATAAGTTGTTGGTGCACATAGGTGAGCCTAGTTGTTGTAGGTTTTGTGCTTGACAAATTAACCGCTAGGTTTATTCCGCATTTGTTCAAGCCTCAACCGTAATTATTTTAAAGCGCCTATTCACCCCCCCTCTAGGCGACATCCACGATCTTTCAATTGGTATCAGAGCCTCGTCTCTCTTTGTTGGGCTTAACCGCCTAGAGAGTAAAGATGTCGACTAGAGGATTAGGATTCTCTGACAC
Source organism: Triticum dicoccoides (assembly GCF_002162155.2). NCBI lineage: Eukaryota > Viridiplantae > Streptophyta > Magnoliopsida > Poales > Poaceae > Triticum > Triticum dicoccoides. Next base: position 813,636,990 of record NC_041385.1, read on the forward strand.
TCTTAGTTTCGATGGCATAAATTTTGATGTTTGGGTAATTCGCATGCTTAATCTCTTTTGGGTCATGGACCCAAATTTAGAGCGAATTGTAGATATGGGTTTTTCTCCTCCAAAGGATCCCCAAAGATTATCTTTAGAGGATGAGAAAAACTCTTATCTCAATGCTCAAGCCTCTAATGTGCTTTTCGATGCTTTGAGCAATGTAGTTATATTTCAACTCATGTCGTTCCGGGATGCTCATGAGTTATGAACAAAGCTTCAAGATAAATATGGTGTGTCCAATATTTGTGGGGATGATTGTTCTCCCTCCACCTCCGGTCGTATAGTCTTCTCAACTTCTTCTACTTCACCTACATGTGGTTTGCCACAAGGAAATGATATGGTGAGTAGTGTTGGTCATTGCAATGATGTTAGTATGCTTACTGTGGATGATCCTTCATCACTATATTATTGCAATGCTCCTTCTTTGGGCTTTAACACTTCGAGCACTCCAAATGTTTCACATGCTTGTGTTGATAGTCCTTGCATATCATGTAGAAATTGCTTGACTAAATCGCATGATGATATGCTTACTATGTCTTGTTGCCATGATAAAAATGCATCTATTTCCTTGAATTATTGTGCTAACAATGTAGAGGAAACCGAACACTCCATGGAACAAGATGTGGTGTTTAATGGTGCCTCAAGGGATCCTACATCATCATCTATTGCTTTTTGCCTTATGGCTAAGGCATCAAAGGTATCTCCTACTTTGTACCCCAATATGTCTCTTGATGATGATGTTGATGCTAATGATGATGAGGATAATGATGAAGAGAATGATAACGTTGCCTCCTTAAAAACTAAGGGGGAGATGATTTTTAAAGCTCTTCATAAAAATAAAATTGCTCGTTCCAACTTCATGTAAATTATGTCCATTGCCATTGAGGGCAAGAAATATATTGAGGAGTTGGAATCTCATCTCGAGGAGCATGAGGTCACCATTGAGAAAATGGAAGCTCATGGGCGTGATTACGCAAATGAGATCGCAGAGCTATCTCAAGCTCTTGAACATGAACAAACCACCAAGGAATCTCTTGAGGAGACTTTTGCTCTAGAATTGTCTAGAGTGAAGGAATCTACTGATAGAGCTCTTGAGGTGGCCAATGTTTTTGAAACTAAAAATGCTAAGCTTGAAGTTGCTCATGCTAGACTCCTTGAGGATTTTGAGCACCTTGAAAATGGCTCAAGGGTCATCAAGGGTGAGCTCATCAAACTCACCGAGTCTCATGCTCAAATTGAAGCTTCTTATTTAAAAGAGCTTGCCAAGTTGCCTTCTCCTCTTGTTGTTAATGATGATGCTTGTGCTACTAATTCTATTACTTGTGAAGCATCCATTTTGAAGGAGAATGTTGAGCTACGGGCTCAACTTGAGGTGCTACCTTGCAATTATGGGAAATTGGAAGAAAGTCATGAAAAGCTCTCAAGCTCTCATGATGATCTTCTAGTATCCCATAGTGTGCTAAAGATAGCTCATGAGGCCATGATTGCTAAGGTAACATCTAGTGAGCCTCATGTGGATACTAGCACTACTTCTAGTCAAAATAGTATATTGCCATGTGCTAGTCCTTGTAATTCATCTACTCACAATGTTGGTACATCTTGTGATGAATTGCTTTCCTTGCCTTGTTGCTCTAACGATGAAGCTTATACTTCCTCCAGTACTTGTGTTGAGACTAACCATGTAGAGGAAATCAAAGAGCTCAAGGCCCAAGTCATTTCTTTGAAGAAAGACTTGGAAAAGTGTCATGAAGGGAAGGCCACACTCAACAATATCTTGAGTGTGCAAAAATCCCCCAATGACAAAGGTGGACTTGGATTCAACTCCAACAAGAAGAAGAAGTCCAAGTTGAACAAGAAGAAGGGCCAAGAACAAGTCAATAATTCGGCCAAGATTGTTTGCTTCAAGTGCAAAGTCGAAGGGCATCATGTTAGATCTTGCCCATTGAAGAAGAAGGCCATTAGCGTCAAGCAACAAGGGAAGAGGGCACAAGTTCAATCTCATGCTCAACATCAAGTTGAAGAAAGGCCTCTTCCCAAGAAGACTCAAGTTAATGCTTCTCAAATTGAGAAATCAAGTGAGAAGAAAGTGAAGAGTAGACGTTGCTACTTATGCCGTGAGAAAGGTCACGTCGCTTCTTCATGCACTAGTGGTAACTTATCCAACCCAATTATTATTGATGATATCTATTCTCTTGGTAAGGATAAGGTTGGCAATGTGTTTGCCAAGTTTGTTGGTACTCAAAGTGGTGTCAAGCAAAGAACCATTTGGGTAGCCAAACCTATTGTGACTAACCTCTTAGGACCCCAACTTGGTTGGGGACCAACAAGCCCAAACTTAATCAATAGGTGGTGTTGGAGGTCATTGGAGACTTGGCTACATTATGAAGAATTAAGGGGACTTCATCTTTCTTGTTGTCTCAAGCCAAGTCAATTGGGTCGTCAAGTTTCTATCTTATATCCAATGTGCCTCCTTGCGGTAACTTGTACTTAAATTGTTTACATTGAAAGTTACTTGCCCCTTTGCATGTTTTGGTTTTGTTCCTTGCATGTGTATATGATGTGTCTCTGAATTGCCTTTGTGTATGTTGGTTTGCACATCATGTACTTGTGTGTAGTTCGTTGAACCTTAGTGCATCTTGTTTATTTCTTAGTTGGCTCTTGTGAGAGATTAATGGAATATCCATTATGGGGGAGTGGTGTGCTTTGTGCACCTCACAATCCTATAAATGTGTGCACATGAGTAATACCATCTAGTATTGATATTTCAAGATTATCTAGTCGCTAGGTGGTATATCTTTCATGAGAAATTCAAATTCAAAAAATTCTATTGATTATCTCGTGTTGGATCCTCTTATTGCCTCTTGTTAAGTTTTCTTCATTGGTATCACATTATGGGGGAGTAATATGCTATGTATATTACTAGCCTAGAAAATGTGTACATTTGAGATGTTGTCACCTAGTGTTGATATTGTAGATTATCTTGTTCCTAGGTGGCATGTTAGCTCTACAAGTTGCAATTTGCTTGTGTGTGGTGTGAAGATGATGTTGGATATCCTTGCTATCTACCACCGGGAATTCTTTCCATCTACTTCTTGTCTTTTGACAATTGGTAGTCATTTATGTGTGGTAGAATTTATTGATCATCTTTACATTGGCTTTTGTTTTACTTGCCTTTTCTCTTGCCAAGGATTGTGTCAACTCCCATTGTCTTCCATACCACTTGTGGATCTTGTTTATTTCTTGTTCTTGTCTAGTGTTTTCTAGATATAGTGAAAGCGGTGATCCCACCTTGTGCATTTTGTATTCAAATACAAATCCTATATAATGCACAACTCGTGGGGGGAGCTATTCTATTTTCTTCAGAACACTCTTCTTGTGATCGTTATCAAGTGTGTTTTGGTGGAAGGCAAGCCATTTCTTTTTGGTACTTTGTGCCATCATGAAACTTTGCTGAGAGCTTGGTTTGTTTGGAACCATCCTCTCTTTGGGAGTTTGACATCTTTTGTTTAGTGTGTATCAATGGATATCTCATTCCTTGATGTATCTTTAATGATATCTTCCAAGTGATGATTTCTCCATTTGGTATCCTTTTCACTTGGCATTTCTTTGTCTTTTGGTTTCGGGTTTTGTAAGTCTTGAGCATGCATGTTTACTTCATGTATTTCATTTGGCATGCTTTCTTTCTTTGACTCAATATATAGGGAAAACTCCACCTAGTCTCAATTTGGATGAGATGTGCATGAAATTCATTTTCATATCTATATGCACATATTTTTGTGGAGTTTGTCCTATGTATTGGTGTTTCTAACTATTTGGTCCCGATGAGTTTGGGTACCGTTTAGTTTGTGTTGTTCTTCTAGGAACGTTTGGAGATGCATTGGATGCTTGGCTCACTCACAAGGAAGGTGTTGTCACCATGTGCATATTGGAGTCAATCTAGGATGATCAATGAACTACTATCTACCTTCAATTGGTATCTACTACATCCTTCCAATGATATCCCGGTAACAAGTATCTATTCATGCTTTCCCTTCTTGTATTCAACCTTGTGTAGGTTGCATCTTGGCATGATATTCATTTCATATCTTGTGATACTTGTTTCCCTTCTCAAAGCATCCCAACGATGATCTCTTGTTGCTAGTTGTGATGTCTTTGATGTTCGTGCGGTAGGAATTCATTTATATACAATAAGACCATATCTAGCCATGTGCTATGCTTCCAGGCAAATATCTTATTGGTATATGTATGTCTTCCTTTTGGATATCTTGTTCCTTCGTGCTGTAACTATTTCGGGTGTACATCCTTCTTTGTAGATATATATCATCATGATTTCGTCTACCTAGAACCCTATACACTTGAGAGAACTTACATCTCTAGTAGATATCTTTTCTTTCACGTCCACCTTGTCTTTCTTATGTTATTTCTTTGGTGGTTCCCTGAAATCTTTTGCCTTGAGTGCGTGTCCTCTATTGTAGCATCTTGATGCACTCTTGTGTGGTGAAGATTATTTTCCTCATGCTTGTCTTTACGAGGCTTTTGCCATCTTAATTGGTATCCCTCGTCTTGATGAGGCTTTCATCTTCTATGTTCACCACGGGTTGTCACAAGCATAGGTTCTTTATATGCTTATTAGTAAGCTTGTGAACCCATTTGCTAGTTGTGTGTGGGAATGATAGGCCTTGCACCGTGTGCCTCATTCTTTCAAGACTATGTTGATGCTTAATGCTCATCCTATTTTTAGTCTTCTCAAGTGCTTCGCCATGACTCACACACATCATTTTGGTTGAGCCTATTCTTAAGTTGCCTCTTTTACTTGTTGCTCAACCATGTGCTTGTTGCAAGCGCTAGGCTTTGTTTCCTATATCCTCACTTGCACTGGATGTAAGTTTCTATTGATTTTGGGGGAGCTATGATCCTATTTTGTGCACTTTGTATCCAAATACAAATATTCTTATGTGTGCACAAATCATGGGGAGCTTCTCTAGCTTATTTAGAACACTCTTTTGCTCATATCATAATATCCTTCATTCATGTGGCTCATAGGATCTTTGGTCTAGTTGGTTCAATTGATATCATTTGATTGCTTGCTTCAATTGGTATCTTTTGATTGCTCGATTGCTTGTTTCTCTCTTTGTTATGTCTTTGTGGCATATCACTCTTTTGCAATCTTTGGGCCTCAATATAGTTTTGTCTTCCTCCAAGTATTTACCATTGGATATGTGTATTGCATTCCACTCTATTTTTGAGAGATACACAATTTATGGAGGAACACTCTTTATATTGGCCTTCTAAGCTTTTCACCCATTTTGGCAATCGATGCCAATGGGGGAGAAGTTTCAGAGAGTTTTGTGGAGAAGTCTAGAGAGTTATCTCTTCTTGCTTTGTTTTTGTTCCTTAGCATTTGCATCTCATTCGCATGCACTATTAGTTGTTGCATTGCATGGTGATGCATAATTCCTTATATAAACTCTCTTGAAAGTGATTGTCATCAATTACCAAAATGGGGGAGATTGAAAGAACATACGGTGCCCCCATGTTTGGTTTTGGTAATTGATGACAATCTCTATGGACTAATGGTTGTCTTGAGTTGTATTTGAAGGATTTGTCCATAGGTTTTTCTTGAAGTCCATGTGTTGGTTTCAAGGAGTTTTTGAGTTGACCAAGGTGCTATTAAGGAATTATCCAAAGATTGGTCATGCGAGTGTTGAGCTTATTGCAAGCATGTCTTGAAGAAGAAGGTTGTGTGATCATTCATGTTTACCTTCAAGACATCATCCAAATGAAGAGAGTTGCAAAGATTCAAGGTTGATCAAGACTAAGTCAAGAGTGAATCAAGTTGATCAACTCACAAAGCGTAGAAGATGTACCGAGAGGGATCAAGTGATCCCATGGTATGGTAAGCATTGTCCATTACACTTCTTGTACTAACCCATGGTCTATGTGAGAGTTGTATGTGGGGTTAGGTACGTATCCATGGGCTTGCGTCAAGAGGAAGATATCATACAACCCATGGAAAGGATGACATCAAGTGGTGATCGTCATCAAGATTGCTGTGTGCAAGTTCAAGTGGAGCATCACAAAGAGATCAAGTGCTTGAATCTTGCCATCCATTGTGGTGTCAATGGACTTGTGAAGATGTGCCGAAGAGTGGCTCACCCATAGTGAACTATGGGGGAGCAATCATCTAGTCTTCATCGAGCCAACGCAATCAAGAAAGGTGGTCCAACTTGAGGGAGTCAAGATCGTCTTCATCTAGCTCGAGTGGACCATGTGCAAGGCAAAGGTTTTCCCTTGATAGGTTTTCTATTTTACCGGTCTTGTGGTGGTAGTTGGGAGACCGAGTTATAGGATCGTTTGCCGTACTATCAAGGGGGCTCTCAAGTTGGTAGCTTGATCGTATCGTTAGTAGAGAGCTCAAACCATTGCATCCTTGCATCATGTTTCTTGTTTCTTGTTTGGTTATCTTTTTGAGTCTTAGAGCTTATGGTCATCTTGATGACAAGCTTGAGTTCGTCGAAAACGGAGTTCGCATGTGTCTTCTATGATGTTTTCGGTGTTGGAGGTTTTACTGGTCTTATACGATGAAGGGTTCTCACCATTTTCTTATGGGACTTTTCTCATTTGCTTATTCTTGATATTTATATCAATATTGTGTTAGCCCATGTCTTTATCTTTCCAAGAAACTTGGTTTCGTTGAATTCGGAGTCCGTTTGCAAAAGTTGTGGCTGTTTTGGTAAAGGCTGCAGCGGTACTACCGCGACTAGAGCGGATGTAATTTTTTACTACCGCTCCAAAGCAGTAGTACCGCTGCTCCTGAGCGGTAGTACCGCTCCAGAGCAGCACTACCGTGGCTCCTAAGTGGTAGTACCGCCCCGGACCAAAATCTCGTGTTTTCTCTCTCGTTTGGGCTGTTTTGGCCGTGCTAAGCGATAGTACCGCTCCTCCAAGCGGTAGTACCGCTTGTGCACGACCTGAGCACATAACGGTTGGATTCGGGAGGTCCTATAAAGGGGGGTCTTTTTCCCCAATGAACCTTATTCTTTGAGCTCGAGTTCTTCCCCCATTGTTGACCTTCTTCGAGCTTGCTAACTCTCAATCCCTCCATGGATTCTTGCTAGTTTTTGAGGGAAAAGAGAGAGGAGATCTAGATCCACATTTCCACCAATCACTTTCTCCTCTATGTGAGGGGAACCCCTTGGATCTAGTTCTTGGAGTTCTTGGTGTTCTCCTTCTTGTTCTTCCTCTCATTTTCCTCCCTAGCATTAGTTGCTTCGGTGGGATTTGAGAGAGAAGGACTTGGGTACTCCGTGTGCCCTTGCCATCGCATTTGGTGCATCGGTTTGAGTTCTCCACGGTGATACGTGGAAGTTACAAGTTGAGAAGCTTATTACTCTTGGGTGCTTGGTACCCTTGAGCTTGTTCCTCTTGGGTGCTTGGGCGCCCTAGACGGTTGGTGGTGTTCGGAGCTCAATCATTGTGGTGTAAAGCTCCGGGCAAGCGTCGGGGTCTCCAATTAGGTTGTGGAGATCGCCCCGAGCAATTTGACGGGTACCGGTGACCGCCCCCAAGGGTTGCCAAAGTGTACGGGTTCGGTGACCGCCCCCAAGGGTTGCCATTTGTACGGGTTCGGTGACCGCCCTCAAGGGTCCCTTAGTGGAATCACGGCATCTTGCATTGTGCGAGGGCGTGAGGAGATTACGGTGGCCCTAGTGGCTTCTTGGGGAGCATTGTGCCTCCACACCGCTCCAAACGGAGATTAGCATCCGCAAGGGTGTGAACTTCGGAATACATCATCGTCTCCGTGTCCCTCGGTTATCTCTTACCCGAGCCCTTTACTTATGCACTTTACTTTGTGACAGCCATATTGTTTCTTGTCATATATATTGCTATCACCTAAGTAGGTTTTCTTGCTTAGCATAAGTTCTTGGTGCACATAGGTGAGCCTAGTTGTTGTAGGTTTTGTGCTTGACAAATTAACCGCTAGGTTTATTCCGCATTTGTTCAAGCCTCAATCGTAATTATTTTAAAGCGCCTATTCACCCCCCCCCCTCTAGGCGACATCCACGATCTTTCAGTGGGCCCAGCAACAACAATCGTTGATCATTGGCAAGGTTCAAATATTCGTCTGCCGCTAGGTAGACGTTATCGCAATCACCAGAACCCTGTCATTCATCGTTGCTAGCCATGTTTCCTACGATTAAATCTAGTCAATTAATTCTAGACCTAATAAAATGAATAATGACATAAAAAGGCCTATGTTTTGCAGGAACGCTGATTCCTTCCTAGTGCGGCAAATCCCGGGCACTAGATATGTCCTAGTTTGTAGCACAAGTCATCCCGAAGTTCACGGAAAATTTTGGCATGACCTTTGCTAAAAAGTGGACAAATCGAGCACCTGAAATTTGCCAAAACGGAAATGAATCAACATTCTGGCAAAACATAGGCCACTCGGCTTCATTCCCTGGAAACAACAAAAGGCCAGTTGTGCACAATCGAGGAATTTTCATATATCATGACCACTTCAATGTTTCATACTTCAAGAAAATCTACAACTACTTAAGCACCCATTGATGAACCCTAGGAATTATACAACTATATAAGTACTTAAGCAACTATATATACAACCCTATAATATATTTAGTTAACTACTTAAGCATATACAAGTTTGTCATAAAAATAATATTTAATTAAGTACTTAAGCATATACAAATTTGTCCTGAAAATTCAGTTAACTACTAATTTCATTCATTTAGGTCATTCATTTAACTTCACCTAATTAACCTAGTAAAACCCTACTTCGCTAACTAAAAAACATCTAATTAACATCTACTAGTATCAGTACTGCCCTAACCTAATTTACATGTACTTAATTACCTAACCTAGTTAGTCAACAAAATTAACCTAAATTAACATCTAGTTAGTTACCTAACCTAATTAACATCTACTTAGTTACCGAACCTACTTCCCTAACTAAAAAACATCTAATTGACAATACCACTACTGCCCTAACCTAATTAACATCTAATTAGTTATCTAACCTAGTTAGTTAACCAAACATCTAAAAACATCTAATTAACCTAGTTAGTAAACCAAATTAACCTAGCTAGTTCACTTAGTTACCTAACCTAGTTAGTTTACCTAAATTAACCTAGCTAGTTCACTTGGTTCACTTAGTTAACCTAATGAATTAAATTCACCTAAGTTAATTAACCTAGAGGGAGGGGTGTGGGGCTTACCGAGAGGATGGACGACGAGGGAGCAGGAGCGGACGAGGGTGGCAGGGGAGACGAGGGAGCAGGGGCGGCGAGGGAGCAGGGGCTCCGGTGACGGTGACGGCGGGGGAAGGGGCGACGAGGGAGCAGGGGTGGCGAGTAGAGGACGAGGGTGGCTCCACGGGCGCGCGGCTCTGGTGGCGGCGATGGCGGCGACGAGGGCAGGGCACCGAGGGAGCGCAGGGGCGGCGAGGGAGAGGTTGGGGTCTGGCAAGCAGATTGGGGAATTGGGGGAAGGAGGGACGCGCGCGAAGCGATAAGTCAAACATAATAGTAGCGATTTTACAAAACATGCGCTATAGCTACTTAGCTATAGTGGTTTTTGTAGAAACGCGCTACGGCTATAAATAAGTTAGCTATAGCGCGTGTTGGGAAAATGCACTATAGATAAAGTAGCTATAGCGCTTTCGTAGAAACGCGCTGTTGCTATTGCTTTCATTTTTTTCTTTTTCTTTAATTTTCCTTTTCTTTTTCCTTTCTTTTTTCTCTTTTTTTATCTTTTGTTAGTTGCGGCACTGTCGCCTTAAAAGGCGCTGCTACTATTTTGTTAGCAGTAGCGCGGTCCTTAGAAGCACCCTGCTACTATACCAAGCCTGGCTGCAACCGTTCTGGTCGTCATAGTAGCAGCGCTTTTTATGGTGAGCACGCTACTACTATCTTCGTGGTAGTAGCGCTATATCCTGACAAGTGCTACTGCTACGTAGCAGTAGCGCTTTGCTTTAACAAGTGTTACTGATAAGTGTCTGTGTATAAGCTTTTTCCTAGTAGTGGTGGCGCGGCCACCCCGCGCCGGAGGCGCTCCTGTGGTTGTGGATCTCGCCTGACCCACCTGGGCTTGGGCGGGCCGGCTGCTCGATTCTATGGCGACGGGCTAGCGCGGTGGGCCTGGCCACGTCGGCTGCTTAGGCACCATGGTGGTGTCGTGGCCAGTCAGGCGGCGGCCGCGGCTGGACCCTTGTCGTCTAGTCCCTGTCAAGGAAGGCGGCAATCCGTGCACAAGATGCTTGATGGAGGTTCTTCGTACTGATCTGGGTGAAATCCTGCTCTCGGCTAGCTGCCAAGGCCGGCGATGGCGGCGCTCTTTTGTGTCGTCCCCTTCTTAAATGCATCACCCTTGAGAAGTTCCGAACCACTATCTGCTACCTTCAGGGGAAAACCCTAGATCAGTAGATCAGATGACATTTGGCGCTCTTGTGTTGTTTCTCCCTTGGGGGTGTCATTCTTGGTGGTGTACACTAGGTCGAGGGACTAGTGAACGACATCTTTGGACTCGCGCAGTGGATACTCGGCGGCCGGCGTGCGGCGATGGACTCGCGCAGGAGGACGACGCTGTCTGACATGGTGGCGTCGATGGCAGAGAGGCCTGGCAAGGCCGATGTGTCAGTATTTGCTCTGAATATGCATCGATGATGGTGACGGCCCTTGCAGCTTGCGCGTGTGGTGCCCACTGAGAGTGCGCCGGACCGGTGTGTGACCCAGTCCTGACATTGCGGCTTGGATGGCGTACCCGACTTTATATGTTAGTCGTTGGTATGATGTCTGTTTGGTATTTGGCTCGGACATTCGGCACCCCTTCATCAAGGAAATAGGAGTAGCGACAGGTGTTGCCAAGATGGAGGCTTCAGTCATACTGTTGTATTACTTTGTAAGGTCTTTGTGAATAATTAATAAAATGACTGCATCGTTCAGATGCAGAGTCCCGGGGTTTATCCTCCCTTTAAAACAAACATGTGAAAACTTTCATGGTAAATATTTATGGTTCCTCATTTGGAATTTTTTGTAGTACAAAATTGCAACACATGTCCTTTTACCATTAAATTTGCACAAATGTAGTTATTTCGCTAATTTTTACTGTTTTCCCAACTACCCATGCAACCGAGGAAATGCTCTTTGAATCTCCTCCTCCGTCTCACATGCAGCCACATGAGCAGGCGTGGCTGATTATACATGATAAATGCAGAACTAACCGACATGATCATACTGGGACCGATAATGGCGATAGAACCTGCGCGATAGGAGGAGGACGACGATGGGCCAGGAAGAGCAGTGCGGTTGAGATCCAACTCCGGGACGTGTACCTGCAAGCAGACGCAGACACAGACACAGGGTGCTACTTAGTGGCTGGAGGGAGGAGGCCCACTGTTTGATCTACCCTAAAAAGGCTCGTGCATCATGGATCCAATGCTGCTCCTCATGTCACATGCGCCGGATGCACAAGTAAAAAGAAGCAATAGTTATAGAATTAAAAAACATCTCAAGATTTGGCAATAAACATATCCATGTTTTTTAGATGCGTGGAAAAATTCATGCAAAAAAGACATGTGCTGTGTACCCGCAGAAAAAAAAAAGACATGTGCTGTGATTTGGATTTTCATTCCCAGAAATTTGCACAGACGCAGTTAATTTCGCTGATTTAACTGTTTTCCAAACTACACATACAACCACGTAAATGCTCTTATAATCTCCTCCTGACTCATTATAATTAACTTTTGAGAAGGCCGTGGAGTCCAGTACACTAGACTTGTCTTCTGTAACAAAAATAAAATCATAAATTGTTCGAGGCTACTTTGAGAACGAGTTGATGTGAGTGTGATCGTACACCTTGGAGCCTATTTGATTCATGCGATGCTCAAAATACAAGAATAGAAAAAACATTGGATTGTGATGTCATGTCTATCCAAATCCTACACGAATTTGGTTTGTTTGGTTGCGTCACAGCAAAAGCAAAAGGTTCTTGCCAAGAGATCTTATTTTCTTGAGGGAATTTCCAAGAGATTTGAGCTTTCCTATAAAATTTAGTACAAGAGAATCGCAAGAAAAAATTCTGTGACATTTAATCTACGAATCAAACGACCGGCATAAGAATTTTTTCAAAGGATTCTGATCCTCCAAAACTTGCATACAAATATTTTGAATCGAAGGGCCTAGACTGTTTAGAGCAACTCTAGCAGGGTCGCCATAATTTGAATCACCAAAGTACCATGAAGATGATTGCCAAAAAAATATGGAGGCTCCAGAGCTAGTGGGTAGAAGTCGGAATCGCTAAAAGTACAACTTTCATATTTCCTCTTTTCGCGTGGGGTCAATTTGTCATCGGCTACTTACCATGGAATTTTCCTCCCGCCACGTTCTCACCACGTGCACGAAATTATGGAGTGCACAGTATAATGTCCTTTTCGTGCTCCAAATATAGAGGTTGGGAGGTCAGAGTTAGACGTGTGAGGGACGCCATGGTCGATGTCAAGTGGGGGTGGCCGGTGTCAAGTTAGTCGCCATGAAGCCGTGGTCGCAAGGAGGCGCCGAGTTAGTCATGGGCACAGTGGTGCAGCTGGAAGAAGAAGGTGTTGATGAGGCTTCACAACGGGTTTGCCAAGTCTGGAGACACGTTCTGTTTGAAGGCACCTGGCGGTGTTGCCAGCATCGGGCATAGTAAACGGATGAAGTCGATGTTGACGAGGCGTCGCACCAGTCCTGCCAGACCCAAGGATACATCGTAGACGAAGGTGCACGTCGGTGTTGCCAGCACCAGGCATGCGTAGACAGAGACCAGTACGAGCTGTATGTCATGTCAAGGGGGGCTAGCAGAGGAGGTCTCGACAATGGTTGCAGCACCAGTCTATCCTATATTTGCTAAATAATCACGATACTCAACCCGTACGTTGAAGGAAACATAGTTCACACGCTTTTGCTAGCAATGAAGTTAAAATGAGTCATAATAGTGTCTAGATGATTTTCTTTTTATCGAGAGAAATTACACTCGATGATTTCCCATAGCAAGTTGATCATGTGCCCGGGGGGCGTGGTGCCCAGCATACAGGATGTGCCAGATCCAGCTTTGATCAGACATGGTTAGAATACGACTTAAATTATATACGTATAAGAGTGATTTCCACTAACTTATTTACCCCAACATGTAAATATGCCATATTATCACACAATTATGGATGAGACAAGACATACTCAACATGCAACCATGTATAAAAAAAAAGACCCACCACCACATGCAACCATACATGATTAAATACTTTTCATTCTATTACTCTATTTATAGTATTTTACAACTATACATAATCAATTATAATAAGTTGTATGTATTTTAAATTTTCATTCATGTGTTATTAATCCAATATCCATACTCCACGCAATTGAATCACACTGAAATATATTGCAACCGATCCTTGCAACAATGCGCACGGTATCATCTAGTTCACCTAACACCTGAAAACAAAACCATGACAAATAACAGCATACTCAGGCCATGTTTGAGAGCGAAGTATTCTAAGAATGCTCTAGATTTTAAGAATACTATAGTTTTCATGAGAAAATTCACAACCTTCCAGTTGCCACACCCCTGGAATTATTGATAGATAAATAAGTTCTAGGTTTCAACTAAGCAATAATCCAACTCCATTAAAAACAATATATATAAAATAGTAGGGCTCAGAAGCAAAATCAGATATATAATTCAAATTAAATCATGTTATGATAACTACTAAAATACGTGAAAAAATAATAACCTCAAATTCTACAGTCGAGTTTGACGGATAATTTTTATAGGGATTGGTGACCATGACGTGACTAGCACCTCCCCTAGGCCCATTGGTGCCGCTGCGGGTTTCTCGGCCTTCCATCAGACAATATGGCGATGGGAGGGTGAAGAAACCCCGGATCCGTGTGTCAGGTCGGTGTCCCATAGGGTTTTCAAGTCTTTATCGACGGTGGAGTTAGGGCAGTGGCAACAATGGGAATAATGGTTTTTTCAGCTTTCCTCGTGATCTTGTCCTTCCTCGAAGTGATCCTGACGAGTCGAGGTGTGGTGTCTTTCGTTTAGAATGGTTAGCGTTTCTCCACGACGGAGGTAGACTGCAGAAGTCTAACATCTCCTATTGCATAAAATAGCTTTTGTTAAAAAAATCATTTGGGATGAAAATTTTCACTGTATTCTATAATATCAATAATATATTACTGTGTGTTCTAGTAATGTTAGGAATCTGTTTGTATTTTTATTTTAGCCAAATAGACCTCCTGTTCAGTATAATTGCTCAGCCAGAGATTACTATTCATCTTGCTGTACAGGGGCGGCCCATTTCTATTCATCGCTGTGTGCGCTGGAGCAGCAGCAGCACAACGCCAGCAGGCCGGCCCATTCCCCGCACAGCCACGGCTCACCTTGCAGCTCACTATTTTTCTTCCTTCTCTGCCGCTGATGCTTGGGGCCTACACGGTCATCTCCTGGCCCTCCTTGGTGCAAGTTATTTCTGGGACGGCAATCTGCACAGATCATGGTCGCCAGCGTCTTCGCATCTACATTGATGACTTCCATTTCAATACTTCTACAAGTTCCTGGTTTTCAACAAGGTCACTTCGGTAAGATGGAGGCTCAGAAGCAGCAACGAGCTCTCCTCCTGGTGCGCCGCTAGAAGGAAGACGGTGTTGATATCTTCAAGGACTTGCTTGTAATTTGTATTCTTGAAAATAACTTCTCTTATGGACTGATTGTATTCAATATATGCCTTTGGGCCTTTTGAAAATAATGTGGTCATATCAAATGTAAACCTTATTCATCCATAGAGTGCCATACAAATAAAAGAATAAAAAAAGGTCTAAACACAGCGAGCACCTGACCTGAGAAGCTTATGGATTGTGCACAAGCTTAATGAACAATGAAAGGCCTATATGCAGGTCAAGTCTGGCCCAACAAAACAAAGCAAGGACGAAAACACACAAATGACGCTAGGGCTATATATCACCCATATTGATTCCTAATAGGAATCGTCTATGTGAGGCGTCTAGCGACCCGGCCCAATAAGTTTTCTATAGGTATAGTTTTCCTTAGTTTTCTATATTATTTTATTTTTACTATGGTTTTATGTATTTATTTACCTTTATTTCTACATTTTTATTTGGCTTTTCTTTGTTGTAGGTTCGTGTAGTCTGCTTTTTTATGGTTTTGTGTTCTTTTATTTTTCCTCAGTTTTGTTTGTTTTCTCAATTATTTCTTTGATTTTATTTTTGCAGTTTGCTTTAGTTTTCTTTGTTCTCTCATTGGTTATTTTGGTTTTTCTTTCTTTGTTATACCTTGTTTTTTTTTCTGTTTCTTTCTCTTTTTCTTTCTTTCCTTTGGGTTTTTCTATTTCTCTTTTTGTTTCTTATTCGGTTTTTATTGTTCTTCTTCACACATGTCTTATTTTTAGAGTACACAATGAACATTTCTAAAGCACATGCGAAACATTCTTATGATACACTTTGGACAATTTCAAATGCATGATTTACATTTTTTTTCAAAAAATACATGTTTTCAATACACAGTGACGTTTTTCCAAATAAAAGTGGCACATTTTTTCAATGGATATAAGTATTTTTTTAACCTGCGGCAATATTTTATTACATTGTGTAAACAATTTTTTGAAATGTCACGAACACTTTTTTATCGCCGGAATTTTCTTTAAAATGTCACATACCCTTTTTAATGGGATGAAACATGTTTTATCCATTATGAGTGTTTTTACATTGTATACATTTTGTTGCAATGTGAGAAAAAACATTACGGAAACTCGTGAAACATTGTTTTTAAATGGTATGTACGTCTTTCTAAAGTATGAAACATTTTTTCAATTATTCGAACATTTTGTATATACTTTAGAAATACTTTCAAAATGGCACATACATTTATTTACACACATGGAATTTTTTTGATGTAACACACATTTTTCATACACATGATGAACCTTTTTATTTACGCGTTTACATTTTTTGATGAATGGTTAACGTTTTTTCAATATTTATATAAATTTATTTTTTACTATATATATTAAAAATATTACGTGATATGAAAAGGTGAAAGCAAAATGAAAACAAAAAAAGTGAAGAAAAAGAAAATATGTGCATGGCATCAGTGCGGCGCGGCAGCTGGTTACTGTGAATGCCCAGTTCCCGGTCGAAGCAAGCCGTTCATAGGCGCCGTATTAGGCGGTACATAGCCATACCTCAGAAATGATATGAATGGCTCATAGCAGTACATAATCCTTTGATTGCCTACTAGCGTAGGCAGCTGAGCCAGTCCATTGAAAAAAGGGGAACGCTTCGTCAGCCAAGGGAACGAGAAGATTCCTGTTTGTTTTCGGAATTTCATTCAAGTGTTTCCATCATTGGATTGTTTCTATTTTTCTTTATGTGTTTTCCTTTCTTTTCACCTTTTTTGGTGTCTTTCTTAATTTATAAACATTTTTGGCATCTGTGAACACTTTTTAAACACACACTATTAAAATTGAGATTTGTTTCAGCCATCAATATTTTTTAAATTAAGAAATAATTTCTATTTCATGAACATTTTTCCATACTCACGAACAGTCTTCGAATTTATGATCATTTTTTAATTTCATAAACATTCTTTAAATTCGTAAGCTTTTTCATATTTATGACATTTTTAAAATCCATGATGCTTTTGAAATCATAACTTTTGAGAATTAAACAGTATGTTTTAAAATTGACGACCCTTTTTTCAAATTCGCAGACATTTATTAAAATCCATAAACATTTTTTGAATTCATGAACATTTTTTCAATTCATGAATTTTTATTGAATTCGTGAACATTTTTTTGAATTCAAGAACCGTTTTCAAAATTCATGAATATATTTAAACAAATCTTGAAAAGTTTTTGAAATCACGAACATCTTTTAGTTCAAGAGAATTTTTCAAATTTGTGAAAATATTTTTAAAACCGTGAACCTTTTTTTATTCATGAACACCTGCGCTCGCTGGGAGGACCGTTGGGAAATCCTCGCTCGCGCTGGCTGGAAGAGACTAGTGAGGTGGTCTAGGCTCGTGTAGCAACTGGCGACCTGAGCGACGCGACGCTTCTCTGCTAGCAATGAGCAATACACAACTGTATCCAAGAAAAAAATGGAAGGTATTTGCCAGCATATTGACTCTTTTGAGGAAGTTATTGAGGGGATAAAAATAGTGAGAGGGAGATGGTCACGTACTTTTTCACAAATAGAGAGGCTTTGCCCCATTTGATGCTCATTATCCTGCTATTGTACTTTCACTAATACTGGCCAATGATAGATTAATCATACGGTCGGAGTAGGATTTTCTACAATAATTTACCACAGAACTAGTTAAGGTTTTTGACGGTGTAAAAGTTCTAAAAAATCTTGAAAAGAATACTGAACCAACACACCTATACTATAACATGATCCAACAGAGGGATTAAAGAAATATGACTGGATGTGTCCTGAATAAAAAGAACAAACATTTCAGTATATATTGATCCTGCAGTGAACTGAAATGCTTGTTTTTCCGCTGAGGACACACAAATGCATATTTTTACAATCACACTGTTGGATCATCTTATTATATTAGAGTGAGACTCCCCTATTTATTTCACATTTTTTATTAACTTTTAAACCGTTAAATGTTTAGCGTGCCTTAACTAGTTATGTGGCATGCTATGATAGACACAGTTTTACATACACACACATATATGCCCATGCGTTGCCACGAAATAACAAAAAAAATACATGTACATTGGTCAAATAATTGATGTATTTTGAAATTGTATGTCAAACGACAAGGGAGGAGAGAAGAATTATGTACTTCAGAATTCTACGTCAAACATGATAGCATGTGGTATTCCATCCATATATAGCAGCATGATTCATTATTCCGCTTCTTTTCTCCTCGACAACATCGTGTCTCTTTTTTTGAGCATGACATACAAAAACAAAGAGGTCTCTCGGTCAAGCATCTTTCTCATTGTCAGAAGTCAGTAGTCTATACTTCCCATGGATTGGGCACTTCTCTATGAACTGGTCTTCATGTATCACTGGAAATGAACGACGTGCCAAAAAATAGCATACATGATACAACCACCAACGCATGCAACACTAAAAGCTATAGGAGTTCAGCCCGCCTCCCGGGCCGCTCTCCTCGGGCGACTCTGGAGGCCGCCGCCGCCACCTACCCTCCGCCCCTCTCCACCACTCCCTCCCCTCGCCGTCGCCGGAGGAGGCTGCGGGGCGAAGCCCAGCGGCGGACGGCGGCGGCGAGGTACCTCCCGCCTCGACCACCCCCCACCTGCTCCTTCAAGATCCAACCCGAAAGCTCCGCCGAAATGGCCATGGCGGGCGCCCCGAGCCGGTCTCTCCCTCCCTCTCCCGTGCCGGATCTGGCATGCCAGCCTCCGGATCCGCCCTCCTCCTGCTCTGGGGAGGGGGGGAGGGGGGCTGTCCGTAGCCGGATTCGGACCCGACGCCCTCCCGCTTGGCTGCCTCGGCTCCAGTTGGCTCCCTGGCTGGCTCTCGTCCCTCTCCACCGTTGGCATCGACCACCTCCGCCTCCCCATGCTGCACTGCGAGCTGGCTCCGGCAGCACCCGCGACCGGTGGTTTTCCCCTCCGCGTTCGTGCCCTGCCGTGTTGGCTGCCACGGCAGGGTCCGATCTGGATGTCTTTGCCCCTGCGCCCCGTCCCGTGCTCTGCCACGGGCCTCCTCCCTCTTCCTCCACCGCCGCCCCTTCTATTTTCGTTGTGCTCCTCCGCACGCTCGCCAAACGAAGGTGGCATCATGGCTCCTGAATCTTGGGAGCCCTCCACCTCCCAGATCCCCCGGTGGGTTGTCGTTGTCTCGTGGCTTCACCTGCAGGGGGCGTCGCACTAGTGGTCCTCACTAGTGTCCTTGGCGTCAAGGGTGCCTGCCGGCGTCGCTGCCGGTGGGATTCGCCTGGATCTGGGGCCGTCCATCCCAGCGCTGCCCGGCGCTATTGGTGGTTGCCCTGCGTTGCGTCGTGAGGAGGATGTGACTGGGGTTTGGGAGAAATCCATGGTCGGCCAGCTACTGCTTGCCGAGACAGCGGTGACGCTCCCCGTCGTTCCCATCTTGATGGTGTTGTCTTCATCCCCGGTCTTGTGATGTTTTGGGTGTGCCTTGTGGAGTTCTATGCTTGGTGATGACTTTCGACTACACCGGTGGCACACAGGTGCCGTGGCGTCGTCTCGGCCCGGTGTGACCGTTCGAATGTACCCTATGACACAGGTGGTGTCGCGGCGTTGTGCAGTCTTGGTTGCCCGGTGCTTTTCGATTGCGTCGATGATGCAGTATCGTGGTTTAGTCTCGGCTCGTCGCTGCAGCTCGAGCGACCATGGTCCCCTTGTTGTGATGTTTTGGGCGTGCTCTGTGGTTTTCTACACTTGGTGATGCCCTTCGACTACGTCTGTGCCACACAGGTGCCGTGTTGTCGTCTTGGCCTGGCGTGACCGTTCGAATGTACCCCATAATACAGGTGGTGTCGCGGCATTGTGCAGTCTTGGTTGCCTGGTGTTTTCGATTGCGTCGACGGTGCAGTGTCATGGTTTAGTCTCGGCTCGCCGCTGCAGTTCGAGCACATGTAGTGCCCCTTGTTGTGTTGTGTCCCCCCTCGCCTTGTGTTGTTTTTTGCTTTATTTCTTCCTCTTGTGCCCCCTTGTAGTTCTGGTTCACTTGAACCCTATCTTGTATTAGGCTGCAAAGCCTATAGGCAACAAATGAATACGATTCAGGTGGGGAGG
>NC_041385.1:813657228-813661005 GCF_002162155.2 Triticum dicoccoides
CCCTTGTATGTCTTCACCGTTGGGGATGGGCCTATGGATAATCAAGGTAAAAAAATCCTTCAATAATGTGAAACAAGTTCATAGCTGATACTAACTCCATCAATTATGATGTTATTTTTAAAACTACAAATGTTGCAACATCCTATGATGAAATTTTGTTTAATCAAGGGAAGTTTTGCTTCTTGATATACATCAACAAGTATGCCCATGAGTGGCAGGTCCAAGTCCCTCCATCGGTCGAGACTCTACCAAAAAAGGGAGATGAGTACGAGAGAAAAAGAGGTGCAACAATATCTCATTGGAAGAATCTGTGTAGACGGTGCACATTCTAAGCTCTTCGCAGTCATGCTTGCAAATAAACCCGAGCATGAGCAGCCCGGCCCGACAACCCGGCCCGAGCCCGGCCTGAAAAACCCGGGTCGGGCCGGGTCGGGCTTGACATTCGGGCCGGGCTCGGGCTTTGTTTTGCAGCCCGGAAGATAGTTCGGGCCGAGCTCGGGCTTCAATTTTTCCGTATTTCGGGTCGGGCTTTCGGGCTTCGGGCTTGATTTCGGGCCGGGCTCGGGCTTGAAAATATGGAGTATTCCGGGCTTCGGGCCGGGCTCGGGCTTGAGAAATGAAGGTCAGACTTTTACAAGCCTGGCCCGAAACCTGGCCCGGCCCGACGTTTTCCTAGGTTTACTTGCAAACTATTCTTATAAAAAAATACTAAGGATACAAAGATATGATAGAGCACTTGATCTACTAAATAGTGTTGGTGAGTGATCTAATTCATTCAGAAGCTTACATCAGTCAGTATGAGTGCAAATGCAACATAAATGAAGTTATTAGAGAAAACAAAATTCATTTTGAAAGTTCTTTATGCTACATAGATATACAGTAGGGAAAATGACAACAACTATCATTTCCAAACCCTCCCAACAAAGTGACATCAATAAAAACCAAACGGATTCGTCTGTTTCACCAATGATTTGTTTCATGCCTCACGACAATCTTGCGTGCAAATAGAAAACTCCCTAAGCATAAACCTAGATTTAGCGAGGGAGAGTACAATGCATTTATTGAAATAGTGCTTGTTTTAAGATTGGCTATACAAGGAAAAAAGTGAAAGCATATACCATTATAAACCCTTTTTAATTCAAATGTCCGATACAAAATAAGAACAAAAAGTTAGAAGTACATCGTTTACACAGTGGCGGAGGGGGCAAAGAGGCCTTTGATCTCATCGAACCAAGCACGAATTAAATCAGCAAGCGACCATTCAACCACCTGCGGTATCTCCATTACTAAGTTTCATAGCATTTTAAAACAACTGCAACTGCCGGATTAAATTAGTACAGTACAGAGTAACTATCTGTTGCAACAATTTTGTACAATAAAAGTATGCATGATTGACTTGTTATTTTAGAAAACAGTATGCTGAACTACTAATTGAGCAGTTGTAATGGACAAACTTTGATCTTTGCTTCTGTAGCTAGAAAGAATGCATATACAGGCCAATAATGTTATTGTCTCTATTCTGTGTGAAGTCTCAGCAGGAGTACATAGATCAGTCGGAACATGAGTAGATTAGATCATGGAGGGAGCCCAAGTGCCCCCTGGCTATGTACTGCAACATGATATGTACTTAAAACATGTGTAAACATGACACCAACTAGTTATGCAACCCTCAGATTTTGATCGCTCCTACAAAATTTGTTTATATTGAAGAAAATAATATTCCTGATACTTCTTGAATTAGAATAGACAGATGTTTTCAAATCAAAAAAGGCATGTGTTTTTTTAGGGAAAAGGCAGGGGTACATATCTTGCTATGTTATTCCAAATATGTTTCAGATATTCCGACTCTGTGATATGTTTTTGAAGGAAAAATAATTAAAAGGATATTTCATACTCGCTATGCACAACCGATTTCCAATCTCATAGAGAGAAGTATGTGGAGTGCATAACTCCTGAGAGAAATTAAATAGTATTCAAGCAGCAATATACATGAAGAATGAAAGCTTGGGGCATACTACTTGGAGGAAGAGGCATATATATCAAAACAATGTATTATGCGTATACTTTTCTCCTAAAAGGAATTTCATTAAGGTTTTGGTTTACCAAACCAATCTGCATGGCATTCTGTCAAATTTGCAACCAAGAAAATGTAAATTCACACTCTTCAGGACGCAGCTCGCCGGCATAGATCATGGTCCTATCATTCTAGAATTAATAAATTTACCTTCGAGTTTCTTCCCTCGCGTTCTAATTCCCACCCTGTAGGGCACTGCTGTGATCAAAATTTAGACGTATATACAACCATAACTTGATATGAATAAACAAAGCAAAGTCGATGGAAACTTCAAGATAAAAGCATACATAACATGGATGAGTGGACAAGGGCTCTGATCTAGACATGTTGGTTCTACCATGTTGTGCTAGCTCGATAATGTCATCTGGTAAATAAGCTAAAATATTGCTTAGTTCCCAAAACATATGACACGACACTGGTACCTCCATATATGATGCAATTATTCAACCTAATTGCTTAAAAATGCAGCTGCGCTATCTCGTCGTTCTGAGCACCTTGATCTCTCCAGATAGAAGAACCAACACGCATCATTCCATTGTAGTACCCAATCCCAGGTGAGGAATTCCTTTTTGTAAAATTTAGTGCCCATGATTTGCTGGAGACTTGGAGTTGCATTCGTTGTTTCATAACTCTACAAGGGATGCAAGTGTATCTACTGGAATGAGGATAAAAAACTTATGTGGTGTCAAAGCATAAAATTATTCTAATGAAAATGCAAATTGTAGGTATAGCTTTACATGAGTGAGAAAACAGAAGACCCTAAAATTTTGAATCTACAAAAACTCCATGCATTGTGTGACACTAAAAATGACAAATTATAATGTATTGAGAACTCCCTGTAGACGGAGCGTAAAAAATCTGTTTGTGATGCTAAATCCTAGTAACCAGCTGAGAACTATTATAAATTGTTAAGCTCATACAACAATCTGCAAAACTTTCCGACTGCTTCTCCTTGCATGGTTAGGTCTGAATCCCGCAAACGGAGCTTCCAATTTTTTTTCTCAGTTTTATTAACCCGGCCACCCTATGTTTCTTACTCTTGATCTATCTGTCAAACTTTTTTGCCACACATTTAGATGCTGACATATTTCTCCCAAAGATAGTCGGTTCAAAAAGTATTTATTGGGACTCCTAGTATCTACCGGTAGTTCCTGCTTGTTTTTAAGTTTTAGCTTTACTATCATACAATATATTATAGGTGATTGCAATGATTTATAAGTTGTTTGATTAGTGCCACACAAATACCACAACACCAATTATTTAAAAGAATTGTATCCACTGTACAGTGATGTTTGGACTACTTTAGCAATAAGAACATGTGTTGAACCTGTAAAAAACATATAGGTAAATTCTGAAATTGTAGTATAGGATTAGGTAACCTCGGACTATATTTATTCAGGTACAAAATGGAAGACAATAGATGGGCATCCCCTTGTAAACATAACATCATGGGAACAAACTTACCTTGTGATAGAAGGAAATACTGACATGGTTACATAAAAAAAGATAATAGAGGCATACTTGTGTGTGTGTGTGTGTGTGTGTGTGTGTGTGAGAGAGAGAGAGAGAGAGAGAGATCTTTCTCTCCACTCCTCCTTTCACTCCTTTCACTCCACCTTCATTATTGTGACCATGTCTGAGGCCTCTCCCTTTATAATCTTGTACTTCTACAGAATCCTTGGACCGTTGAAATTCAACCGGAG
>NC_041385.1:813661280-813667914 GCF_002162155.2 Triticum dicoccoides
TATGCCCACCTCCTATCATACCGTATAGACCGACGTCCGTATACCTTGAGTAATGAAAAAAAAAACTGCCGCGCGTGTAGAGGAAAAAAGGCATTTGCACGATCTTCTCGCCCGCCCGATGATCACGCACGTCGATCACGTCGATCACCAACTGTGTGATCACCGCCGACTGAACCCCATCCGACGCCGCATCAGAACGTCGCCGTGGATCAGTCCCGTGTCGACCTACGCCGGAGACGTCTCCACCGCGGCCCTCGTCTTCCACGTTGCCCCCGTCTTCCATCTAACCCTCGTGTTGCACGTCGCCGTCGGACAGCTTGTCGGCTGCGACTGACCGCGCTGTCGTCTGCACGCCGCGGATCCGGCCCTGCATCGACCTACGTCGGCGACGTCTACACCGCGGCCCTCGTCTTCCACATCGCCGCCGTCTTCCATCTATAACCCTCGTCTTGCACGTCGTCGCTGTCTACTCCGCGGCCCAAGGTTTGCCATCTAATCTCGTCGTCTAAACCTAGCATGCTAGATGATATGAGTCACACGTAGTGATCTAGGGTTTATGGTTGATGTAAACATGCCGTCGCAGCGGCGCCTCCCCGGATGACCGCATGTTGTAGGCACATAGAGTTGCACTTGGGCATGATCCACAGTGGAAATTTAACACATGATGAATTCACAATGTTATGCAGTTTGGTCAGTTAGGCGTGTTGCCATGGATGAACAAACCGCATTGACGGGGGATGATAATGGTACTAATAAGGCGACTCGTAATGATAACGATATTTTTAATGAAGATGATGACAGCAGCGACAACGATTCCGTGTCGTCATTTGATATCTTGCCTTCGGAGGATTTTGATCATAATGAACATGACGCAAATAGTGAAAACGTAAGTGCCGTATATTTTGATTTCATCTTTGAATCTGCAATGTATGGCATGGCTAACTATTTCTATATGTATAAAAATTTGCAGGAAGATGTGGATGTTGACAATGTGGAAAATAGTTTACAGGAATCATTCGCGGATAACTTGAGCCAGGTTCGTAGATAGATGTTGTACATCGATGAATATTATGAATTAAATGATAGTAATTAACATATACATTTTCATATGAATTTTGTAGGAGGAGTCAGATGTTATTAGCGGTGATCACGATGAGGGGGAGATCGACATTGAGGAGGCTCGAAGGCAGCAACAAATGGTGGATACACATTGGAAGGTGATGGCTATGACCTTTCGGTCGCAAGGTGATGCATACATATTCTATAACAATCACGCCAAAGAGAACGGGTTTAGCATCAGAAAACAAAAGGTCAAACGAGGTGCTTCAGGAATGATACGGTACCGGAGATTTCTTTGCTCCAGGGCAGGTAGAAGGCAGAGCAAGTTTATAACCATGGAGGGCCACAAGCGCGGGCTTAGACCGGAGACTCGTTGTGATTGCGGTGCACATATGGTGGTGAAGCTGGACAGAGAACGTGGTGTTTGGTTCGTTGCGTCATTCGTGGATGATCACAATCACGCGATGGCTAGTCCCGACGAGGTTTGTTTTCTGTGGTCACACAAACGGATTGGAGAAGGCACGAGGGCAGAGATATTGGCGTTGGAAGCTGTCGGGATAAGAAAGCATATAATAATGGACAACTTTATCAGCAGATATGGTTCGTACGATAAGTGCGGGCTTATCAGGAGGGATATTTACAATCTTTGTTGCAGAGAAAAAATGAAGCTCATTGCAAAAGGTGACGTAGAGACAGCAGTTGGCATTATGAGGAGCAGGAAGGAGAAGGACCCTGAGTTTTTTTTGAGTATGTGCGTGACAAGGAAGGGCGACTGAAGAGTATGTTTTGGTGTGATGCACAGTCACGGAGGGACTATCAGGACTATGGAGATTTGGTTGTGTTTGATAGCACGTATAAGATGAACAGGTATGGTATGTCGTTCGTCCCCTTTGTCGGAGTTAACAACCACCGGTGCACCACAGTGTTTGGATGTGCCATAATTGCTGGCGAGACGGAAGGGACATATGTGTGGCTGCTGCAGACATTTATGAAGGCAAACTGTCAGGTGAAGCCAAAGTCAAAATCACAGATGGTGACGCTGCAGTGATCCGGGCTATTCGGACTATCCTTTCAGATGTTTTCCATCGTCTTTGCTCCTGGCATATCGAGAAAAATATGCAGAGGCACCTGCATTACAAGTCACTGGATGAGTTCAGATCGCTCCTATACTATGCCACTTCTCAAGCGAACTTTGAGCAGAGATGGACCGCTTTCTATAATAAGTGGAAGACGGATAGAACTAAAGAGTGGCTTGACAGGATGTACAGGAAGAAGAGACTTTGGGCAGCTTCATATCTTTCTGACGGGTTTTTTCTTGGTATGCGAAGTAACCAGAGAAGCGAAAGCCTCAACTCCTGCCATCACCTTCACCTGGACTAAGGTATGACAATAGTTGATTTGGTTGTGCATTACGAGAACTGTATAGTTCGCCTGCATGAGAATGAGATGTACGATGACAGCGAGGCACACCAAAAAGAACCACCGTCGGTTACTGAATATAAGGCACTTGAGGAGCATGCCGCCAAAGTATTCACACCTGCTAATTTTTACATCCTGTAAGATGATTTGCACAAGATAGGTCAGCTGGAGATATTTGAGACGCTCGTGGGAATTGAGCATCAAACATATATGGTGACATGGAAGGATAACCACAAGTTCATGTACAATGTTGTTTATGAACCAGGTAACTCAGAAGAAACTTTAACATGCAGTTGTCTTAGGATGGTTCGGAAAGGCCTGTCATGCAAACGCATTCTTTTTGTTCTCCATCATCTGAGCATAACTGAAATACCAAAGTGTTGTGTCCTTCATCGGTTGTCAAAAATGCAAGAGATGGATTGCCTATGCAGCGGAAGAGTGATATGTTTGGATGAGGTTGGTCAGGGCCATTAGAGAGAGACCGGTATAGTCAAATTAGCATAAAAACCGCAGAGGCAGCTCATGTTGCAGCAAATGATCTCTTCTTGTTTGACGAGTTGATGAAGTGTCTGGACAACATAATAGCACAAAAAAAGATACCAGAGGAGGAACTTATAGGAAGTAGAAGGTATGCTAAGCTTAAGAAGGAGGCAAGTCAAACGCAACAAGTTGAACCTGGTATTGGTGATCCTGAGAAAGTTTCGACAAAGGGTGCACCTAAGAAGGGGCGGTCAAAGGGGGGCCCCGATGTTACAAAGAATGGTAGGCTAAAAGATTTTACAGAGAAAAAACTGGTTCTTTGTGCAGTCTGTAGAGTCAACCAGGTCATAACAAGGCTACATGTCGAAAAAACCAGAAGTAAGATGCTACCTTCTTGTTTTTTTATGTTGGTACTCCGGTTTTACAAACTATATTTTCTCACCCATATTTTTATGTCATGTTCAGGAATTGGGCGTAGAGAAGCATCTTGCTATGTTGGAAGAATAAAAATGGTCGCATGAGTCTAGTCCGAATAAACTATGTTGTTTCTTGTTCGTACTTGTGTGGTAGAGAACTTTATGTCTCGATTTGTTTATGTGTGATGAAAATATTTATGTGAACATATGTGATATGACACATCATATTTGTTGAATGAATTGCCATCTTATTTTTTCTGCTATGTGAAAGAGTTCACAGTTTTAATATACTGCGTTTTTTTACTGTACATGTTGCAAAAAACATGGCCGACCGTTGTTGTGCAAGAAAACATGGCCGACTGTCGTTATGCAAAAAAATGCCCGACCGGCAGCTACTAGACTGCAAGTTGGGATATATTCCCAACCCAAATCAAGCCGACGAGGCGACTCGGGAGGTCCATATAAAGCCCATCAAGGGCCCAGCAGCCTGGTCCAACGGGGCGGCGATATCAAGCAGTAGTAGCAGAGGAGTTCAACCTATGTAGCACACCGGCATATTTAAGCTGGTCGTCTCCCCCGTCAGCTTCCGAGGTGGGACTAAACTCCTTCGTCGGGCACGCGAGGCGACGGTGACTGGGCCGGGGAGGGACGACGCTGGGCCTGTCGTATTGGGCCGACATGGTCCGGGCGGCGACGTTGCACAAATTGAGCCTTGTCAGCGTTGCGCCGACCGCATGCTGAGCCAGCTCTTATTTAGTCCCACCTCGCCAACGGAAGGACGCACCGACCGGCTTAAATAGCCGCGTCGGCTGGTACTCTCGAACTCCTCTCTTACAAGCTCCTTGTCAGCCCCCGTTGGGCCTCCTTGTGGGCCCTTGTGGGGTCCGCATCGACCGCCTGAGTCGCCTGTCGGCTATAATTTCGGTTCATTGCACAGTCCCCTATGGGCCCACAAGCGAAGGTCGGGCTGTTTTTTTCCCTAGTCAATTTTTTTTGAGCAAACTAGAAGGCGTCCGACTGCATTTATATGTGCATCTAAGCGGTGGCTGGCATTATTATCACATAATAATATTGCACATACAGCCAGCAGACGGCGGCATCATCATCACATAAGCATATAACACATAGCAACTGAACATATATAGTTGGAAAATAAATATTGTAGCTAGTACCGACGACGGCACCTTTATTTAGTTGGGGACATGCATAATCGTGCCCATTACAATAAAAATGTATTAATATCAAAATTGTTCCTAGTGCCGTCAACGGCACGTTTATTTAGTTGCGATAATAAGAAATAGAATGTCCTCGTAGCCAAAAACCCATCAACTGACTAATTTCTTGTCCATGATCTTCAAAATCTTGTCTTTCATAGTTTCCATCGTGTTAAACTCTGAAAAAAGTATTTCAGCTAGAATGTGTCCCCTTGAAGCATTCACCTCAGCTTGATCAAAGTCAAATATCCATTCATCTCCGTTCCAGTTTTGAATGCATTTCACCACAAACAGACCACAAGAAACTCTACAAAAAACCGTGAGTCAGGCATTGTTGTGTAAAAGAAGTACTTAGAACTTAAACAGTTGAACATACCCATCCTGTTGTAACGGCATATCGTACTCATTTATTGGCCAGGAAGATACGGCTGGATGTTCCATTTGTACAACGGAGTTGACCTCCAACGTATCTTTAGCTATTTCTTCCCTCTGAAATAAAAATGTGAAGTTCATATGAAGTACATAACTAATTACTACTATATATCTTGTTTCATGTAAAGAAAGAAATTTACCAGCTGCCTTATTTTTTTAAGAACTCCCTTGCTGCATTTACCAGTAGAATTTAAAACTTGAAACTCTTTTTTCTTGTTGTGCATGAGAATTGTTATCCAGTGATTTTCTTCCACATGAAAAGGAAAGTATGCCTACAACAGAGTTTATTCAAGTTCTTGGACACACAAATAGGTATGTACTACGAAGGATCATACAAAAGTGAAGTACCTTATCTGTAATGAAATACTCCTCATTAACTCTAGACACCATTTTAGTTTGGTTTGTGAAATGCTCCAGAAAATGGTGCTTAGAGTTCTTAACCTTTCCTTCAGCACGAAGAATAAGCCAGTGTGACACCCAAAATGATAAAATGTTGTTGGAAATATGCCCTAGAGGCAATAATAAATAAGTTATTATTATATTTCTTTGTTCATGATAATCGTTTATTATCCATGCTGTAATTGTATTGATAGGAAACTTAGATACATATGTGGATACATAGACAACACCATGTCCCTAGTAAGCCTCTAGTTGACTAGCTCGTTGATCAATAGATGGTTATGGTTTCCTGACCATGGACATTGGATGTCATTGATAATGGGATCACATCATTAGGAGAATGATGTGATGGACAAGACCCAATCCTAAGCCTAGCACAAAGATCGTGTAGTTCGTATGCTAAAGCTTTTCTAATGTCAAGTATCTTTTCCTTAGACCATGAGATTGTGCAACTCCCGGATACCGTAGGAATGCTTTGGGTGTACCAAACGTCACAACGTAACTGGGTGACTATAAAGGTGCACTACAGGTATCTCCGAAAGTGTCTGTTGGGTTGGCACGAATCGAGAATGGGATTTGTCACTCCGTGTGACGGAGAGGTATCTCTGGGCCCACTCGGTAGGACATCATCATAATGTGCACAATGTGACCAAGGGGTTGATCACGGGATGATGTGTTACGGAACGAGTAAAGAGACTTGTCGGTAACGAGATTGAACAAGGTATCGAATACCGACGATCGAATCTCGAGCAAGTACAATACCGCTAGACAAAGGGAATTGTATACGGGATCGATTGAGTCCTTGACATCGTGGTTCATCCGATGAGATCATCGTGGAACATGTGGGAGCCAACATGGGTATCCAGATCCCTCTGTTGGTTATTGACCGGAGAATGTCTCGGTCATGTCTGCATAGTTCCCGAACCCGTAGGGTCTACACACTTAAGGTTTGATGACGCTAGGATTATAAAGGAAGTTTGTATGTGGTTACCGAATGTTGTTCGGAGTCCCGGGTGAGATCCCGGACGTCACGAGGAGTTCCGGAATGGTCCGAAGGTAAAGATTTATATATGGGAAGTCCTGTTTTGGTCACCGGAAAAGTTTCGGGTTTTATCGGTAACGTACCGGGACCACCAGGAGGGTCCCGGGGGTCCACCAAGTGGGGCCACCGGCCCCCGAGGGCTGCATGGGCCAAGTGTGGGAGGGGACCAGCCC
>NC_041385.1:813668254-813677947 GCF_002162155.2 Triticum dicoccoides
CAAGGGCCCAAGGCGCCTAGGGTTTGGGGAGGGGTGCTTCCACCTAACTTGGGTGACAAGTTTCCCCCCTCTCCCCCCTTGGCCACCACCCTTAGATGGGATTGGGGCAGCCGCACCCCTTGGGGTGGAAACCCTAGAGGGGGCGCACCCCCTCCCTCTCCCCTATATATACTTGAGGGTTTTGGTGCTGCCAACACATGAGTTTCACCTCTCCCTGGCGCAGCCCTACCTCTCTCCCTCCTCCTCTCCCGCGGTGCTTGGCGAAGCCCTGCAGGATTGCCACGCTCCTCCATCACCACCACGCTGTTGTGCTGCTGCTGGATGGAGTCTTCCTCAACCTCTCCCTCTCTCCTTGCTGGATCAAGGCGTGGGAGACGTCACCGGGCTGTACGTGTGTTGAACACGGAGGTGCCGTCCGTTCGGCACTAGGATCTCCGGTGATTTGGATCACGACGAGTACCACTCCTTCAACCCCATTCTCTTGAACGCTTCCGCTTAGCGATCTACAAGGGTATGTAGATGCACTCTCCTTCCCCTCGTTGCTGGTTTCTCCATAGATAGATCTTGGTGACACGTAGGAAAATTTTGAATTTCTGCTACATTCCCCAACAGTGGCATCATGAGCTAGGTCTATTGCGTAGATTCGTTGCACGAGTAGAACACAAAGTAGTTGTGCGCGTTGATTTTGTTCAATATGCTTACCGTTACTAGTCCAATCTTGTTTCGACGGCATTGTGGGATGAAGCGGCCCGGACCGACCTTACACGTACACTTACGTGAGACAGGTTCCACCGACTGACATGCACTTGGTGCATAAGGTGGCTAGCGGGTGCCAGTCTCTCCCATTTTAGTCGGAACGGATTCGATGAAAAGGGTCCTTATGAAGGGTAAATAGCAATTGGCATATCACGTTGTGGTTTTGCGTAGGTAAGAAACGTTCTTGCTAGAAACCCATAGCAGCCACGTAAAACATGCAAACAACAATTAGAGGACGTCTAACTTGTTTTTGCAGGGTATGCTATGTGATGTGATATGGCCAAAAAGAATGTGATGAATGATATGTGATGTATGAGATTGATCATGTTCTTGTAATAGGAATCACGACTTGCATGTCGATGAGTATGACAACCGGCAGGAGCCATAGGAGTTGTCTTAATTTATTGTATGACCTGCGTGTCATTAAACAACGCCATGTAATTACTTTACTTTATTGCTAACCGGTAACCATAGTAGTAGAAGTAATAGTTGGCGAGACAACTTCATGAAGACACGATGATGGAGATCATGATGATGGAGATCATGGTGTCATGCCGGTGACGATGATGATCATGGAGCCCCGAAGATGGAGATCAATGGAGCTATATGATATTGGCCATATCATGTCACTACTATATAATTGCATGTGATGTTTATTATGTTTATGCATCTTGTTTACTTAGAACGACGGTAGTAAATAAGATGATCCCTCATTAAAATTTCAAGAAAGTGTTCCCCCTAACTGTGCACCATTGCGAAAGTTTGTCGTTTCTAAGCACCACGTGATGATCGGGTGTGATGGATTCTTACGTTCACATAAAACGGGTGTAAGACAGATTTACACACGCGAAACACTTAGGTTGACTTGACGAGCCTAGCATGTACAGACATGGCCTCGGAACACAAGAGACCGAAAGGTCGAGCATGAGTCGTATGGTAGATACGATCAACATGAAGATGTTCACCGATGATGACTAGTCCGTCTCACGTGATGATCGGACACGGCCTAGTTGACTCGGATCATGTAATCACTTAGATGGCTAGAGGGATGTCTATCTGAGTGGGAGTTCATAAGATGAACTTAATTATCCTGAACATAGTCAGAATATCTTTGCAAATTATGTCGTAAGCTCACGCTTTAGTTCCACTGTTTAGATATGTTCCTAGAGAAAATATAGTTGAAAGTTGACAGTAGCAATTATGCGATCAGTAGAAAGCTCATGTCCTTAATGCACCGCTCAGTGTGCTAAACCCCAAACATCATTTGTGGATGTTGCGAACATCGGACATACACGTTTTGATAACTACGTGATAGTTCAGTTAAACGGTTTAGAGTTGAGGCACCAAAGACGTTTTCGAAACGTCGTGGAACACATGAGATGTTTCGAGGGATGAAATTGGGATTTCAGGCTTGTGCCCACGTCAAGAGGTATAAGACCTCCGACGTTTTTTTCTTAGCCTACAAACTAAGGGAGAAAAGCTCAATCGTTGAGCTTGTGCTCAGATTGTCTGAGTGCAACAATCACTTGAATCGAG
The DNA here is from genome assembly GCF_002162155.2 of Triticum dicoccoides. Taxonomy (NCBI): domain Eukaryota; kingdom Viridiplantae; phylum Streptophyta; class Magnoliopsida; order Poales; family Poaceae; genus Triticum; species Triticum dicoccoides. The sequence goes on from NC_041385.1 coordinate 813,670,547, forward strand.
TGGGAGTTGATCTTCCAGATGAGATAGTGATGTTTCTCCAAAGTCATTGCCACCAAGCTGCTAGAGCTTCGTGATGAACTATAACATATCAAGGATAGAGATGATGATCCTTGAGGTATTCGCGTTGTTTGACATCGCGAAAGTAGAAATCAAGAAGGAGCATCAATTGTTGATGGTTGGTGAAACCACTAGTTTCAAGAAGGGCAAGGGCAAGGAGGGATACTTCATGAAACGGCAAATCAGCTGCTGCTCTAGTGAAGAAACCCAAGGTTTAACCCAAACCCGATACTAAGTGCTTCTGTAATAAGGGGAACAACCACTGGAGCAGAATTACCCTAGATACTTGGTAGATGAGAAGGCTGGCAAGGTCGATAGAAGTATATTGGATATACATTATGTAAATGTGTACTTTACTAGTACTCCTAGTAGCACCAGGGTATTAAGATACCGGTTCGGTTGCTAAAGTGTTAGTAACTCGAAACAAAAGAGCTACGGAATAAACAGAGACTAGTTAAAGGTGAGCTGACGATATGTGTTGGAAGTGTTTCCAAGTTTGATGTGATCAAACATCGCGCGCTCCCTGTACCATCAAGATTAGTATTAAACCTGAGTGGTTTATTGAATCTCGATCGTAGTGATACACATTTTCATGCCAAAAGATATAAGATAGTAATGATAGTACCACTTACATGTGGCACTGCCATGTAAGTCATATTGGTATAAATCGCATGAAGAAGCTCCATGTTGATGGATCTTTGGACTCACTCGTTTTTGAAAAGTTTGAGACATGCGAGCCATGTCTATTGGTGTATACGCATGAAGGAACTCCATGCAGATGGATCGTTTGGACTCACTTGATTCTGAATCACTTGAGATATGCAAATCATACCACATGGGCAAGATGACTGAAAGCCTCGTTTTCAGTAAAATGGAACAAGAAAGCAACTTGTAGGAAGTAACACATTTTGATGTGTGCAGTCCATTGAGTGCTGAGGCATGCAGTGAATATCGTTATGTTCTTACTTCACGGATGATTTGAGTAGATACTGAGTATATTTACTTGATGAAGCACAAGTCTGAATTATTGAATGGTTCAAGTAATTTCAGAGTGAAGTTGAAGATCATCGTGACAAGAGGATAAAATGTCTATGATATGATCATAGAGATGAGTGTCTGAGTTACGAGCTTTGGCACGCAATTAAGACATTGTGGAAATTGTTTCACAATTAATACCGCCTGGAACACCATAGTGTGATGGTGTGTCCGAACATCATAGTTGCACCCTATTGGATATGGTGCGTACCATGATATCTCTTGTCGAGTTACCACTATCGTTCATGGGTTAGGCATTAGAGACAACCGCACTCACTTTAATAGGGCACCACGTAATTTCGTTGAGACGACACCGTTTGGAGAAACCTAAGTTGTCGTTTCTTAAAAGTTTGGGGCTGCGACGCTTATATGAAAAAGTTTCAGGTTGATAAGCTCGAACCCAAAGCGGATAAAATGCATCTTCATAGGACACCCAAAACAGTTGGGTGTACCTCCTAATTCAGATCCGAAAGCAATAGGGATTGTTTCTTGAACCAGGTCCTTTCTCGAGAAAAAGTTTGTCTCGAAAAGTTGAGTGGGAGGATGGTGGAGACTTGATATGGTTATTGAAACATTACTACAACTAGTGTGTAGCAGGGCACAGGAAGTTGCTCCTGTGGCGCCTACACCAATTGAAGTCGAAGCTTATGATAGTGATCATGAAGTTTTGGATCAAGTCACTATCGTACCTCGTAGGGTGACAAGGATGCGTACTGCTTCAGAGAGTGGTATGGTAATCCTGTCTTGAAGGTCATGTTGCTAGACAACAATGAACCTACGAGCTATGGAGAAGCGATGGTGGGCCCAAATTCCGACAAATGGTTAGAAGCCATGAAATCCGAGATAGGATCCATGTATCAGAACAAAGCATGGACTTTGGTGGACTTGCCTGATGATCGGCAAGCCATTGAGATAAATGGATCTTTAAGAAGAAGACGGACGTGGATGGTAATGTCACCGTCTATGAAGCTCGACTTGTGGCGAAGAGTTTTTCACAAGTTCAAGGAGTTGAATACAATGAGATTTTCTCATCCGTAGCGATGCTTAAGTCCGTCGGAATCATGTTAGCATTAGCTGCATTTATGAAATCTGGCAGATGGATGTCAAGACGAGTTTCCTTACCAGTTTTCGTAAGGAAAGGTTGTATGTGATACATTCAGAAAGGTTTTGTCGATCCTAAGGATGCTAAAAGGTATGCTAGCTCCAGCGATCCTTCCATGGACTGGAGTAAGCATCTCGGAGTTGGAATATGCACTTTGATAAGATGATCAAAGATTTTGGGTTTATACAAAGTTTATGAGAAACTTGTATTTCCAAAGAAGTGAGTGGGAGCACTATGGAATTTCTGATGAGTATATGTTGTTAACATATTATTGATCAGAAATGATGTAGAATTTCTGGAAAGCATATAGGATTATTTGAAAAGTGTTTTTCAATGGAAAACCTGGATTAGGCTACTTGAACAATAAGCATCAAGATCTATAAGATAGATCAAAATGCTTAATAATACTTTCAAATGAGCACATACCTTGACATGATCTTGAAGGTGTTCAAGATGGATCAGTCAAAGAAGGAGTTCTTGCCTGAGTTGTAAGGTATGAAGTTAAGAGTTAAAGCTCGACCACGGCAGAAGAGAGAGAAAGGACGAAGCTCGTCCCCTATGCTTCAGACATAGGCTCTACAGTATGCTATGCTAAGTACCGCACCTGATGTGTGCCTTGCTACATACCTGGCAAGAGGGTACAAAGGTGATCAAGGAGTAGATCACCAGATAGCGGTCAAAATTATCCTTAGAGGAATAAGGATATGTTTCTCGATTATGGAGGTGATAAAGAGTTCGACGTAAAGAGTTGCGTCGATGCAAGCTTTAACACCTATCCGAATGACTCTGAGTAGCAAAACGGATACGTATAGTGGAGCAACCATTTGGAATAGCTCCAAGTGGAGCGTGGAAGCAACATTTACAATATGACCTAGAGATTTGCGAAATACATACGGATCTGAATGTTGCAGACCCGTTGACTAAAACCTTTCTCACAAGCAAAACATGATCAAACCCCAGAACTCATTGAGTCTTAATCACATGGTGATGTGAACTAGTTTAGTGACACTAGTAAACTCTTTGGATGTTGGTCACATGGCGATGTGACCTGTGAGTGTTAATCACATGGCAATGTGAACTAGATTATTGACTCTAGTGCAAGTGGGAGACTGTTTGAAATATGCCCTAGAGGCAATAATAAATAAGTTATTATTATATTTCTTTGTTCATGATAATCGTTTATTATCCATGCTGTAATTGTATTGATAGGAAACTTAGATACATGTGTGGATACATAGACAACACCATGTCCCTAGTAAGCCTCTAGTTGACTAGCTCGTTGATCAATAGATGGTTACGGTTTCCTGACCATGGACATTGGATGTCATTGATAACGGGATCACATCATTAGGAGACTGATGTGATGGACAAGACCCAATCCTAAGCCTAGCACAAAGATCGTGTAGTTCGTATGCTAAAGCTTTTCTAATGTCAAGTATCTTTTCCTTAGACCATGAGATTGTGCAACTCCCGGATACCGTAGGAATGCTTTGGGTGTACCAAACGTCACAACGTAACTGGGTGACTATAAAGGTGCACTACAGGTATCTCCGAAAGTGTATGTTGGGTTGGCACGGATCGAGACTGGGATTTGTCACTCCGTGTGACGGAGAGGTATCTCTGGGCCCACTCGGTAGGACATCATCATAATGTGCACAATGTGACCAAGGGGTTGATCACGGGATGATGTGTTACAGAACGAGTAAAGAGACTTGCCGGTAACGAGATTGAACAAGGTATCGAATACCGACGATCGAATCTCGGGCAAGTACAATACCGCTAGACAAAGGGAATTGTATACGGGATCGATTGAGTCCTTGACATCGTGGTTCATCCGATGAGATCATCGTGGAACATGTGGGAGCCAACATGGGTATCCAGATCCCTCTGTTGGTTATTGACCGGAGAACGTCTCGGTCATGTCTGCATGGTTCCCGAACCCGTAGGGTCTACACACTTAAGGTTCGATGACGCTAGGGTTATAAAGGAAGTTTGTATGTGGTTACCGAATGTTGTTCGGAGTCCCGGATGAGATCCCGGACGTCACGAGGAGTTCCGGAATGGTCTGGAGGTAAAGATTTATATATTGGAAGTCCTGTTTTGGTCACCGGAAAAGTTTCGGGTTTTATCGGTAACGTATCGGGACCACCGGGAGGGTCCCGGGGGTCCACCAAGTGGGGCCACCGGCCCCCGAGGGCTGCATGGGCCAAGTTTGGGAGGGGACCAGCCCCAGGTGGGCTAGTGCACCCCCCCCCCCACAAGGGCCCAAGGCGCCTAGGGTTTGGGGAGGGGGTGCTTCCACCTAACTTGGGTGGCAGGTTTCCCCCCTCTCCCCCCTTGGCCACCACCCTTAGATGGGATTGGGGCAGCCGCACCCCTTGGGGTGGAAACCCTAGAGGGGGCGCACCCCCCTCCCTCTCTCCTATATATACTTGAGGGTTTTGGTGCTGCCAACACATGAGTTTCACCTCTCCCTGGCGCAGCCCTACCTCTCTCCCTCCTCCTCCTCTCCCGCGGTGCTTGGCGAAGCCCTGCAGGATTGCCACGCTCCTCCATCACCACCACGCCGTTGTGCTGCTGCTGGATGGAGTCTTCCTCAACCTCTCCCTCTCTCCTTGCTGGATCAAGGCGTGGGAGACGTCACCGGGCTGTACGTGTGTTGAACGCGGAGGTGTCATCCGTTCGGCACTAGGATCTCCGGTGATTTGGATCACGACGAGTACGACTCCTTCAACCCCGTTCTCTTGAACGCTTCCGCTTAGCGATCTACAAGGGTATGTAGATGCACTCTCCTTCCCCTCGTTGCTGGTTTCTCCATAGATAGATCTTGGTGACACGTAGGAAAATTTTGAATTTCTGCTACGTTCCCCAACAAATGTGACGGTCAGGACGAGGATTATGGGTCTGCATATGGTTGCAATAACTATTGATGACCTGAAAATAACATGATAGCAATACTCCTCTTAGAAAAAAATTAAATATGACATGTACAACTTCATGTAATTGTTGTAATACTTACACCGCCATGCAACCATTTTTCGCAATGATGGCTTGAAGCATATCAGGTGTACATGTTTCCCCAGCAATTCCTGTCATGTGCACGACAGTTTTCCTACTAATCTTCGCCGAGTTTGATAGTGTCTGGATATAAACCTTCACAGCCTCTATGTAATCCTCAGTAATGTAATCGGTATTAATCATAACGTCTCTTATACCTAAAATATAATCAAACAATGAGTAAATAAATTATGCATGGAAGGACTGAAATATCTTCAAAACAAAGTACCTAACACTTACTTTTATTTGGACATTTATGTCGAGCAATCTGCTGGAAGGGTGAAAGAACGTACTTTGACTTTTTTTCTCTTGCGTTTCCCATCATTCTCCTCAGTGCCACTTTCTTTCGCATTTTTATATGTGTGTTCAGACTATACATACTAATCTCCTCAGATTTATCGGCGCTAGACCCTTCTGACACTGCATTTATATTCTTGGGGGTTGAAGTAACTGCTGGAAAGTCATTCGTGTCTACCGTTGCAAAAGATGGGTCGGTTGAATTACCATTCTCGTCAATAACGAAGGGGTCCGCTTCATCTCCTGTACCCGGAGCGTTGAGATGCATACCTTTCTCACGTGCGGACTTCTTCCCGTTCCCATTGGTGAAGGATGCCTCCACCCCGTTGTCCATATTTTCCTTTGCAGGAGTTGATTTTACATTTGGAAAATATTTTGACGGACTATACTTCCTCATCCAGTTCTCACTATGCTCCACAAACTCAACATCACTAAACCCTCTATTTGTCTTGAACACAAGACCTTTTTTCTCCAGCTCCTCCACTACTATCTGCAATAACACATGGGAAGCATTAAGTACATGCAAACAATATGAATAATCTCATGTAATTTGAAGAACACATCACTAATTACCTCAGCACATTTTTTAGGGACAAGGCGAATTTCTTTTTGCACATCTTTCATGCTTTTCATAATTTGATCTAAGGTCGTGTCCTTGCTCGAGGAAGCCTCATCTCTATTATCTTTCCTTTTTCGTGAACGACATGTTCTATCAACTGGCTCAAATTATTCCTCCACAAATTTCCCCTCTTGAGCAATTATCATCTGTCTGTGCTTCTCACTTATTATGTCATCAACCTGTGCCATGTTAAAACATTTTAAATTACTCACCATGAAAAATGTTCCATAACTGCATGCATGCAAACCATAAATACTTACCCTCCCATTCCCGCGGCCGTATGATGTGTCGTACGCATCACGCTTCATTGCCTCGACTTCTGGCTAGTTAAGCATCAGCGGATACTCATGCGCCAGTGGATCAAATGTCTCGTCATCAAGTGGCTGCACTTTCTCCCAAAACAAGTACTGCATGAACATGAAATATATTACCAATCTTAACAGTACAACCTATAGTTCGAAATAAAATATATAACATACAATTTACCTGTATGAGGGCAAGGTTTCCCACCGGCCATGTAAATTTCATAAGATCCGATACAGTCTTCGTGATGCCATCGACGCAATCGCATAAAGTAAACGCGTTCCAGTTAAATGATTTGATGCTCTCCACATCCTCCAATAGCTTGTAAAAAGCATTAGGAACTTCTACCGTGGAGTCTGGTGCAAGAACCGTGCCTAGAAGAACCAACATAATTCGAGGCAGGAAATCATCATCATACAATCCACTAGTAGTGATGTCATGTATAAGCTGGTCTATCATTATTTCATTCGTACTCGAATCTATGAAACGACTCGGCACCTTCACCTTCGCCTTTAACCCCCCTTTACCTAAAGCTTTCATGGCATCTCTGCCCTTGTTCACTAGGCCAAAAATATCAAACACATCTTCAACGCGCAATGATATCACACCGTTTCTTGATGGCATAATGAACCTTTTTCTGTCTAATGCATATGATTTAATAATAAACTTTAGCAAGCAATTGCGCATGAGCACGCTAGGAATCATCAACATTTGTCCTAGTCTAGTGCTTGCAAATCATTTTTTTTGCCTAGAGGTCAGTTTGCTGACGAGGAGACACCACTTCTCAACAGAACAGAAAATCTCTCCGTACTCCTCCATCACTACGAATAGGAGCAAACAATATATTAGCTACTTTGCATGTCTAGATGATGAACATGATGACTGCACCATTGAAAAAACAAAAACATTACCTCCCACCATTACGGCCGTC
>NC_041385.1:813678186-813679195 GCF_002162155.2 Triticum dicoccoides
GGAACCGCGGCCGCCTACGTCAGAAACTCCGGGTGACGTGATGTACACGGACGACCTCGTTTGGATCGATGGACGGCGGATGAGGTGTTCTCCAACGGCGACGGACGGACGGCGGAGCGGCGTCACGGGGCCAGAGGGGATGGATTGACGGCGGCGTGCTGAAGAGGACAGGGTGAGGGGTGTCAGGGGATCGGTGGCAGATGGCGGCGTCGGTTAGGGCTTGGGGCAGGGAGTCGTGGGTGACGAGGGCATATGGTGGCGGGCGTGCTAGGTGCTAATCACGATAGATTCGGTCAGCCCCGCGTCGCCTCTGTCTCCACTGCCGTCCGCAATGATTGGGCCGGGCCCCAGACGACATGGGTGGATTAGCGTCGGCGTGCAGCAGCCATTCTAATTTAGTCCCACCTCGGCCGCCGAAGGATATACCGACCAGTTTATATAGCCGCCTCCGGTAGTCCATGCATGGTCATATCTTATATTTTGATATGGCTCTACATAACTGCCCGATAGTACACTGTCAGGCAGTGAACTGCCCGGGCAGTTAGGTAAAGTCACATCACAGTATTAAATATGTTTATTTTCTCATTTTTTTAACTTCAAACGGAAAACAATTTTTTTGAAATATGGTTCCCAACTCCGTTTTTTTTCGACTCCGTCAAGTGTCATGACACTTTTTCCACACGTTGGCATCACCATCCACAGCACCCACGCCAATTCGCGTATTTTTTTGACGCTCGACGCATTTTCTAGGGTTTTCTAGGTCGAAAATCCCAAAAACACTGCCCGGACGTGATGCAATGTCCGTTTTGTGTCTGTTTTCATTCCAACCTTGCGTGGGGGCCTACGTTGGCCGTGCCCACATGTACGCACACTTTGGTGCAATTGCATGCATGCGATCACGTAACCCCAGTGCAACCAGCTACTTCTCGCTATGCCGGGGAGAGGGTTGCCAACTACTGTTTTTTTTCTACTCCGTCAAACATCACGACACTTTTTCCTCACGTTGGCA
>NC_041385.1:813680369-813682531 GCF_002162155.2 Triticum dicoccoides
CCAACTACTGTTTTTTTTCTACTCCTCAGACGTCACGACACTTTTTCCACATGTTGGCATCACCATCCACAGCACCCACGCTAATTCGCGTATTTTTCCGATGCTCGACGCATTTTCTAGGGTTTTCCAGGTCGAAAATCCCAAAAACACTGCCCGGACGTGACGGAACGTTCGTTTTGTGTCCGTTTTCTTTCCAACCTTGCGTGGGGGCCTACGTTGGCCATGCCCACATGTACTGATGAGGACTTTGCCTCTATCATGTGCGCACACTTTGGTGCAATTGCATGCATGCGATCACGTAGCCACAGTGCAACCAGCTACTTCTCGGTATGCCGGGGAGGGGGTTCCCAAACTACTGTTTTTTTCTACTCCTCAAACGTCACGACACTTTTTCCACACGTTGGCATCACCATCCACAGCACCCACGCCAATTTTCGGGTATTTTTTAACCCTAGACGTATTTTCTAGGGTTTCCAAGGTAAAAGTACCCTACACCGCTGTCCGGACGTGACGTGACGTGTGTTTCCTGTCTGACTTCGTTCATATCGTGCGTGCAAGACTACATTCGGGATGCAATCACGTAGTTTCACACTGAGCGTCCTTACTATTTTCTTATGTTTTAGCATATATTCGTGTATCAAATCAAAACTCTCGTAAGAAATGGACAAAATAAATTTAATTATATGTCACCCTATTTTCTTCATTTAATTATATGTCACCTTATCTTTTTCTTCATTTAATTATATGTCCTCATCATCAAATCAAAACTCTCGTAAGAAATGGACAAAATAAATTTCACTCAAATTTCATTGAACATAGATAAAATATTTTACATAGTCGAGCGAACTCGATGATTACAAGTTCATACATAAAGTCTAGTACTTAGGCTTACAATGACATAACCAACTTAAATAAAAAACACAGTAAAAAAACTACTCGTCGTCGCTATCAACGAGGTCAATCACGGTCGGGCCGTCGCCACCGTCATCGTCGCTGGTGGACCGGGTCGTGACGTCGTCCCAATCCACCGGATCGTCATCGGAATCCTCCTCCTCCTCCTCCGCCGGCGCCTGCTGCCACTCCGTCGGCGCCTGCTCCCACTCATGCTGCCACTCCGGCGGCACCTGCTGCCACTCCGGCGCCGGCATCGCCCCCTGCTGCGCCGCCATCGCTGCCTGCTGCGCCGCCTCAGCCGCCTGGATTGCGGCCGCAATCTCGGCGGCCTCCATCGCCTCCGCCTCTGCCGCTGCAGCCTCCGACGCCCGTACGGCGACGTGGTACCCCGGCGTGTCATCCGGATCGCCGTCCTCACGAAGGATGACCTGTTCTGGCGGCAAGTCTATCCCCGGTGGCGAGGGAGGGGCGGCCGGCGCGGGCGCCGGTGCCGGGTGCACACCGTGGCCGCCGCCGCGTCTGCGGCGATCGTGCGGTGGAGGCGGTGCGCGAAGATGGCCGCTGCGGCCCGTCAGGTCGGGGGTCTCGCCGGCCGCCGGAAGGCGGAAAGCGGCCATGACCTCCCAATAGTCCTTCTGGCACCAAAACCGCTTGCGGCCTTCGATGTTGTGCCGGCCGCCGCTGTGGTTGCGGAGCTCCTCCTATGTCGCGCCGGGACCCGGCGTCGCGAAGCCGTCTGCGTCGATCTTCCAGTTGCGTGGAAGACGGTAGCCTGGCGGCACGGGGAGGCAGTAGCGGTGGAGCTCCTCCGTCTCTGGCACTCCGATGCTCGTCGGCCATGCGCCGGGGACGTCGGCGGCGGCGCCGCCGCCGGTGCTGCTGCTGCCGCGGAAGAATGCCATCGGGTGCGGGGAGGTGGCATGGAGGTGGCAAGCAGGCGGCAGAGGGACGGGTGTGGGCGTCGGAGGGACGGCTTGCCATTTTATAGCGGGGCGGGGAGGAGGCGGGCAGGCGGCACCGTGGCTATTAACGCCGGCGCGTTAATGACCGCGCGGCAGGTGAAGCGACCGCGCGGCAGGCGAGGCGATGCTTTGACCATCGGGCGCCGCGAACGGCGCGTCCGGAGGGGGCATGCCAAGCGGCGGGCCGGTCGGGTGGCAGGTGAGGCAACAGCGGCAGCAACGGCGCGGCAGGCGAGGATCCGACAGCGACGGCAAGCGGCAGCAGTCGCGCGGCAGGCGAGGAGGTGGCAACGGTGGCGTCCGGCA
>NC_041385.1:813683062-813707505 GCF_002162155.2 Triticum dicoccoides
GCGACACACGAGGAGCCGACAGCGGCGGCAGCGGTGGCGTCCGGCAGGCGGCACGCGCGTGCAACCACCTGTGTGCATGCGCGCCTCAGGCGCCGTGATTGGCGGGCGTCAGGGCACGCGACAAGTGCGGGCTGGCGTGGGGTCGGGGGACGTGGGGGGTGAGACCGTGACGGGTGCGGCGCGACGCGAAATACAACGCCTTGACTGCGAGGGCTACCACCGTGATCGCGGGCGGGCACGTCTGCATTCCTGCCACGTCACCAGGCGCGTGCGGCCGGCCGGTTTAATTTTTTTCCCTCCCGGACGGGCGGGCTGTATTCATATACGTATACCTCCGCCTTTTTTTTGCGGGCGGGCGGGCCGGCGGGGGAAGCTTTTTCAAAATATGCCCATCCTACCCTCTGTTATGAAGGGGTATTGGGCAATCTCAGCCTTCCTTGTGTTTACAGGGGGTCTACCAAAACGGAAGTGTATAAATAATAGGTTGCAGAACTAACAATAGGTTGATAACTACTCCTATATACGTACTAGTAGAGTGCCCGTGCGTTGCCACGGGCTCTTGAAATAGTTTGCAAGAGTTACATGTTAAATTTCACACGTACAAACAATATAACACAAACACAATTATTGAATAATTGAAGACCATTTTTGCAATATAAATTGATAAAAGAAAAAGATTAACGACATGTCCATGTAACAAATTGAGCGATGTTCGACCTTCACATCTATTACAAAACTATTAATATCTAGATGATGCGCCTAAGAAATTCTTTCACAATATTAGGAAAGTTGCATTTAGCTTCACTCGCACGATGTTTTAACAAGTATAATAAAAACTGCTTCCTCAACTCATACCCATCCTGCACAAACAATATATGTAGTTAGTATGAAAATTTCATGCTGAAGGTCTTAAAACATATAACGGACAATACTCACCGCGCAAACCGGCTTGACCAATGCATAAAATGAAAAACAAAATAGCCAGACACATTCCTGCAATTTTTTAAATTAATAATATAAAGAATATAATGATAACAAAAATAAATATTTTTATTATGAATTCATTACCCCTCTATACTCGTTGGAATACCAAATGGAAATAAACGTTGTCATTTAGATATATCGGAATTCCAACCAGGCAGCTTTATTTCGAGTGCTTCTTTGAAATCTCTTGCAAAACTTTTAAATTTTAGTGCATGACTCAAATTTTTGTCCTCTGACGATTGTGATGTTTGAATAGGGTCCATAATATATAGACGACATGCCTCTTTGTCGATGAATGCCTAGGAAAGATAAATCTACAAGTGGAGCTATTAGAAATAACAATAAACCATGATAACATTAGACAAAATACTTACCATGTTGCACGATGAGATGTCTTTGTCTATCCCAGGCCAGCTATCAAATTATGTTGCCAACGTCTGGAAAGTTTCCTTCTCGCAAAACTTTTGACCTCGTGTTGACTCTAGTATCATGGACTATGTAAAAAAAGAAATAGTGTTTCAACATGTTGATACTAATGCCACATAGAATGAAGAGTTACGATAACTTACACAAAATCTTAGATCCATGTAGTGTATAGGATGGTCTATGAACAATACTCCCTCGTCACATGGCAGTATACGCACAGCGGTGTTGAAGCAACCATTGTCCACTTCTCTCTCCCACCCTCGCTCTTTCTCTCTTTCCCACCCTCTCTCTCACACCCCTCCCCTCTCCCTCTCTTTCTCACCCTCTCTCTCACACCCCCTCCCCTCTCCCTCAACTGTGGACCAGCTTAATTTGCTCAGTGTTACTATACTATAGTATCCTGGAAGCCTAAACATTAAAGAGAAAATTTAACCTTTATAGGGGCTAAGACAACTGAGTTCAGAATTTATACCATCAAATAATCTTAAGTTAATTCATTTGCTGGCCTAGAAAATCGATACAGTGTTGTCTTACTTGCCTAAACTGGATATGTTTCGCTGTTCAGCTGAGTTCAGAATGTCAAATATATTATCCCCAGAAGATAATTTTAGCAACATGCAGGTAATAGCTCATAGGAACACTTGACTAAACATCCCTACTGTAATCAAGTCCAGTTAAAACAAATCAAGTATATTAGGCAGCATTGCTCAAGAAGCAGTAGAAAGTATATTCTAATTAAAATTCTGGAAGCCTGAGATGATCCCAGATGGCCAAAACTTTTAGTGATTGCATACTTCACTATGAAGCCATCGCTTAAATTTCTGAAACAACAAAAATGGGTGATTGTTTCAGACATTATGTCCAGCATAACCTATCTGGAGCACTCTCATGCCGAGAGATCATTGTGCGGACCTAACTTAACAGTCAAACGTCCATAACGTTGAACCTAAATTTTATAACTATCATTTCTCTACTTCTAGTGACAGTGTGCCACACGCTCACCAGGAAATAAACAAGTGCAGGAAAGTATGGTTGTTATAATCATATAAGATGCAATCTGAAAAACATTTACATGCTATTTGTCACCACATTTTTATAAAAGAGGGCTAAAGTAAAACCAAGTTGCAAGTAAATGCACTATTTGTATTTTCCAAAATGAGAGGAAAACTACTATTCATTCATGACAATTGCCAATTTTACCACGCTCTCAAAAATCATGACGGTGCAGAGGCTGGAGGTCTGGAAGAAACAGAGACCTTCCTTTGAAGAAAAGAATTCATAACGGAAAACTATACCATCTGAGACAGTGAAGCGTTACTCTGGGAAGAAGCTGCGGCATTCACCTCCCCCTGTACTATGGAGGATGGAGAAGCGCTCAAGGGATCCATCCCAATATTCAAGTTCGGTGCAGCACTGGTGAGTGCCGCCCTCCCAGGTGCCAAAACTAACAGTTTGGATGTAGACCTCTCCTTGTCTTCCAATGGCGGCTCGGTTACAGCATTCTGCACTGTGGCAGCCTGAGATGGCTCACCTGAAAATGCCAACTGTCATTCTCACATACTACCAACATAGACAAACTACTCCATTACAGCACTCTCATGGTGCCCGCACAAGGATGCGAACCGACACAATGACACAAATCCAAGCCCACTTCTTCCTTTTTACCAAGTGTAACGGGTACTGTCATTGTCTTTCCAAACTAACCCATCATACCTTGTATCCAGGAATTATGGTTTGTGATAACTGATAACCCATCTTCTGTATTTGCAGCGCCGGACTTCCTCCTCTTCGCAGATGATGATGAGCCCTGGACAGAATACATAAGCATAAGTGAAATTGTGGATCAACCAAAACTAACAATCAAATATTGCTAGAAAAAGCATAATCCAGACAATGCCAAACGAGGCACCTTCTGATTGGCGCCCGTATCTCCCTTCTCCGATGACCCCTGGCTCCCGGCATCGCCGCTGTGCAAGCCATATCAGTTGATTTCAGTTCAGCCCACCCGGCCAACAGACAAACAAGAGCACACCGCACACATGCAAGCACAGAAACCACGCCGTACCTCCCGGAGCTGGAATTGATCTCGCCGGAAGGGACACGTCGTGTCTTCCCCACCCTCTTCCCTTTCCCTGCCGCCGAGGCAGACTCGCCGGCCATGTAAGGCACCCCCTGCACAGAGCAGAATGCAGCAGACAATTTCACAACACGGACGCACAACGTACGGTCAGGTCCAATGCGCTAGAATATAAACGAGGGAGGGGAGCTCGGCATTTACCGCGGCCATGGAGGCGTGCGCGTGCGCGTAGTACGCCGCCGCGGGGTGGTGGTACATGGGGAACGGCACCGGCGCGCCATACGCGGCCCCCGGCCCGGCCGCCACCAGGCCGTGCTGCTGCGTCCTGCCGCGAAAGAGGAAAGAAAACTGATCAGAACTCAAAGCCCGCCATCAACAAGGCAACGCCACCACCAGCGCCGCGCCGCGGGTCTGCGGCTCCGGAGCGGCTCTAGGAGAGGAGGATCGCATCGCGTACCTGGGCCTGCGGCGGCAGCGGCCACGCGGCATAGGGGATCCCGGCGGCGGAGGCGGCGGCCGCGTAGTAGGCGTGCATCGAGGCGGCCCACTCCGTGTGGGTTGGGGGTGGCTGGCGGCGGGGCTCGCCGAGCCTGGAGACGAAGGGCGCACGCGGCAGCGGCCACAGCTGAGCCCATCGCGGCTCGGGCCCGAGCTGTGCGTGGCAGTGGATCCGCGGTGGCGTCGGCGTCCTGGGGATCCTAATCCGCAACGGGCGACGTATCCGAGGCGCCGGTGGTGGCGGTGTCCTCGTGATCCACGACGGCCGCGTCTGCCTGGATCGGCATCGGCGGATCCAGCTGCGTATCCTCGGGAAACGAGGAGGAACGGATCGGAGGGCGACGGCAGCGAGATCGCACGAGGACGGCGGCTCTGTGTCCTCGACGGATAGATAGGAGCGGTTTTTTGCGGGGTGTTTTTTCGCTACGTGCGTGGGGTGGGGTGGGGAGGGGACGAAAAAACCAACGAAAAAAACTCGGACGAAAGTGGTGGGACGAAAAAAACCCTGGAAGTTTGGGCGTGTGCGGACTCGATCGCGGGGTTTTCTTTGATTTTTCGCGGTTGAAGGGATGGTGGGAGGAAGTACCAAAGAAGTACCAAAAAAGACCGAGTGAGGTGTGACGAAAATAAAATCCGGAACGCAACCTACCAACTGAGACATTAGGAGTAGAGATAACAAATATTGTGTATCACCAAAATCTGTATCATTATCGATCGACATAAGCACACAAATCAAGCATATATACCTTTAGCGGAAAATTCAATAACCAATCTAGTCCCCAAGTCCTCAACATCACAGACTTGCAAAGATAATCAATCTCATCTACGTTCAACGAGATATGCAACACTCCCTAAAAAACGAGGTATTCAACACTACCTTTGAGAAGCAATTCCTCTGTTCATTCTGTTAGAGAGAATCGAGAGAGAGGAGCGGATGGAAAACAGATATATGAATGAACAGTTATTTTATTGATTGAAGATTGGGGTATTTATACCCAGTTTACAAGGCGGTTACAAAAAGGAGGCAGTTGCCAAAAGTGGCACCGACATAGCAGTGATTAATAGTTAATTAACCTAATTAATTAATTCCTAACACTCCCCCTAATCAATGCTTGTCTTTGTGAATATACATCATCTTGATAGACTCCTCCTAGTATGTATTTGCCTTGAACGTTCATCATCTTCATTTTGAAAGTCTCCTCCAAAAACCCTGTGGGAAAAATATGAGGAGAATAGTGCAGATATGTTGCTAAAACTCCTTTAAACCCAGTGGGAAAAATAATAAGGAGAAAATGATGCAACTTATAATGATTATTGTCTCTTGATAACTCATATGATAAAAACCTTTGAAGAAGGAGAAAAATCATCGATGAGTTTAGAGAACAATTAATATGTCTTGAGTACTTTCTTTAAAAACCCCGATAGGGAAAAAAGAAAGTATGACATGCCTCGTTAAAAACCGTTATGAGAAACTTTGAGAGAAAACTCATAAAGGAAAAGAGTGCGATTATATATGCCATCGAAAACTCCTTTAAAACCCAATGGGAAAAATATAAGGAGAAAATGATATGACATATATGAACACTTGTATCTATATTGTCTCATTAAAAACCTTTTATTAGAAACCATTAGGGAAAAACTCGTGAAGGGAAAAAGAGTACAATATATGTAATCTGATGTTTGTTAACAGGTTATACTTTGGGAGATTACTCCCCCTGAACTTTGCAAATCTGGAGGATGTCTCATCAATTACATTGACATGATCATGACATTATGAATAATATGTCGGTTTTTCCAATATTTTGTTTGCAAACTATTTCATCACTTTTCTATAATTCATGAGGATAAGTGATCTCGAGCAATGTGCTTTGTGATATTGCTCTTCATATAACCTGTATGTATTGAGTAATACAAGTGGTAGCATCTTGATAAATCAAGTTATGTTACTCTGATGAATCTCAACCACATGGTTTTGAGTGTGGTTAATCATTCTGCTAAGCCAACCATATTTTCAATGCCTTTAGATAAAGTAATTATGTCAGAATGATAAGGGGAAGTAGCCATTAAATTCTATTTATATGAATTCCATAAGAAGGCTATTCCATCAAATTCAGTCATTGATATGGCTTTGTTGGGGTCAAGTAAAGAGCCAATATCATGGTCAAATCTTGATTTTCCTGATGGAATTGTTCAAGATTTATTATGAACTTGAGATATAAGTTAATATTCCTCATATCGACCATATACGTTTTGTTGGTGTGATATATCCACATTGAACTTCTCAAATATGTTTTGGATATATGTAGACTGATATGTATTCTTGAGAGAATGCTCAAGTTGTAAACTTAAGCTAAATTTGGTTTAATCCAAATTTTCCGCCTTGAGATGATTTTGTATATGTTTAGGTCTTGTATAGGCATTGATGATGAAGTCATCGATATACACTAAGTGATATAAGGAAAACCAATTTTGGATTTCCTTATTAACACAGAAGTAATCATCATTCTTTGAGTAATCCCTTTGAAGAAGGAACTCATTTAGTCGGTAGTACCATATGATTTCCGACTATTTCAAGTCATAGAGTGACTTTGAAGTTTTACACAAAACATGCTACGATTTATCTTTGGATTCGGAATTTTAAGCCCTTCAGGAACTTTAAAATAGATATCCGAAATGAGTGATCCATATGAGTATGTAGTCACTGCATCCATTAACTGCATGGTATTATTTGTACTGCCTATGATATTTAGTATCGAAACATAATTCCACTAATACCATAAGGGTATGTCACATCGTGATCGATGTCGGATCTCTGCGTGAACCCTTTTGCTACAAGCCTCGCTTTCTCACCACCTCATTGACTTTGTCTATGAATGAGAAGTTTTTAGTATTCCATATGGAAGATACTTATGAGGAGTAGGTATTACTGCAGTAAATACCACTCATTTGTTGAGCGAGTGCTATCCTTCATTACTTGCTTCCTTTTTATGTGAACCAATATGAGTGCAAGAGGCACTCTACCATGGATTTTGGTTCTGGGCCCAAAAGGTTTTAGCAATTTGAGAAGAAATATATGTCGACAAATGTAGTCTTTAGTTTATATGATCCTGCTGGAATCATTGAAGTTTGTGGATAAAATATGTACTCCTTTTTAACTCCTTGTGATTTCCTACAACAAATGGAGTCAAGGTGTTTCGATGTCCCGGCACCAAAACATTTGTGCACCTTTATGCCGGGCATTGGATGATGAGCATCCAGTGAGGTGTCTTTCAACTTGATGTTGAATTACATTTACTAGTTGAGGATGTGATTTCCTCTGTTTCCGTGGAAGCATATGAGAAGTTATATCTCGTATTGTCAGATTTTCTCCCCTCTTGCTCTCATTTGGGGAGAAGAGTGGTTTATCAGGTACCTCCACTCTTCTGACACTTTACTGCAGGAATATATAATTTAGTAACACCTTGTCATCAGTAAATGTATGTGGCAGATTTGCAATGTGTTGCAAATATATAATTCTCTAAACTTCTAGTTCAGATTCTTTGAGACGTGGATATAAGGATTGAATGTCAATAACATTTCTAATTTATTTTTTCGGCATTCTTTGTGGTACTTATCTCCCCCTAATGCCGAAAATATCCTTATTGCTGATGCAATCAGCGTACGGACTATGAATAATTTTGATTGACGGATAAATTATTATTCCTCACATAGATCCCCGATTTTCTGTGAGTGCCCATTGATGTATGCTGGAGTGGTGATATCGGTATGTAACCGAATTATCGCAGATGGGAAATACTTTGTTGATTTCCACGTAGTTACTACAAGGGGAAAGTAGTATGAAATGCAGTTGGTATGATTTAGATCATACTTATGGTGTGTAAGGCCGTATGTGTCCAGCAAGAGGCTGGTAAATTTACAATTCTTTAAGATTGGTCATGTAATTCATTTCACTATCTTTGATAAGAAATTTAGTTAAACCATTCTGGGTATGTACATAGCATACAAAAATATAATCGGACATTGCTTGTGAAATGATTTCAATGACATTGTCCATTCGAATGGGTTTTTCGATCCTGTTTTCAGGAGAATTTGCTCCTACTTTGATAAGTTGAGCAATTTATTTAGTAAGATCATGCATGTTTGTGTGTGATAAGAGACACACTTGAAATCATTTTATAAATGTTCCTATGAGTACCATGAAGTATCTGAATAATTCCACATAATGGTTAACTAATCCACATATGTCTTCTTAATGTATTCAAGGAAGATTGAGTGGCTCATTTAGAATTTTAAGGTGAGAGTGCCTTAAAACTGATTTCCCCTATGGCACATCTAGTGCGCATAAAATCTGATGATTTGGGATATTTTGCAACTTGTTAAGTTGTGACCAACAGAATTGTCAATAATTTTCTAATCATCCCCAAACCAGGATGGATAAGTCTATCAAAATAGACATTTAATTTATTAATATTTAGAAAATTATTTCGTACGCAACAATACTAAGTATGAATTTAACCATGCTATCAAATTTATTAAATATTGTATCCAAGTGATGGGATATTGAATATCCTACTACATGTAGTAGTACAAGTACAGGTTAATGCTATTTTTGGGAATAATTAGGAGATTACCTAAGGTCTCCGATATTATTGAGTGCAAATGAGTTCATCCTCCATTTTCTGCACTAGATTTTGGTCCTCCTTCTGATGAAGATTCTGAGAACAATTCTTTACCAGAATCTGGTTGTTATTTGCAAATTTTCAAATTTATCCCATTGAACTTATTTGCCTTTTAATAAATTTGTGATGTGGTTCGACCATATGTTTGAGGGTTTGGTAAACATAGGTACAATATTTATATAACCACGCATCTGATAAACTTGAGAGTTGTCTTTTGATCATTTGAAAATGACCGATTCTTAAGAGATAATTCCGTCTTTGGTTGTCTATTAGCCTCCACTTTACTTCGAATTCCTCATAGTTCTATTTTGTGACAACTAACTTGCATACTATTCTCGATACTAGCATGAATTTTAAATTATGGTATAGCACCCATTGGGTGAATCTGATGATTTTAAGAAATTCCATGTTTCTTGATCATAAAAAAAGGTAGTACCATCTTAAGAGGATGTAAAGTGCATTAAGGGCTTTTCAACTGGATCTGTATATAGGAAAATATTTGATCACGAGATCTCAACTTAAAGTTGATTAAAGTGACAGAATTGTGAGATGCAATAGACTTGATGTTTTGAAATCAAATGGGTGATCAATCGTGATGTGCTCATGGCAGCATGTTTCTCTCAAGGGAAAAATTGTAGTGAATAAATACATCCATAATTAGTTAGTTTGAGAACTAAGTGAAGTTGATGACATATAAAATGCAACATATATATACTTAGCTATCAAGAGAATAGCCATTGCAGAAGGTGGAGTTGTAGTGGCAATAGGCCACGGGTGGACACAATGACTGATGTCATGAATCATCTTAAAATAAATACTCCCACCTAATCTTGAATTTAGTGCATTTGGAAATGTCAGGCATGTGTTACATGAAAATACTCATGGCCAAGATGATCCTTGGTGAACCTGGGTGTATCCTTCAATACAATAGATGTGATGAAATCATTGCTAATGTTTTGGACTTCATTCTTGAGAAAATATGTGACTTCAGAGTCACTGCCAAAACACATAGACTTTTCATGTTTATCATTGGTTAGTCACTATAAAAGTATAACCACAATTTGATGTGGACCTATCAATAGTGTTTGAGACACTCAACAATTTCTATAAATTGTGGTATCCATTTTAATGAATGGACGACACTATAATTAAAATAGTGACATAGGCTCCACTGCCATGTATTTTACCAATGTAATAGAAGGTAATTACTGGTATGTGCAAATATTTGCATAGTTGTCTATGACATATTAAAGCAAAATGAGGCTTGAATAAATGATATTTGTGGAAAATATTTGCCGTTTCAGCATGTAGTGTTCATGCATGAATACCTTTTATTATGAGAGTAAATATCTTTTTTTTAGTGAACAACAACAATTGCTTCAGAGGAGCAATTTTTTTTTATGATAGCTGATGCTATACACTCATATGTGTAGACCTTCATTTATATAGAATAACACTTTGAAGATAGTCACCGGATGCGGTGTAGATCTCGCAGTAATAGAAAAACATAGTCTGACTTTTGTCAGTAGATGTTCATAATTCTATTACCTTATGTTATGCAAAATGTATGAAATCACTTTGAAGGTAGTCATCTGTCAAAATGACATGATGTAGACCTTGCAGTAATAGTGGATAGTCTGCAAAATTTGCAGTAGATGCCAGTATTACCTTATGATATATTGAGGTAGTCACATATAATATTAATATTTGGAAGATCACTTCGAAGGTAGTCATCTTATCAAAATGACAAGATGTAGACCTCACAGTACTGATGGATAATCTGCAAATTACGCAGTAGATGCCATCAATACCTTGTGATTCCAAAATATAATATGGTGTAGTCAAATTAAGTATAATCCTTGTTTTGAATTTACATCATGATTTGCAAGAGAAAAAAAATCAATTGCAAAACATAGGTGTTGCACTTATTGTAAAGAATAGCACTAGTATATTGGGGTCCATTGCAGATGTAATGATCGACCCATCCATCAACATAGCTCAATGCCTTGGGACTCAACCGATATGATATACTACGGTATTAACCAAAATCTAAAACAGTAAGCCTGATGACTTATGTTCGTGTAGTATTAAGTCTGATGACTTGTTTGCCAATAAAAGAAACTAGAAGGGCTTAGTCTCAAATGGCCGAAGAGATAAGGTTTCCTATCGTCATCCTCAATGCATCTGGAATCAATCGATTTGTTCGGTATGCACATATAGCACCGGCACCGCCGCTGCGTACCAGTGTAACCGGGAGAAGGAGAGACCGGGGGTGGGCGGGTGGCGCCAGAGGGCTTGCTCGTCCAACGCCGCGCGCCAGAGGGCGCTGCCTGGCGTCGCTGCGTCCTCGGCCGCTGCGTCGACGTTGCTGTAGTGTCGTGGGCTGGTCGTGCTACCGGTGCCGCCGCGGTGGAGATCGCCGTTCTAGGCGCCGGCCATTGGTTACCCCGAGGACACGCCGCCTGTACTGGAGGGTATGCCGCGCCGTGGTCGTGCTCCGCCTGAGGGAGGAGCGCCGCGTCGAATGCTGCATCCGAGAGGTGGAGGACGCCGTCGTCGCCAAACGCCGAGGTACGCTCGCTGGGGCTTCTTCCCTTCTTTTCTCTTGTTCTTGATGCAGATTCTTCTATTCTTCTTGATTGAGAATTTCTTCCTATTTTCGTTTGAGTAGCGATCAATCCATCTCACCACGAGCATACGCCGGATGAAGCGATTTGCAAAACAGAATTTGTTATTAGATTTTTGATTGGTTGCAAGAAGACAAAAACAAATTGAAGAATGTCCTGATCCAGTTTTCCTCTTTTACAGAAGCATGTCCATTGATTACTGCTGTGGACGGGAATATGGCTAATCGAATCGGCGGCATTCTTCTCTTCTCCTGTGGCCATTTCTCAGCGGAGAGCAAAAGTGCTAATAACGTGTTAGAGAGAATCGAGAGAGAGGAGCGGATGGAAAACAGATATATGAATGAACAGTTATTTTATTGATTGAAGATTGGGGTATTTATACCCATTTTACAAGGCGGTTACAAAAAGGAGGCAGTTGCCAAAAGTGGCACCGACATAGCAGTGATTAATAGTTAATTAACCTAATTAATTAATTCCTAACACATTCCTCGGCGAACAGGCTAGTCGTGGCTGCTCTGTTGCCGCCGAATCAGCCGCCACCAATCTGTCGTTCATTCCTTTCCCTGCCAAATCAGCCACTGACGCTTGTTGTCGACACTGCTACTTGCTTCTCTCCTCTTGATCCCGTCTCCTTCCGCCACCTCGCTGCTCCTCCTCCCATCACCGCCATCAGATTGGGAGAGATGAGAGAGAGGCAGCGGCATCCGACGGGGTGAGAGAGAGATCGGAGTGGCAGCGGCGACGTCGTGCAGATGGTTTGTAGGGCGAGTTTGTCTTTGTCGGGACCGGGAAGGAGGTGAGAGCGAGACACGATGGGTATGAGTGTGTTCGGCATATCTATCGACGATGGTGGCGGAGCCGGGCGATGGTGGTCGTCACCTTACTCCAGCGGAGGCCTGGACGGCGAGATCCGCTGACCCCATGACCGACCACAAACCGGAGGAGGGCCGGGGCGTGGTAGCAGGCGACTGTTGCTGCTAGCGGAGAGCCGGAGACCCATCATGCACTCGACGAACTCCCACGAGGCCTGGCGGGGCGTGGCCGCGCGGGGACGGTGATGGCGGCGGTGGCTGCTCGAGGTCGTGCAGGGAGAGTGCATCTTCATCGAGGGGATCGAATGCGAGGCTGCACCCGTGCAACAAAAAAAATCAAAACAAATACTAGAAAAATTCAAAAAATTCCAAGAAAAACTTGTATGGTAGACAATTTGATGTGTGAGGTCCGCTCCAATTTTCAAATCATTTGGACATCTCAGCAGCTCTCAGCAAAAAAGACAAATTGATTGTCTGTAAAAAAGTTTACTGTTCATGTACTGTTTTGGTCCGATTTATTTTTTTTGCTGAGAGCTGCTCAAATGTCCAAATGATTCGAAATTTGAAGCGGGCCTCACGCATCAAATTTTCTACCGCACAATTTTTTTGATTTTTTTAAAGTCATTTATCCTTTTTTCAATGAGTTTTTTGGCTGCAGCTGACTCTTAATCTACAACTCGTTTCTCTTAGCTATCATTTCCTCTCTTTCAGCTCAACAAAAATATAATATTCAAATTCAAATGCTTACAACCTGCTTGTATTATCTTATTATAATTGTTCTAAGGTATTCCCTTCTCATAATACAATCAGGCCTCTTTGATTCATAGGATTGCAAAAACACAGAAATAGGGAAAACGTAGGATTGAAATGGCATGTCCATTGGATCCCTGTAAGGCCTCCTTTGATTTGAAGGATTTTTCATAGGAAAAACGCAGGAATTCTCATTCCATAGGATTTGCTACTGTAGCGATGTTTGATTTGCAGGAACAAGTATGGAGGAATACTGTTGCAATCCAGAGAAACACTGTTGGTTTCCTGTGATTTCGCATGAAGTGAAACATTGAGTCAGACCTCTTTTTTACACAAAGACCGAGGCAAGAGGAACAAAGTTGCATACCAGCGCATGGTTTCTCTACTAAATAATGCATTCCTTTGATTTCAGTTCCTGCATTTCAAACGTTCCATTTGTTTCATATTCCTATACTTTCACTGTTCTTCAATCCTCTGTTTTACAATTGCAACCCTATAGATTTCCTGTATTCTTTCTATTCCAGTGTTTTTGCAATCCTGTGAATCAAAGAGGCCCTAAGATTTGGGTTTGTTTGATTGTGTCACGGGAAAAACAAAGGATTTCTTCTAAGAGGTTGGAGTGGATGTTAGAATTCCTATAAAATGTAGTACAAATGAATCCTTAGGAAAAAATCCTACAGGATTCAACCCTATGAATCAAACGATCAACGTAGGAAAAATTCCTAAAGATTCTAATCCTTTAAAGATCCTATAAAAATCCTCTGAATCAAAGAGACCCTCAATATACTCGCATGTTCTATATTATGGGATGGACGGAGGAGTGACAAATATGACTGATTACAGCACAGCCTGCTCCTGAGCCCACTTCTACCAGGCCGGCAGGCCCCTTCACCCCAAAAAAAGGACACGTCAGGTCCCTTATTATTTCATACTCCCTCCATTCCAAAATATAGTGCGCCCGCGCTTCCCGAGGTCCAACTTTGACCATAAATTTAACCAACGAGACCAACTGCGGCGGGAGAAAAAATTATATAATTGAAAACTTCTTTCGAATACGAATTCACTGATATAATTTTTGCTCCCGCCGCAATCGGTCTTGGTAGTTAAATTTACGGTCAAAGTTGAAGCACGTGGATAGAGAAAGCACTACATTGTGAAATGGAGGGAGTACAGTATATTTTTGCAGCAAGCACTACACCTGTCAACTGAGCACTGAGCACATGAACATACACTGTGTGCTGTGCCCGACATGTACAGTACAATCAATAAAGAGAACATGGTAGCAGAACAGCAACAGGGCTTGACACTTGCACCGATGAGGCCATCTTCTAAAAACACCCCTCGGAAACCTGCATCGTCAGAAGAAAGGCCTCTTTGATGCACAACTTTGACTGCTAATATAAACAAAATTATATGGATCTAGCTTGTATAAATGATATCATCATATTTGTCTTACAAATGGTTTTATTTCATAAACCTTTATATTAATTCTATCGACATACTATAAGCGAAAATCATAGTCAAAATTGTGTCAAAGATCAGAAAACGTTGACCGCGCCTTATATTTTGGGAATGGGGAGTAGTTAGCTAAAAATATGTATTCTTTATTAATATATAGCCCACCTCACAATTTCGCCGAGTTCTTTGGAGTTCGTGCTGCAGTTGACTCTTAATCTACAACCCGTTCTCTTGTCTATCATTTCCTCTCTTTCAACTCAACCAAAAATATGTCATTTAAATGCTTACAACCTGTTTATATTATCTTTAATTGCTCTAAGGTATTCCCGTCTCATAATACAAGATGTATATACACAACCATCTTAGGGAGTAATAAATATGACTGATTACACCACAGCCTGTTTCTGAGCCCACTTCTACCAGGCCCCTTCACCCAAAAAAAAAGGACACGTGAGGTCCCTTTATTATTTCATACAGTATATTTTTGCAGCAAGCAAAGCGCCTAATTACTACACCTGTCAACTCAGCACATGAGCATACTGTGTGCTGTGCCCGACTTGTACAGTACAATCAATAAAGAAGAACAGCAACAGGGCGCTTACACTTGCACCGATGAGGCCATCTTCTAACAACACCCCTCGGAAGTCCGCATCGTCAGCAGAAGGGCCTGTTGTCGCCGCCGCCGGCCGTGCCGTTCCGCCGTGACACCGGCGGGATCCTGAAGTGCCAGAGCCGGCCGGTCTCCCCCACCCGGAACCTCTCGCAGAGGAACTCCTCGGCGTACATCCTCTCCACCCTGCGGTCCACGTCGTGGAGGAACACGTCGGTGTCCCCCTCGCCGCGCCTGGCCCGCGCCATCGCCGCCGCCGTCCATATAGCCGCCATCCTGCCGGGCGCCGACGGGAAGTACCCCTTGGGCGCATCCACCATGAGCATGTCCCAGTCGTTCTGGTACACCTCGGGCGGCAGGTTGTGCAGCGCCAGCGGGCAGTCGGCGTTGCCGCGGACCCGCAAGGGGACGTCGCCTTCGGCGTCGGCGCCGGGGACGCAGGTGGGGAAGTTCCGGTAGGAGCGGAAGAGGACGTCGGCGTGGTCGAGGCGCGTGCGGTACCTGACGAGGTGCGCGCGCAGGAACGGCGACTGCGCGCGCACGATGCGGTACCACTCCGGGTCCTCCTCGAGGAAGACGGTGACGCCGCCGGGGTTGAGCGCGTGCCAGAGCGGCGAGTCGTGGCCGAGCCCGAACACCAGCAGCCGCAGCGGCGCGCGGCGGCGCAGCACGGCGAGGGAGAGCGAGATCTCGTCGCGCGACTGCTGCGGGACGTCGGGCGTGGTGGCGTAGTAGAGCGCGGCGTCGGCGAGCGCGGTGAGGCCCGGGGGCGCGTACCCGTCGCCCGAGGGCGCCGTGACGGCCGGCAGGCACGGGAGCAGCGGCAGCAGCGGCAGCGGCGAGGTGAGGAGGGTGATGACCAGCAGCGACGCCGCGACGAGCAGCGCGGCGGTGGCGAGGCGCCCGGGGGGCTTCATTGCGTTTGCTGTTTGCGGTGGCCGGTCGACGCGGTTTCTCCTCGCGCTGGACGATAATGCCGCGCGGCCCTCTCTTTTTCTGCCACCACGTCCCGGTGTCGGCCCGCCCAACGATGCGACGTCTCTTTCTCTCTGCCGATCGTTGATTGGCTGCGTGCTGCATGCATGCCCATACGGACCCACCAAACACGTGGGTTCGTCTGCTAGGATTATTCGAGGCTCGTGGAATAATTACTTTCGACAAAAATGCTGATGCCTTCGATGTTCATTTCAAAAGCCAAAGGCCAAAGGTTGTTATTTTCCAAGGAAATTTCTATACTTTTTCGTGAGCAGGAGGTGTGATCATCTAAGCGGAAAGGTAGTGTAGTTTCGTGTAATACTTTCATGGTTTTATGAGTTTTTTTAGGGGAAAATCATGCCGCTTTATTTAACCAAAGCTAGGAATCTCGTTTGAAATTACATCTAAAATAAAGTCTGATGGTGATTCCACCCAAATCTCCGAACGTCACTCTCCTGCACCTACTTTCGCTAGTTTAGGAGCGGCAACATTCCTCGATCGACAAATCCACGTCACCTTGGCCTCGTCCATACCACGGAGCAAGGTCTTGATCTCCTGAACCCATGGCCCAACCGCAGAGAGGTTCTTCTACGGATTATTAAGCATATGCACAAGAGCTAGGCTGTCCAGCTCGACATGCGCCCTCCTTACGTTCAGATTGATCGCCATGCGGACTGCACTTCGGCATGCTAGAGCTTCCACCATCTCAAGATCAAAAAAATTTGGGAAGAGTTGGCATGACCCGGCTCTGAACGCCGCCTGGTGATCCCGCAGGACCGCGCCGCCTCCTCCTCTTTCCCCATTCCTGGAGACCGCGCCGTCGGAGTTGATCTTCACCCAGCCAGCTTCAGGAGGTTCCCACCGCTGAACGGTTTTTCGCTCCGGTTGTGGCGCCCTCATCTCATGTGATGCTCTCCAATCCGAAATCTGCATCTGCACTGTAGCTATAATTTCATGTGGTTGTGCGATCCTCCTCCCGTCTCTGGCCTCGTTTCTTGCTAGCCCAAGGCTGTAAGCTGCTTGGAGCATCAACTCCTTCTCGTCGATAGAAGCACGAGCAAACCATTCAAGCAACCAAGAGGCTAGGGCTCGTTGCGTTTCGATATGCCTGGGTGGCAACTCAAGTGCCAACCCCATGTGCACCCTCAGCTCCTCCCAGAACAAGACTGAATGTTGGCAGCCCCAGAATTTATGCATCATGGTCTCTTCGCGGGCACACACAACACAAAAAACGCTCGGCTTGATCCGCCTTCGATGAAGCTCTGAACCTACAACAAGACCATTTCGTATCAAACACCACATATGGATCTTGACCATACTAGGAACACTCGTTTCCCACAGCGCCAAATACCCCTTGTGCTTTGCTATCGAGCTCGAGGACTCCGGCTGTCCAGACCTCGCTCTGTTCATAGACATTCTTAGATGATACACTGACTTGACCGTGAACACCCCATTTCGGGTAAGATTCCATGCGAGAAAATCTTTAGCATTCGGTCCTCCTATAGCTATTTGCTTCACATCTTCTGCATCATCTGAAGAAAACATCGCATCCACCACTTCCTCGTTCCATGTCATCCCATCAGGGTTTAGCAAGTCCGTGACCTTGTTAATGCCCTGCATGTACACTTGGCCCAGTGGCCTTGTGCTCCTGCTATGGGGGATCCATGGGTAATGATGAATGTTGATATGCGCCCCTATCCCTACTCTACAAATAAGACCCTCGCGGAGGAGGTCTCGACCATGCAGGATGCTACGGAAAGTGAATGATCCCGCGGCTGGGCACGATGCAGACAGAATTGAGTCATCTTTGAAGTACCTAGCTTTAAGGACTCTAGCACAAAGGGAGGATGTCACCTGCAAAATACGCCAATCTTGCTTAGCCAACAAAGCTTGGTTAAATGCCTCGGGGTCTCGAAATCCCATGCCTCCATCCTGCTTGCTTGCACACATCTTCTGCAAAGCGATCCAATGGACCTTATGCTCAGCATTCATTGCACCCCACCAGAATTTAGAGGAGATCGAAGTCAGATTCTGGCACATCTTCTTCGAGAGGTGAAAACAACTCATGGTGTAAGTTGGAGTCGCTTGCAGAACAGATTTGACAAGTACTTCTCTAGCTGCTTTTGATAATCCTTGACCCTTCCACCCACACACTTTGACTTTAGAGCATTCGGTGACGTGTTTGAAAGTGCCATCCTTTTACCTTCCAACCAGTGTTGGGAGGCCTAGATAACGCTCACTCAGAGCTTCAGACTGAATCCCCACTGCCTGTTTCATTTGTTCCTTCATCCTAGGTTGGCTCCTCCTCCCAAATAAAATGGAGGACTTCTGCAAGCTTACCTTTTGTCCTGACGCTTTTTCATACTTGGTAAGGATCTCTTTGAGGGTCTTCATGTTCTCCTTCATGCCCTCCAAGAAGACAATGTTGTCATCATCAAACAAGAGTTGAGTTATGTGGGGGCCAGTGCTCCCAAATTTCACACCTTTTAGCTTTTTGTCATTCTGAGCCTTCTTAAGTAATGCAGAAAACCCCTCCACACTGAATAGAAACAGATATGGTGACAAAGCCCTGTCGCATATCCCGGGAGGGTAAAAAGCTCCTTGAACGCCCACCATTAAGCTTTACAGAAAAACAAGACAAGGTCACACCCCGCATAATCATGGAAACCCACAGCGGAGCAAAGCCAAATTGTGCCATAATCTGCTCAAGAAAAATCCCCTCCACCCTATCATAGGCTTTCATCATATCCAGCTTGATAGCACACAAACTCTTCTTCCTTTTGCTCTTCTGAATAGCATTGACACACTCATATGCCACCAACACATTGTCGGAGATCAAGCGCCCAGGCACGAAAGCACTCTGTTCTTCAGAGATGAGAAAAGGAAGCACTAGTAGAAAAAGGGTCAAACGTGAAGCACATTAGTGCCGGTTTGTATTAGAGCCGGCACAAATGTATACATTAGTGCCAGTTCAAACGGCTAGCCGGGCCGCTCTCATTAGTACCGGTTCATGGCTAACCTTTAGCACCGGTTCGTGCCACGAACCGGTACTAATGAGGGTGGTGGCAGGATGTTGTCAGTCTGGGCCCCCTCTAGCACCTTTAGTACCGGTTCGTGCCACGAACCGGTACTATAGGTCCTCCTGCATATAAACCCTTCGTCCAGCTCGCTCTGTTCTCCCCCCTTTCCCCTCTCCTCTCCTCTCTGTTCTTCTCTTCTCCCCTCGAGCTCATCACACATTTTGCCCAAAATTTGTCAAGATTTGAAGGCCCCCATCCATTCAAGTGATCACAAAGGTTAGCAACTTTGTCCTTTCATCTCTCATTGCTAGATTAGCTCTTGCAATGCTTTATATAGTTATTAATTTGTGAGTTTAGTAATTTGGGAGGAAATATATATATGTGCTAGTATTTGATTTATATGCAATTTGAGGTCAAAATAACACTTAGTTTGCATATGTAGGTGTGGTTTACTTAGTGCCTTCTAAATCTCCGTCGTAACCACCGTCGATCGTCCGCACCGTCCCGTCGCCAGCACCAGCTTGTGGTGAGCCTCTTGTTCATGAAATTTTATATAAAAAATTGATGTTTGTGTGATTTGGATATATAGTTACTCGTGTAATAATTATCTTACCCGTACGTTGTTTGTTATACATAGTGCCATGGTTTTGATATCCGTCCCCGTCGGCCCTCGTCCTTGTTATGATTCGGATGTGGTATATTTCTTTTAAAACTATTTGTTGCATTTCGTATTTATGACAAATTATGCCCATCAAGTTGACATAGATATTTTTATCTAGGAGGTATGTGAACCGGAAATTCCAACCGACCCTATTGTCGAGAGGTTAAATTTAGTTGAAAGAGAAAACGAGTACTTGAAAGAAAAATTGAAAAGAATTGAGGGGGAGAAGATGGAATTGGAGTTGCATGTTGCCGATGTCGTCGATGATCACAAGATCAAGATGGAGAAAATGCGCTTGAAGATTAGAAAGATTAGAAAATATGCCATCGATAGTGAGGCTTGGTATCATTATGCTGTTGGATCAATTGTTACCTTAGTTGCGATCTTGATCGCATTTGTTGTTGCATTTAAATGCTTTAGCTAGAGAGTTATTTGTTTGTTGCATTTAAGTGTTGTATGAACTTTATGTATGAACTTGTATTAATTTGGTCTATTCGGTGTTGTGTAATGAAGATGAGCCGGCAATGGATGTACGATGACCGATGCTCTCCCCAGTTCGTTGAGGGCGTGCATACTTTTCTGCTTGCGGCTGAGGCAAACAAGCGGGCGGATGGTTTTATGCCTTGTCCATGTGCTGGTTGTAAGAATGGTCGCAATTACTCTACGTCAAGAACCATTCACGTCCACCTGTTTGAGTTCGGTTTCATGCCCCACTATAATGTTTGGACCAAGCATGGAGAAAGAGGGGTTATGATGGAAGACAATGAAGAAGAAGAGGACGACGACAGCTATCCTGGGCATGGGTTCCCTGAATACGATGATACAACAATGGGGGAAGAAGCTGAGCCGGTAATGCGGGAAGAATCTGAAGAAGAGGCATCAGATGAGCCCGTTGATGATCTAGGTCGGGCCATTGCCGATGCAAAGAGAAACTGCGCAAGTGATTTGGAGAAGAAGAAGTTGCAGCGCATGTTAGAGGATCACAAAAAATTGTTGTACCCGAATTGCCTAGGTGACAAGAAAAAGCTGGGCACCACACTGGAATTGCTGCAATGGAAGGCAGAGAATGGTGTATCTGACAAGAGATTTGGAAAGTTGCTGGTAATGATAAAGGATATGCTTCCAAAGGACAACGAATTGCCCGAGAGTACATACGAAGCAAAGAAGGCTGTCTGCCCTCTAGGGTTAGAGGTGCAGAAGATACATGCATGGCCTAATGATTGCATCCTCTACCGCGGTGAGTACGAGGATTTGAACGCTTGCCCGGTATGTGGTGCATTGCGCTATAAGATCAGCCGCGATGAGCATGGTGATGTCGAGGGCGAGCGCCCCAGGAAGAAGATTCCTGCCAAGGTGATGTGGTATTCTCCTATAATACCACGGTTGAAACATTTGTTACAAAACAAAGAGCATGCCAAGGCGATGCGATGGCACAGAGAAGACCGTAAGAAAGACGGAAAGTTGAGAGTACCCGCTGACGGGTCGCAGTGGAGAAAAATCGAAAGAAAGTACAGGAAGGAGTTTGCAGATGACGCATGGAGCGTATGGTTTGGTCTAAGCGCAGATGGCATTAATCCTTTTGGGGAGCAGAGCAGCAACCATAGCACCTGGCCTGTGACTCTATGTTTTTATAACCTTCCTCCTTGGTTGTGCATGAAGCGGAAGTTCATTATGATGCCAGTGCTCATCCAAGGCCCTAAGCAACCCGGCAACGACATTGATGTGTACCTAAGGCCATTAGTTGAAGAACTCTTACAACTGTGGAATGGAACATGTGTACGTGCGTGGGATGAGCACATGGGGGAAGAATTTGACCTAAAGGCGTTGCTGTTCGTGACCATCAATGATTGGCCAGCTCTTAGTAACCTATCAGGACAGACAAACAAGGGATACCGCGGATGCACGCACTGTTTGGATGATACCGACAGTATATATTTGAATACTTGTAAGAAGAATGTGTACCTGGGACATCGTCGATTTCTTCCGAGCAGGCATCCCATAAGAAAGAAAGGCAAGCATTTCAAAGGTGAGGTGGATCACCGGACGAAGCCTCGCCACCGTACTGGTGCTGATGTACATGATATGGTCAAGGATTTGAAGGTGATATTTGGAAAGGGTCCTGGCGGACAACCTGTTCCGAAGGACGCTGACGGACGCGCACCCATGTGGAAGAAGAAATCTATATTTTGGGACCTGCCATATTGGAAAGACCTAGAGGTCCGCTCCGCAATCGATGTGATGCACGTGACGAAGAATCTTTGCGTGACCCTGCTTGGCTTCTTGGGCGTGTATGGGAAGACAAAAGATACACCTGAGGCACGGGAGGACCAACAACGTATGCACGGAGAAGACGGCATACATCAGGGTCATGCAAGCTACGCTCTTACCAAAGAAGAGAAGGAAATCTTCTTTGAATGCCTGCTCAATATTAAGGTACCGTATGGCTTCTCGTCGAATATAAAGGGAATAATAAACATGGCAGAGAAAAAGTTCCAGAACCTAAAGTCTCATGACTGCCACGTGATTATGACGCAACTGCTTCCGGTTGCATTGAGGGGGCTTCTACCGGAAAACGTTCAATTAGCCATTGTGAAGCTATGTGCATTTCTCAATGCAATCTCTCAGAAGGTAATCGATCCAGAAATCATACCAAGGTTACAGAATGATTTGGTGCAATGACTTGTCAGTTTCGAGTTGGTGTTCCCACCATCCTTCTTCAACATCATGACGCACGTCCTAGTTCACCTATGCGAAGAGATTAACGTTTTGGGTCCTGTATTTCTACACAATATGTTCCCCTTTGAGAGGTTCATGGGAGTCTTAAAGAAATATGTTCATAACCGTGCTAGGACAGAAGGAAGCATCTCCAAGGGCCATCAAAATGAGGAGGTCATTGAGTTTTGTATTGACTTTATTCCTGACCTTAAGCCGATTGGTGTTCCTGAATCGCGGCATAAGGGCAGACTGGATGGAAAAGGCACGCTAGGAGGGGAACAAATAATATGTATGGACGGACATTCTCTCACTGAAGCACACTACACAGTTCTACAGAATTCCGCCTTGGTGGCTCCGTATATGGATGAACACAAGAATTTGCTACGCCCCAAACACCCGGAGCGGTCTGATGACTGGATTACACATGAACAAACCAGGAGTTTCGCCAGCTGGTTGCAGACACGTACCATGCATCACACCTCTATTGAGGATGACCTGTACTTGCTGTCCCAGTTACCATCTTCGAATATAATGACTTTCAAAGGGTACGAGATAAATGGTAATACATTTTACACGATCGCCCAAGATAAGAAGAGCACCAACCAAAACAGTGGCGTCCGCTTTGATGCAGAAACCAAGACGGGAAAGGAAACATATTATGGTTATATACAGGACATATGGGAACTTGACTATCGACGTGGTTTAAAGGTCCCTTTGTTTCGGCGCAAATGGGTCAATATGACACGAGGCGGGGTAACGGAAGACCCGCAGTATGGAATGACAACAATGGATCTCAACAATCTTGCGTATGCAGACGAACCATTCGTCCTAGCCAATGATGTGGCACAGGTTTTCTATGTGAAGGACATGTCTACCAAGCCAAGAAAAAGAAAAGATAAGGAAGCGAATGCATCGTACGATGAGCCAAAGCGGCACATAGTTCTTTCTGGGAAGAGAAACATCGTGGGAGTGGATGACAAGACAGACAAGTCAGAAGATTATGAAAAGTTTGATGAAATTGCTCCATTCACAGTGAATATTGACCCGAGCATCCCGTTAAATGATGAAGATTTTCCATGGTTACGGCGCAAAGGGACACACACGAAGAAAAAGTTTCACACCCAAAGATCTGGGATGTGATCAGCTTCACTATCATCACTTTCTTCTGTGTTTCACACCCAGGAGGGAATGTCTGTAATAGTTAGGGTAGTTATGTGTTTTGGCATTTGAAACGCGGAGAAATTTTATGTGCAAACAAATTCTTTTCATGCATTTACTGATTTTTTTCCAGCTAAATGACCCTGAAATTGAAAAGCAATTCAAATGAACTCAAAGTTAAGTTATTCACAAACTAGTGATTCACACAAATTTCAAATAATTCAAAATTTAAACTATTCAAATTTGAAATCTACCGGCACTAACAGAAAGTTTGTAATTTTTTGTACCTAAAGCAAAAATATTCACAAAGAAACACTAAATACAGCAAAAAACAACTCAAAAATAAATAAAACAAAAAAATAAAGCAAAAAAAATTAAGAAAAAAAAGCCCACCTACTGGGCCAAAGCGGCCTGCATACGACTAGCGACACAACCTTTCGTTGGGCCAGGATGCAGGCCCGCGAAGGCCCAGTAGGCCCACTAGGCAAAGAGGACAGGTAGGCCCAGTAGGCCTGGTTAGGAGAGGAGCTCGAGAGAGCTACCGCACTGGGGCTTATAAACCAGTGCGGTAGCCCCTCGACTAGCGAGGTGGGAGTAAACTTGCCGCACCACACCTGCGCCAGCGCACCCCCTTTAGTACCGGGTCGTCGCACAAACCAGTACTAAAGGGGGGGCCTTTAGTACCGGTTTGTGCCACGACCCGGTACTAAAGGGCGTCGCTTCCCGCCGCTTGGCCTGGCCAAAATTGGCCTTTAGTACCGGTTGGTGGCACAAACCGATACTAAAGGTGCCTTCTATATATACAGGACTTACGAAAATTTCAGTTTCCCTCTGTTTGTTCCTCTGTTCCGTCGTCTCCGTCGCCGCCGCCCTCGATCGTCTCCGTCGTCGCTCGTCTCCGTCGCCGCCCCCATCCCCGTCACCGCCCCCATCCCCGTCGCCGCCCTCGTCTCCGTCGCCGCCCCGGGCCCGTCCCCGTCGCGCCGTCCCCGC
>NC_041385.1:813708167-813717067 GCF_002162155.2 Triticum dicoccoides
GTCGCCGCCCCGGCCGTCGCCTCGCCTCGCCGTCGCCTCGCCGTCGCCGTCGCCCGCTGTGAGCCCTCCGGCCCCGAGCCCGTACACACACACACAAGCATGTTTAATTAGTTTTTGATTAGTTTAGATTAGTTTAGATTATTTAGATTAGTTTAGATTATTATTTTAGATTATTTAGATTGTTTAGATTAGTTTAGATAATTAATCTTTAATTAGTTTAGATTATTTAGATTATTATTTTGTATGTTTAATTAGTTTAGATAATTAGTGTTTAATTAGTACACACACACGTATTTTGTATGTTTAATTAGTTTAATTATTTAGATTATTATTTTTTCACTATTATATATGTATGAATGCATGTTAGATGGATATAATTAGTGTTTAATTAGTATGGAAATTTTTTAGTGTTATATAGAAATGTTAGAAATTTTAGTTATCAAA
The DNA here is from genome assembly GCF_002162155.2 of Triticum dicoccoides. Classification (NCBI taxonomy): domain Eukaryota; kingdom Viridiplantae; phylum Streptophyta; class Magnoliopsida; order Poales; family Poaceae; genus Triticum; species Triticum dicoccoides. The sequence continues at coordinate 813,708,612 of NC_041385.1, forward strand.
ATCCAATCGTTAAAAAAATGTTACTTTTTGCGGGCATATAGCTAGTATTTGTTCTCGACGATGCCCGGCCCGCATCCTCGCCGTCGACCCGTCCACGACGACGTCCAGCCGACCCATGTCCGGGACTGGGCTCCGCCGGGCTGGCACTGGGAGGTGCTGCCTGGAGGGGCACGCCGCTTGATGAGGAACCCGGCCCCGGGTCCCGTCGTCGACCCTGATCTCGTTTGGTGGCGTTCGCGTGGGCCAGTTTCGGTGCGGAGGGACCCGGCCCTGCCGGAGGTGGTACGTCGACGTGTCAGGGAGGAGGACGAGCACGTCCATCGCTACATGGTTGCGTTAGAGGGCGGCATGTTCTCCAATACCTGGCAGTATCTTCGGGGATCTCACTTCAGCTATGATCCTGTGAGGGTTCCTTCTCTTTGGGTGTCCACCGCCCGCGCCGCAGGAACCGCGAGTGTCCTAGATTCTTCTGTAGTATTCGATCTTTAATTAGCTACCTAGCCAGTGATGTACTATTCAATATTATATATTATCCGAGACGATGTATTCAAGATTATATCTATTATTCTAGACGATGTATTCGAGATTATATCTATTATTCGAGACGATGTAATTTGAATACTAAATTGTTTTATATTTCTTTTGGATTAGTTAAATAAAAGCTATGGCAGACAATACCGACAGAGAGGGAGAACAGATCATGTTCGATATGATACGCGGGCCAGATGATGATCAGAATAAAGAAGATTATGACGGCTCCGAATTTCCAAACAACACCGGAGAGGGTGATATGATATTCGATCGCGACGACCGAATTGATGAAGTCATGAACTACAGTTATGACGATGACGAAGAACATGTTGATCCTGAAACAACAAAGACCGGCGAGGTATATATATTTATATAAGCAGGTATCTGGTGATCATCACATGTTTTAAATGACTTGCAGATATATTAACGAATCGATCTTTGTTCTTTCAGCCATTCGGATCGAGCAAATCTTCAGGCAAAAGGACGAAACGAGGCCCGAACAAAAAGTTGAAGGAGGGCGTAAAGTACAATATCGAGGCAGTCAAACCTAATGGCGAACCATTAGCGCCTAAGAAGATTGCGAACAAGTTCATTCGTCAGTGCGGAGTTCTTGTGAAGGACCAACTCCCGATCTCCCTTCAAGAATGGAGAGAGCCAGCAAAAGACAAAAGACAAAAAGACAAAGAGGACGCTGCTCCACGTCCATATGTTACTTTTGTCGACAAGAATCAAAAAGATCTGCTTTGGGATACTCTCATGGAACATTTCACCCTACCAGATCATTTCACAGAAGCAGATGTGCAGAAAGTCAAGGACGCTGCTCTTAGGAAGATGGCGGTTGCATTCAAGAACCATAAGAATCGTGAATGGGACAAGTACGTCAAGGGAGGAAGGAAGACTCCAGTATTCGAGGGAACACTAGAGAACCAACGTGCTCATTGGGACGATTTCGTGAAATTCAAGGATTCGGAATTAGCTAAGGAACGGTCGAGAATAAACAAGAAGAATGCTGAAAAAAAGGATAAGTTCCATAAGCTGGGGCCAGGTGGCTATGCGGTGGCAATGCCTAAGTGGGATAAGTCTGATAAAGAGATGGAGGATGCAGGTGTCACTCCGGTTACTAAGAGCTGGCCCCCCAGGTGCAGGACTTGGTTCTATGCGCATGGGGGGGAGTTGGACCCGAAGACAGGCAATGTTTCGACGAAGGCAAGTCTGAAGGGAGCCGACGATGCGATACTTGTTGCAATAGAAGAGGCACGATCGGGGGTGTTCCAGCCCAACAGAGAGAACGACGAGCTTACGCGTGCCCTGGGAAATCCTGAACACCCGGGAAGAACACGAGGCATGGGCGCTATTCCGTGGTATGAGGGGTTTTCAGACTGGAACAACGACTACAGAACTCGTGCAAGAAAGAAGATTGCGGAGGAGAAGAAGAGGAAGATGGAGGAGGAGCAGAGGAAGCGGGACTATGAACGCCTTCAAGGCCTAGAAGCAAGTCAAGCGGAATTGGCAGTCAAATTCCAGCGGCAGCAGGAGCAGATCGACTCACTTACCCAGCAAACGGGGTCTCAGCAGCTGCAGCAGCTAGCGGATGATCCAGCATTGGATAGCACCGGCCCATCCATGCCGAGAAGCAGCGTGGGTTCGGCCGCCCAGGATGACGCAATGCTGGGTAGATACCCCGTGGATGACATCACGGAGAACACTAACTGTGAGCTACACGTCAAAATGAAGAACATATCCATGAAGGTGGGGGACGCCGTTGCTTTTACAAATCCCCCCGAGACAACCTTCCATTGCAACCCGATTCCAGCGGGCTATGCTCGTGTCTTGGTTGATGAGGTGGTGGACCCACCATATTCGGAGCTACAGCTTGACATTCCTGGAGGTGACGGCGAGCGCTTTCTCGGAGAGGCCAAACATCGTATCATCCTATGGAAAAAGGATTGCATCATCTTTCGAAGGCCACCGACACCGCGTCAGCCGACTCCTCGTCGAAGTCCGCCATCGAGTCAGCAGTCTCCCGCTCCTGCAAGTCCACCAAGTCCGGCAAAGTGTCAGGCCACTCCTCCTCCAAGTCCGGCAAAGTGTCAGGCCACTCCTCCTCCAAGTCCGGCAAAGTGTCAGGCCACTCCTCCTCCTCCAAGTCCGCCACAGCGTCAGACGTCCACTCCTCCTCCAAGTCCGGCACAACCTCAGGCCACTCCTCCTCGTCCAACTCAGCCCCGTCAGCCGTCTCCGCCGCCCCAGCAATCGAAGAAGAGACACCCCGCAGCTATGGTGCGTAGCGGTACGAGTCGAGGTAGTACTAGAAGTACAGGCAGAGGCAAGCGATATAAATATGGTCCAAGCCTCACGCCTCTTCCGCAGAGGGCTTATGACAGGTCCGAGGAGGAAATCACAGCTATATCGAAGGCCGAGGTGGAAGCCCATTTTGCACCGAAACCGCAACCGCCGCCAAGGGAGAAAGTGCCTGAGGAAACGATTGACCACTTCATTCGTATGGCTCAACCACCAGCTCCCAAGCCTGTTGACACAGACTATGAGTGCCACATCAGGAAGTTAAATCGAGCACGTCTACAAAAGGAGGCGAGCACGTCTACATCGGGATCGAGCAAACAAGAAGCAGCTGACAAAAAATGCGGGAAAACCATTCCCCAGCTGGGAGAACAGGCGGCGCAATCGATCCCCTCACTTGTTGTGCCAACAACACGTGACAGTACGCGCGCCCAATATTATTGTGGGCAAACAATGCACGTTCCCGAGGTGGGCAATGTGGTAATAACGGAGGAGCATATAATGCAGGCTGAAGTTCTCAACATCACTGTTGGACAACTCCTCGAGATCGAGCCCATGCCTGTGCTTAGAGAGGATGAAATAAAACGGAAATATGTCCGGGGCCAACCTTTGGTCGCGCTAGACAAGGTCAAGAACCTCCCAACGAGAATGTATGAATTGCATCAATGGTACATGAACATTACCAACATTTCAGATCGATTTTCCCTCATGGTGAATGTCAAGGAGGAGCATTACTTCCATGAGAAAGCTCTGTCCGTTGAGTATTCTGAACTGTTTCAGTTATACAATCAAGACGCGCTCGACAAATCTATCGTCAGTTGCTATTGTCTGTAAGTGATTTCTTTCTGTAATTTAAGTCTCAAGCTAGCTGTAGTGATCCTTTTGATCAATCATTACCTGTAATTATCCTCACTATATTCTTTTCTGTGGTATTATGCAAGATGAAGATGTATGAAATGAGAAAAGGTGGACGCTTTGGCATTGGGTTCATTGACCCAAACACCGTTAATGAATACACATGGCTAATGAATCCACGTCTGCAAAAGGACGTAGAGGACAGCATGCTAGAGTTCTTGAAGCTCCTCAAATACAATGAAGATATACTACTTCCTTACAACTTCCAGCGAGTCACACTGTCTTGTACTACAAATTCTCTGTTTTTGCCTACTAGCTAGCTACATGTTTTTGCTTATATATGCCCGCTTAATTAAGACATGCAAACGTGTGTGCATGCAGATTTCACTGGGTCTTGTGTATCATTAAAGTTGACGACGGAACAGTTGAAATACTGGACTCACTACTCAAAGCAAAAACTGACTATAACATCCTGTTTGGGATAGTCAACAGGTAATTTAATTCAATCATTATTAACTATATATCTCGGCCTATTTAGTTCGTCATTTCATGATATAAACTATTTAATAACCCCTTTATTCATTTTCTTTGTCGGCGGGGCAGGGCTTGGGCAAGGTTCATCAAGGTCACGGAAGGCGAATGGAAACCAAAGCTTAAATGGTTTCGATCCAAGGTAAGTAATTAAGTAGGACTAGCTAGCTAGCTAGCTAGCTGCCATCTCTTTAATTATCATGCTTGATTAATTATTATCTGATCAAATTCCATTCTCGTAAAGGCCCTGAAGCAGGCGCAGGGGACTGATCTGTGTGCATTCTGCGTTTGCGAGAACATTCGCAATATGGCGTCTGAAAGGAGCAGATCTCAAAGACAGGAATGGGTATGCTTGTTAGAACACTATTCACAATTTTTACACCATTATCGATATCTAGTCACAGAAACTAATACACATGCATATTGATCTCCTTCTTAACAGTTCAAAGAGGTGCGGGAGAAGCTCCTAGAAACAGAGCGCGTAGAAGCACTTCAAGAGGAAATAGCGGGATTTTTGCTCGACCAGGTCATAAATCCGAAGGGAGAATACTATTACCCGCTACCGCCCCCATGAAAACCACTTCCAATTGTCATCGTGCTCCGAAGGCACCAATTAGGCTAATGCCACTGGCTCCGAAGGTAACATGCATATGTAGGAGAAATTGTATATAGCTATACATGTGTGTATGTGTGAATTAATTAATATGGTGGTTTGTGAGACATTGATGATATATATATATGCATGATTGGTTCTACTAGAAATTCTATTTATATATATATATATATATATATATATGCATAACGTGTACAATGTGTAGTATCGTAAAATACCAGCAAATGAAAAAGAATTAAAATGGAAACAAAAAATTAAATGAAAAAGAAATCATAAAACTAAAAACCCCCAAATCTTATAGTACCGGTTGGTCTTACCAACCGGTACTAAAGAGCTCCAGGCCCCCGGAGCTGGCTCGTGCCACGTGGTTGCCCTTTAGCACCGGTTCGTGCTGAACCGGTACTAAAAGGGGGGGGGGGCTTTAGTGACCACACTTTAGTGCCGGTTATGTAACCGGCACTAAAGGGCCTTACGAACCGGTGCTATTGCCCGGTTCTGCACTAGTGAAGAATGCCCTTCAATCTATTTGCCAAGACCTTAGTAGCTATCTTATACAAAACATTACATAAGCTAATGGGATGGAACTGCGAAAGTAGCTCCGATGAGTTAACTTTCGGGATCATCACAATGATCGTATCATTGAATTCAGCAGGAGTCATTGCCCCGTAAAGAAAATCACGAACTACGTGCACACATCATTCTTTACCAATGACCAGTGTCACTGGTAGAAGAGGGCAGAGAGACCATCTAGTCTTGGTGCCTTCGTCGGCCCCATTTGAAACAACGCCGCTTCAATCTCATCATCTGAAATATGGGCTGTGAGCTTTCTATTCATATCATCTGAAACCAAATTCTCAATGTTAGCTAGCAATAACGCATGCATCAACTGAGCCCTCTAATATGAACAAAGTCTCATAGAACCTGGCTTCCATCTCCCTCATCTCTTCATCCACCATGCATCTCGAGCCATCCTCACGACGAAGCGCGCGAATGGTGTTTTTTCGCTTGCGATGCGACGCCATGTTCTGGAAGTACTTTGTGTTCTGGTCATCGGCCTGCAGCCAATCAACACGCGGTCACTGTCGGTACAGCAGTTCCTCCCTCACGTATATCTCCTGCAACTGTCTCTCGATATCCCGGACCTCCAGTTAGGATCCGGTAGCGTCAACCCTGTTGCGTGCTTCCGCCAACTGCGTCTTGAGCTTCACAATCTGCCTCCTAATGGACTCAAACCTCCCTTGCCCACCGTTGCATGCTTCCCGTCAGCTTGCTTAACTTTTTCCACACCACAACCACCGTATTTCCGTTTGTCCCGGCATCTGCCTAGGCTTGCTCGACCATTGTATCATACTATTCATGCCTCGTCGATGCTTCTTCTAACTGAAAGGGTCACGATCCTCTATCTTTTGCGCCTGGAGCTGTCTCCCTCGCTCTTACCAAGATAGCTTGGTGGTCAGATTCCTCAGTCACAAGGTATTTAACATACGTCTCCGGGAACAAGTCCAAAAATTTGTCCGTGCATATAGCTCTATCGAGTCTGACCTTAACATTATCCGCCCCATCGCGCTTATTATCCCATGTATATGGATACCTGAGAAGCCCAGGTCCGCAAGTCCACACTCCGCCAAGCAGTCCCTAAAATCCTCCATCTGAGAAAATGGTCTTGGATTACGTCCTAGTTGATCCGTTTGGAAAAGGGCCTCGTTGTAGTCTCCAACACATATCCATGGGAGGTCGTCTTGTGCTTTTAGATACCGAATAGCATCCCACGACTTCTTGCGCAGGTCTGTCTTAGGCTCCCCATAGAAACCAGTGAATCTATAGGTTTTGCCCTCCCACACCATTTGTGCATCAATGAAGTATTGGCTCCATGGCCTTACCGTGACCCGCACATTTTCTATCCACCACAGCGCTAGACCCCCACTCAACCCTTGACAATCCATGGCAACACCACTCCTGAATCCCAAACTCCACTTAAGTTTCTCCATTGCTCGCGCCTTCTTCTTCATTTCCGAAAGAAACACCACGCTGTGTTGTATGACCGTATCAGGTCCCGTAGTTCGCCAACTGTCGAGTCCAACCCCAACCCTCGACAGTTCCAGGCCAGGAAATTCATGGCGACCGGCGGTCCCCCGCTTCAGGGTCCGCGGATGATTCATTGTTTTCAGATAAGCGATCAAACACCGCAGATTTCTTCCTTCTTGTATCGTGAACGGACACATCATTTGCCATCTGTTTATCCAGGTCATTCTTCGCCACCCAGTACTGTCTAGGCCCTCTCTTCCTTCCTTCAGATTCAAACCTTGAATGGTAATTGCCGTGTTGGACCGGCCTGTACTCCTGTCTGGGCCTCCGGACAAAGTGACCTCTCCTCCTTTCCTCTCTCCCATCGTACCTCTCTCTATCAAACTCCACTACGCTCCTTCTTATATCGCCTCGGTTCTCAAAAGTATCATGTCTCCCTCCTTTCCTTTCCATCCCTCCTCTCTGGTGCGGAAGCCGCTAGCATAACGCTGTTGCTCAATTAATCTGTATCTCAACTCCCTCTCTCTCTCTTCTGTTCCAGATCCTACCTAAGATCATGCTCCTCTCTCTGACTAACCTTGTGCTTGTCCTTCAAAGGGCTAGTAACCTCTCCTCTATCAACTTTAGCAGCACCGCTAGTGCGTGTGCCTTCAGATTGGGTGAAATCAGCCTGCAAGTTATGTTTTGTTCGAGCACCAGGATTACCTGTGTTGGGCTGGCGCCTTGGGTCGTTGTCGCCCATACGCCTAGTGCCCCAACTATTGCTACTTCCAGTTGGTCCTTGTGAGCCTCCTTTTGCACTTCCATGCCTACCTGGTGACGCTCGCGGCCATCCTCCCCATTGACATGTCGAGTCGAGAGGCGGAACACAAGTCCCCCCAGCGTGAACCATCCGGCCACACTCAAAACAGAAGTGTGGCACCTTCTCATAGTAGAAGTCAAACCAAGTGCCAAATTTGTCCTCCTTAGATGTTTTGAGATAAAAACCCCTCACCAGAGGTTCGTAAACAGAAATTTTTGCCCTGACTCTGAGGTACTGTCCCCTGACTACTCCATCCTTATCAGTATCTACCCGCCCAATCTCTCCCAGCCAATTCCCAAGAGCTCTCCTGAATGATTCAGTCTTCCTGTCCGGTGGAAGATCGTCCACCCGGACCCAAATATCCGTCTTGTCAAAGACCATCTCTGACGGCCTAGTCTTGCCTTCACACTCCTTCAAGATCAGCACACTGAAATCATACTGCCATGGTCTGTTATTCATTGCATGCTCCAATCACCCTCGCTGAGGAAGTGAACCTCAAAAGTGTTAGAGACAAGGTAAGCAAACTTAGCTACTTTGTGCAGTCCCCAGGCTCGTTGCATAGCTTGTTCAACGGCACTCATAATCATCAGCCTTGGCGAGCAAACCTTTCCCACCACCGACCAGCGAGAGTTTTTTGGAGTACCCTTCTCTGGATTGTCAACCACAAAACCCTCCACCTCCTTATCCAACAACAACATGCCGCCTAATCTCGCCGATAGGCTTGACGTGGGATCCGGGGTTTTGCTTTCAACCGGGGACTTCGAAGAAGCCCGACTTGCCATGTCAGCCATCTTGCGTGCC
>NC_041385.1:813717646-813750985 GCF_002162155.2 Triticum dicoccoides
GCTGGGGTGTTCTTCCTGTTCGAGGCCAGTGCCTCTGTATCTCCATGCATGACATTTGCTTTCTTGTAATTTGCCGTTCCCGAGCCCGATGCATGGCTAAATCTGCTTGATTGCTTCTTCTGGTTCGCCTCATCGATCGCCGTCGATGTCTTGTTTTGATTCCTCGGTGAAGCCGCCGCCGGCGGCGATGAAGATCCCATTTGCCCCGAAACCCTAGTCGACTTTCCCCCTACCTTCCCCGCCATCAGCTCCGCCTCCAATGGAGAAGGAAGATCGTCGGTCAGTCCCACGTGTTGCACCGTCGCCGCCCTCCTGACCACCGTATCCTCTCTCAGCCCCATAGTTTGAACCCTAACCCTACCAGCAGTAAGCAATCGCCTCCCGTCACCTTAGAGTTTTCCTGCGTGGTGGACCCCGTCATACGCACACTTGTTCACACCTCACAGTTTTATGAGTTGAAAGTCCATATATCTGTCTACAAGGTTTCTAATCCAATTGTCTAGTCGAGATGTACTATCTTATCAATAGTGTGTATGTATACTCATGGTGGAAAGTCTATAGTTTCGAACTAGAAAGTCTATTATACTTATTGAATATAAATGCACTATCTAAGTAAAAAAACTGGCATTTTTTATATTTACTTTCATTCGTAGATAGAAACATTTAGCTAGGCAAATAGAATGTCTTTGTTTGGAAGTAGAGATACTATATTACCACCTAGTAGAAATATATTCTCTACAATTAAAGTTTCTGAAATTCGATTAGAAAGCTTTTACCTTACAATGAGAATGTTCGTGTTTTCTAAGTAGAAAGTCTATATATGAAACAAGAAAAGTCTTCTATAAAAATGATTTAAAAATTCAAGTTTGTGGGTTATATATTGAAATTCCATATTGTCTAGTATGATGGCATTTTGTAAGTCGAAAGCTTGTGACTTTCGAATAGAAAGTGTGTGTTTTCCAAATAGAAATTTACTATCACCCAGTCACTACCTTGAGGTAAATAGTGACATGAATAGTTAATGTGTTTGACACAAAAACTAGCATCAGTTACCACAGGTCCATTAAATCAGGAGTGTCTAGAACACGGGTGACTAAAAATTTCTGAAGCTCCAATCACTTGCACAAACAAAAATGGGATCATGTGAAAGTTAAAGTGTAATTGCACACAAAAATTCAACTGCAATAAACAAAAAACAAAAATGAGCTACTTTCCAAATTGAGATAAGGTACAATTAACTCATCAAGCTCTACTTTTCTCCCGCTCACTTCTTTCGAGAGAAACTCCTTCTCTAGAAAGGTTCCATTCTTGGCAAAAAGATCTTGCCTTCGGATTTGTGGTAGAAGGTGTACCCAATTGTTTCCTTAGGGTTCCTATGAAGACACACTTCACCAATTTGGGTTCAAGCTTATCAGGCTGAAGCCTTTTGACATAAGCATCGCATCCCCAAACTTTAAGAAACGACAGCTTAGGTTTATTGCCAAACCACAGTTCATACGGTGTCGTATCAACGGATTTTGACAGTGCCCTCTTTAATGTGAATGCAGCTGTCTCAAATGCATAACCTCAAAATGATAGTGGTAAATAGGTAAGAAACATCATAGATCGCACCATATCTAATAAAGTGAGGTTACAACGTTCGGACACACCATTATGCTGTGGTGTTCCAGGTGGCGTGTGTTGTGAAACTATTCCACATTGTTTTAAATGCAGGCCAAACTCATAACTCAAATATTCACCTCCACGATCAGATCATAGAAACTTTATTTTCTTGTTACGATGATTCTCCACTTCACTCTGAAATTCTTTGAACTTTTCAAATGTTTCAGACTTGTGTTTCATTAAGTAGATATACCCATATCTACTCAAATCATCTGTGAAGGTCAGAAAATAACGATACCCGCCACGAGCCTCAACACTCATCGGACCGCATACATTGGTATGTATTATTTTCAATAGGTCATTAGCTCATTCGATTGTTTCGAAGAACGGAGTTTTAGTCATCTTGCCCATAAGGAACGGTTCACAAGTATCAAATGATTCATAATCAAGTGATTCCAAAATTCCATCTGCATGGAGTTTCTTCATGCGCTTTACGCCAATAAGACCTAAACGACAGTGCCACAAATAAGTTTCACTATCATTGTCAACTTTGCATCTTTTGGCATCAATATTATGAATATGTGTATCACCACAATCGAGATTCAACGGAAATAGACCACTCTTCAAGGGTGCATGACCATAAAAGATATTACTCATATAAATAGAACAACCATTATTCTCTGATTTAAATGAATAACCGTCTCACACTAAACAAGATCCAGATATAATGTTCATGCTCAACGCTAGCACCAAATAACAATTATTCAGGTTTGAAACTAATTCCGGAGGTAGATGTAGAGGTAGTGTGCCTACGGCGATCACATCGACCTTGGAACCATTCCCGACGCGCATCATCACCTCGTCCTTAGCCAATCTTCATTTAATTCGTAGTCTCTGTTTCGAGTTACAAATATGAGCAACCAAACCAGTATCAAATACCCAGGCACTACTACGAGAATTAGTAAGGTACGCATCAATAATATGTATATCAAATATACCTTTGTTCACTTTGCCATCCTTCTTATCTGCCAAATACTTGGGGCAGTTCTGCTTCCAGTGACCAGTCCCTTTGAAGTAGAAGCACTCAGTTTCAAGCTTGGGTCCAGCTTTGGGTTTCTTCCCGGGAATGACAACTTGCTTGCCATTCTTCTTAAAGTTCCCCTTCTTTCCCTTGCCCTTTTTCTTGAAACTAGTGGTCTTATTAACCATCAACACTTGATGCTCCTTCTTGATTTCTACCTCCGCATCCTTTAGCATTGCGAAGAGCTCGGGAATAGTTTTTTCCATCCCTTGCATATTGTAGTTCATCACAAAGCCTTTGTAGCTTGGTGACAGTGATTGAAGAACTCTATCAATGGCACAATCATCTGAAAGATTAACTCCCAGCTGAGTCAAGTGATTATGGTACCCAGACATTATGAGTATGTGTTCACTAACAGAACTGTTCTCCTCCATCTTGCAGCTATAGAACTTGTTGGAGACTTCATATCTATCAACTTGGGCATTTGCTTGAAATATTAACTTCAACTCCTGGAACATCTCATATGGTCCATGACGTTCAAAATGTCTTTGAAAGCTGTAAAGCGTGGCACACTGAACTAACGAGTAGTCATCAACATGCGACTGCCAAGCATTCATAATGTCTACAGTTGCTGGGGGGGTACACCTAGCAGTGCATCAAGGACATAATTCTTCTATGCAGCAATGAGGATAATCCTCAAGTTACGGACCCAGACTGTGTAGTTGCTACCATCATCTTTCAACTTAGCTTTCTCTAGGAACGCATTAAAATTCAAGGGAACAGTAGCACGGGCCATTGATCTACAACATAGATATGCAAAAACTATCAGGACTAAGTTCATGATAAATTAAGTTAAATTAATCAAATTACTTAAGAACTCACACTTAGATAGACATCCCTCAAGTCATCTAAATGATATGAGATCCGAATCAACTAAACCATGTCCGATCATCACGTGAGATGGAGTAGTCATCAATGGTAAACATCTCTATGTTGATCATATGCACTATATGATTCATGTTCGACCTTTCGGTCTCCAGTGTTCCAAGGCCATGTCTGTACATGCTAGGCTCGTCAAGTTTAAGCTGAGTATTCCGCATGTGCAAAACTGGCTTGCACCCATTGTATTTGAACGTAAAGCCTATCACACCCGATCATCACGTGGTGTCTTAGCACAAAGAACTTTCACAATGGTGCATACTCGGGGAGAACACTTATACCTTGAAATTTAGCTAAGGGATCATCTTATAATGGTACCGTCGTACTAAGCAAAATAAGATGCATAAATATAAACATCACATGCAATCAAAATATGTGACATGATATGGCCATCATCATCTTGTGCTTTTGGTCTCCATCACCAAAGCAATGACATGATCTCCATTGTCACCGGCTTGACATCTTGATCTCCATCGTAGCGTCGTGGTCGTCTCGCCAACTATTGCTTCTATGACTATAGCTACCGCTTAGTGATAGAGTAAAGCAAATGCATGGCGTTTGTATTTCATACAATAAAGCGACAACCATAATGCTCCTGCCAGTTACCGATAACTTTTACAAAACAAGATCATCTCATACAACAACGTATATCACATCATGTCTTGACCATATCACATCACAACATGCTCTGGAAAAACAAGTTAGACGTCCTCTACTTTGTTTTTGCAAGTTTTACATGGCTGCTACGGGCTTCTAGCAAGAACCGTTCTTACCAACGGTACAAAACCACAACGGTTATTTATCAAGTTTTTTTTGTAACCTTCACAAGTACCGGCCACAGTTAAATTCGGTTAGAGAAACAGACACCCGCCATCCACCTTTATGAATGTGGTCATCGGTCTCATGAATGTGGTCATCGGTCTCATGAATGTGGTCATCGGTCTCATGAATGTGGCCATCCACCCGACACCCGCACGGTTAGAGAAACATACACCAGTCTCATGAATGTGGTCATCTAAGGTTGGTCCGGGCCGCTTCATCCAACAATACCGCTGAATCGAAATAAGACATTGGTGGTAAGCTGTATGACGATCACCACCCACAACTCTTTGTGTTTTACTCGTGCATATCATCAAGACATAGACCTGGCTCGGATGCCACTTTTGGGAAACATAGCATGCAATTTCAAAAAAATTCCTATGCTCACGTAAGATCTATCTAGGAGATGCATAGCAATGAGAGGGGGAGAGAGTGTCCACGTACCCTCATAGACCGAAAGCAGAAGCGTTTGCTTAATGCGGTTGATGTAGTCGAACGTCTTCTCGTTCCGACTGATCAAGTACCGAACGTACGACACCTCCGAGTTCTGCACATGTTCAGTGCGATGATGTCCCTCGAGCTCTTGATCTAGCAGAGGGTCGAGGAAGTAGATGAGTTCCGTCAGCACGACGACGTGGTGACGGTGATGGTGATGTGATCCTCTCAGGGCTTCGCCTAAGCACCGCGAGAATATGACCGCAGGCGTAAACTGTGGAGGGGGGCACCGCACACGGCTTGGAACAATTGATGTGTGTTCTAGGGGTGCCCCCTGGTATATAAAGGAGGGAGGGAGTGGAGGTAGGCCCTAGGCGTTCCCCAAGTAGGATGAGTCCTACTCGGGGTCCTAGTAGGATTCGGCCCCCCCTTCCTTTTATCAGAGGGGGAAAGGGGGGAGGAGAGGGAGAGGGAGAAGGAAAGGTGGGCGCCGCCCCCTCCCCTTGTCCAATTTGGACTCCTCCCTGGTGGGGGGGAGCGCCACCCCTTTGTGAGCTGGTGTGGAGGGAGTCCTGGATTAAGGGGTCCTCGGACGGCCGGACTATTAACATGGGCCGGACTGATGGGCTATGAAGATACAAGACAGAAGACTTCTTCCGTGTCCGGATAGGACTCTCCTTGGCGTGGAAGGCAAGCTTGGCGTTCGGATATGCAGATTCCTTTTTCTGTAACCGACTTTGTATAACCCTAGTCCATTCGAGCTACGTCGTGACTTGGCTCGATATAGAGGCGCCGCACACCCGCTCTGCTACACTGATGAAGTAATGGAACATGAATTCTCGGAAGGGTTTAAACCCGTGAACATCGAATCATATGATGGGACAACAGACCCCACGGTATGGATTGAGGATTTTCTTCTCCATATTCATGTGGCCCGTGGTGATGATCTTCACGCCATCAAATACCTCCCGCTAAAACTCAAGGGACCTGCTCGGCACTGGTTGAATAGTTTGCCCGAAAACTCAATTGGCAGCTGGGAGGACATGCAAAACGCCGTCCTCGACATCTTCCAGGGTACATATGTCCGACCTCCGGATGCCGACGACTTAAGTCACATAATTCAACAGCCCGGAGAGTCAGCCAAGAAATTTTGGACTAGATTCTTAACTAAAAAGAACCAGATCGTCGACTGTCCGGATGCCGAAGCCCTAGAGGCCTTTAAACATAGCATCCGTGGCGAATGGCTTGCCTGACACCTCGGCCAAGAAAAACCAAAGTCCATGGCAGCCCTCACGACACTCATGACTCGCTTCTGTGCGGGTGAAGATAGCTGGCTAGCGCGTAGCAATAACAATACAAGCAAACCTGGCACTTATGAAGCCAGAAACAACAACGGCAAGCCTCGGCGCAACAGACACAAGCGTCGAAGCAAAGGTGACAACACGGAAGACACATCGGTCAACGCTGGATTCAGTGGCTCTAAGTGAGGGTGATAAAGCCACATAGTCCGATTGCCTGGTTCGTTGCGCTAAACACTTCCTTTAAGGACCAAACTTTGGAGTAAAGAGTGTTTAAATTCATCTCGAACACCCCCGTACTACCTACGTGGGGGCGGAAGCCGACGACTGGCCAACTCTTAGATTTAACAAAACGGCCACACAGGAGGTAAAATTTTAAATAACAAGCATTATATTACATAATAGCTCTGTTTCATAATACAGGACAGGATAACATGAATGTATTCCTTCGCAAAAAAACATGAATGTATTCATTCAAAGATAACATCCTTAGCACATTGCTCCACCACAAGGCGGGATCCCTCCAGGACATCTTCAAAATATCGCTCAGGCATGCGGTGCTCCTTGCCCGCGGGCGGTCCCTCGGTCATAAGCTTCACGGCGTCGATCTTCACCCAGTGCATCTTGACTCTGGCAAAGGCCATTCGCGCGCCTTCGATGCAGACCGACCGCTTGATGGCATCAAGCTGAGGGCAGGCATTGACCAGCCGCTTCACGAGCCTGAAGTAGCTACTGGGTATGGCTTCGGTAGGCCATAGCTAGATTATTATATCCTTCATGGCTAGTTAGTCTGCCCTATGCAGTTCGACCAGCTGTTTTAGCTGATCGCTAAAGAGCACCGGATGTTCTGGCACAAGGTATTGCGACCAAAACAGCTTCTCCGTAGAGCTCCCCTCTTTGGCTCGGAAGAACTCTGCAGCGTATGAAATGCTGCGCGGCAGATCCGCAAACGCCCCTGGAGAACTCCAAATCCGAGTCAGTAAGAGGGACCTTTTCTTCACATATCTGCTCTGCATAATAAAGGCCTTACCCGCCGCGATTTTTCTGGCCTCCTAGATTTCTTGGAGGGCGCCCTAGGCTTCAACCCGAGCATCGTGTGTGCTTTGGCAGGCCTTGGCAAGTTCAGACTCTTGATCCGTAATCTTGCGCTCCAAGGACTCGCTTTTCTTGACGGTGTCCTGGAGCTCCTGCTGGACCTCACTGACCCTGGCCTCATGCTTTTCACGGGCGGCTTATTCCTTGGCCGCTCTCTGCTTAGCCTCGGCCAGCGCCTTCTTGAGATCCTCCACCTCGGCCGCCGCTCCTACAAATAAAATGGCACTATGTTCATTACAAATCATCTATCCTTTCTGATATACAAAAGGTCATTGCATACCTTGTTTATCCTCTAGCTGCTTTTTCACGCGGCCGAGCTCTTCCTGGGCCTGCTCCAGACTCCGCTTCAGTCCGGAGACCTCAGCAGTATGAGAGGTCGCAGCCAGTAACGATGCCTGCTTGTTCACATTGACTCATCTTGTTAGTCTCCTGTAAAAATTGTTTGATCCTGTGTCCGAGTTTTCTTTTCGAACACCGGACAGTGTCTCAGGGGATACTATCTATACTGTGACATTATTTTTAAAATAATTGTGTTGCTTACCTCAAAGCCTGTTAGAAGGCTTGTGCAGGCTTCAGTCAGTCTGCTCTTCGCGGACTGAATCCTCTCAACCACCGTACCCATAAGGGTACGATGTTCCTCAACAATGGAAGCACTTTGTAGTGCTTCCATTAGAGTATCCGGTGCCTCTGGATGGATAGAGGTCACCGGTGGAATAGGTGTGCCTCCTTCTTTTGAAAGAGGCCGCTTGCCTGATTCCGGAGCCGTATAGGTCTCCAGAATTGTATTCGGGTGGGGGCCGAACTGAACATGGCCCCCATTGCTAGTCTCCATGGGGATTCACTCCCCCATGTGTCCGGCGGCCAAGGTTTCACCCTCCGGCACCTCCCTGATAGCCTCCTGAGTCTCCCCCTGGCCTAGGATCCTTTGGGACAACACCTCGGTATCATCCAGGGCCTTGGGAGAGGAGGCCGCCGGAAGGGACTCGCTGTCCATCGCCCTCTGGTCCAGCAAATCCCCCAAAGATGAGGACCGCTCGAGGTCGGACCGAGCCGGACTGCAAATGCATGACTCAACATGTTAAGACTATGAAGAATAGAGGCTGGATATATGAATGTGTCTGGGTTTTTGAGTACTCACGATTTGGCTAGGGGCGTGTCCCTGGGGCGCCATTCCGAGCTGTTGTCAGTGGCCGTTGTGGAGCTGTCCGGGAGGGAAGATTTCCCCTTCTTGGAAACTTTGGCCTCCAGACGCATGGAGGCCGTCCTTTTCTTTCTTCCCCCCTCAGGGGGAGGATGGCTCTCTTCTTCTTCCTCGTCTTCCTCGTCGTCCTCTGTGGCGGAGGAACGAGTCTCGGTGTCTTCGGACGTCCCGTCCGAAGTTCCCTTATTGCGAAGGCCACCTCAGGTCCCCTTAGCCTTCTTCTGGGCCTTCTTCTCCGGCGCTTGATAGGGCGCCAGAACTAGCATATTCGTTAGAAGTGGAATTCCTGGATCTTCAGGCAGCGGAGCCGGACAGTGAATCCACTCCGCCTTCTTCGTCCAACCCTGAGAGAATCAGTAGGGAGGCTTAGGCGTCTTCCTCAAGTATGCATGTAAAGGATACACTTTGAAAACATGAAAAAACTTACTGGACTAGCAGGATGGGCCAAGTCGTGCCCATGGTCCTCGGTTGTAGCCGGTCGCGTCTCGCTAGACTTGAAAAGCACCTTCCAGATGTCTTCGTGGGTAGTGCCGAAGAACTACAGCAAGGCATGGTGCTTGGCCGAACTGTACTCCCTCAAATGGCAAGTCCGGCGTTGGCATGGAAGGATCCGGCGAATAAGTATCACCTGGATCACATTGACGAGCTTGATATTCTTGTTTACCATGCTCTGTGTGCGCGTTTGAAGCGCTGTCAGCTCATCCGATGAAGACCAGTCTAGGCCTTTCTCTGGCCAGGAGGTGAGCCGCATCGGGGCTCCGGAATAGTATTCAGGAGCCGCGGCCCAGTTGGTGCCACGCGGCTGTGTGACATAGAACCACTTCTATTGCCACCCTTTGGCAGTCTCCACGAAGGAGCCTTCGGGCCATGTGACGTTGGGCATCTTGCTCACCATGGCGCCTCCGCACTCTGCGTGTTGTCCGCTCACCACATTCGGCTTCACATTGAAGATTTTTAGCCATAATCCGAAGTGGGGTGGGATGCGGAGGAAGGCCTCACACATGACAATGAATGCCTAGATGTTGAGGATGGAGTTGCGGGCCAGATCGTGGAAATTCAGCCCATAGTAGAACATGAGTCCGCGGACGAATGGGTGGAGAGGAATCCCAGCCCATGGACGAAGTGGGAGATGAACACCACCCTCTCATAGGGCTCCGGAGTGGGGAGGATCTGCCCCTTGGTCGGGAGCTGGTGGAGGATTTCTTTGGCCAAATACCCCGCCTCCCGAAGCTTCGTAATGTCCTTCTCCTTGACGGAGAAGGTCAACCACTTGCCCTGTGCTCTGGATCCGGACATGGTGGGGGCTCTTTCTTGGGGCAAAACAAATGAGAACTTGGGCGCTGGAGCTCGAGAATGGGGGAGGCAGAGAGAGAGAAGGCGTGGGTGAAAGGGGTGAATCCTTATCTCTTTATAAAGGCAGTGAATATCAAGCACCTCCCAACTCGCCTTAAAACTCGCCTATTCCCCAAGGGCCGTGCAGATGGCATGGTTGGGTTACCCATGCCTGTATTGATGAGAATCCCGCAATAAGGGGACACGATCTCTGCTTTGACAAGACGTGCCAATGAAACCGCATCTCGAAGTATGGAGCGGCAGGCTAAAAAGCAGTTCGAATAAAGGCCGGGCAGTGACGTGATGTCTTGCTACAAAAAGTTGTTAGAGGATTGGACTCGTGAAATATTATACTCTCTACGGTTGTGCGTGGGATTTGTTTTGTAGAGCCGGACACGTTTTCTGTGTTCGAAGACTATTTTGGAGTATTCAGAGAAGAAACCCGCCTTGCAATGCCGAAGGCAATCTGCGCACCGGACACCTCGTCATGGAAGCCTGGTTCAGGGGCTACTGAGGGAGTCCTGGATTAATGGGGTCCTCGGATGGCCGGACTATTAACGTGGGCCAAACTGATGGGCTATGAAGATACAAGACATAATACTTCTTCCCGTGTTCGGATGGGACTCTCCTTGGCGTGGAAGGCAGGCTTGGTGTTCGGATATGTAGATTCCTTTTTATGTAACCGACTTTGTATAACCCTAGTCCCCTCAGGTGTCTATATAAATTGGAGGGCTTAGTCCGTAGAGGCAATCGCAATCTTAATCATATAGGCTAGACTCCTAGGGTTTTAGCCATTATGATCTCATGATGGATCAACTCTTGTAATACTCATATTCATCAAGATCAATCAAGCAGGAAGTAGGGTATTACTATTGGAAATATGCCCTAGAGGCAATAATAAATTGTTATTATTATATTTCCTTGTTCATGATAATCGTTTATTACCCATGCTATAATTGTATTGATAGGAAACACAGATACATGTGTGGGCACATAGACAACACCATGTCCCTAGTAAGCCTCTAGTTGACTAGCTCATTGATCAACAGATGGTTACAATTTCCTAACCATGGACATTGGATGTCGTTGATAACGGGATCACATCACTAGAAGAATGATGTGGTGGACAAGACCCAATCCTAAGCCTAGCACAAAGATCGTAGTTCGTATGCTAAAGCTTTTCTAATGTCAAGTATCTTTTCCTTAGACCATGAGATTGTGCAACTCCCGGATACCGTAGGAATGCTTTGGGTGTACCAAACGTCACAACGTAACTGGGTGGCTATAAAGGTGCACTACAGGTATCTCCGAAAGTGTCTGTTGGGTTGGCACGAATCGAGACTGGGATTTGTCACTCCGTGTGACGGAGAGGTATCTCTGGGCCCACTCGGTAGGACATCATCATAATGTGCACAATGTGATCAAAGGGTTGATCACGGGATGATGTGTTACAGAACGAGTAAAGAGACTTGCCGGTAACGAGATTGAACAAGGTATCGGCATACCGACGATCGAATCTCGGGCAAGTATAATACCGCTGGACAAAGGGAATTGAATACGGGATTGATTGAATCCTCGACATCGTGGTTCATCCGATGAGATAATCGTGGAACATGTGGGAGCCAACATGGGTATCCAGATCCCGCTGTTGGTTATTGGCCAGAGATTTGTCTCGGTCATGTCTACGTGTCTCCCGAACCCGTAGGGTCTACATACTTAAGGTTCGATGACGCTAGGGTTATAGAGGAAGTTTGTATGTGGTTACCGAATGTTGTTCGGAGTCTCGGATGAGATCCCGGATGTCACAAGAAGTTCCGGAATGGTCCGGAGGTAAAGATTTATATATGGGAAATCCTATTTTGGCCACCAGAAAATGTTCGGGATTTTTCGGTATTGTACCGAGAAGGTTCTAGAAGGTTCCGGAGTGGGTCCCACCTGCATGGGGGGACCCACATGAACGTGGGTAGTGGGGGCAAGGCCCCACACCCCTGGTCAAGGCGCACCAAGATCCCCCTTAGAAGGAATAAGATCATATCCCGAAGGGATAAGATCAATATCCCTAAAAAGGGGGGATAACAATCGGTGGGGAAGGAAATGGTGGGATTTCTTTCCTCCCACCTTTGCCAACGCCCCAATGGACTTGGGGGGCAAGAAACCAGCCCCTCTACCCCTATATATAGTGGGGAGGCGCATGGGAGCTTCACACGAAGTTCTGGCGCAGCCCTCCCCCTCTCCCAAGTCCTCCTCTCTCGCGGTGCTTGGCGAAGCCCTGCAGGATTGCCATGCTCCTCCACCACCACCACGCCGTTGTGCTGCTGCTGGATGGAGTCTTCCTCAACCTCTCCCTCTCTCCTTGCTGGATCAAGGCATGGGAGACGTCACCGGGCTGTACATGTGTTGAACGCGGAGGTGCCGTCCGTTCGGCACTAGGATCTCCGGTGATTTGGATCACGACGAGTACGACTCCTTCAACCCCGTTCTCTTGAACGCTTCCGCTTAGCGATCTACAAGGGTATGTAGATGCACTCTCCTTCCCCTCGTTGCTAGTCTCTCCATAGATAGATCTTGGTGACTCGTAGGAAAATTTTGAATTTCTGCTACGTTCCCCAACAGTGGCATCATGAACTAGGTCTATTGCGTAGATTCTTTGCATGAGTAGAACACAAAGTAGTTGTGGGCATTGATCTTGTTCAATATGCTTACCGTTACTAGTCCAATCTTTATTCGGTGGCATTGTGGGATGAAGCGGCCTGGACCTACCTTTGTAATGTGTTTTCTGAATTTAGTGAAATGTGAAATTGACCGGAAGGTTTTTCGAAACTAGTGAAATGTGAAATTGACTTAAATGCTTTCTCTAAAATGAGTGAAATGGTAAAATTCAAACTAGCGAAAGTGCATCCAAGATTGATCTTGTTTTAAAGGTCTTGTCGTGCTGAATTCAAAAATATAAATATTTAAAAACTAGATATTTAGTTCAATAGTTATCAACCTTTTAGAATGTGGCATGGAAAATAAAGTGCAAGTATTTAGTACATGCATGCATCTCGTTCATCTGCTCTCTCTCTTACCCTACCACCTAACAAAAGTTACTACTGTGGACCCCGTCCAACCTTGTATATGTGTTTGTATAAGATTCATATTGCTAAAAAGGAGAAACAAAAGCATAGTGGGGTCTACCAACCACACCAATCTCAAAGCAACATTTGTGGTAGATTCTCCACCGATACCTCCCGTCACCGGTAGAAAAACTAATGAATACACACCATCCTGTTTGGGATTCCAGCTATACAAGAGAAGCTCAAAATAGCTAAATAAGAGGTCAGAAAATCAGGAATGAAAAAAAACTAACGCCGCATTTGGTTTGGCTCCGGTAAATTATTGATTTTATCGTATGGGGAAGCGCCGTTTCTGATAAGTTTTATGGAAAGTGCACTTCGTTTGGTTGCTGCATATGTGTTTCGGTTTTCCAATCAGCTCCGAAATGGGTGTTTTTAGTTTCGTGAAGTCCTTTATCAGAAAACACGGCGACGAAAGACAGTGCTGGTGTATGGTATTTTTTTATGTCAAAGTCGGCACAGTTTCAGTTTATCAGCAAGCAGTACAACTTTCACTTTTCACTAACATGTACTTCCTCCATTTACATTATGTAAGCGGTTTTGCATGTTTTTAATATGGACTTCATATGACTGAAATGAGTGAACAAATCCACTAGAATGAGTGAACAAATGCACTATAATAAATCTAATGCATCCAATTCAGAAAAAAGTTAGAGCATCTACAGCCGGACGCCTCAAACCTGCCTCATACGCCCGGGCGGGCCGCAGGTTCACGATCTTTTGACCCATACGAACTCCTTAAACGGGTCTCAAACGCCCGAACTGACCGGCACCCCTCATATCCAGCTCAAATATGGGGCGGATATGGGGGCGCCCAGGCACGCTCAACCCACCACAAATTGCACCAAATCCACACAAACCCTTCCACCTCCTCCCACCGCCCATGATCCTTTCCCGCGCCCGGATCCTTGCTGTCCTCCACCCATAGTTGTGGTCGAGCTCAAGTCCGGCAAGAAGAGGAATGATGGCTAAAGCTCCAACCAATAAATTGGGTTGGATGATGAAGAGGGCAATGTTGTCGGGATGAGTGGAAAAGCCACCGTGCCAAAGGATAACCGTCAAGTTATGTGAAACAAGTGGGAGAAAGCACGTGCTACCCATGATGCCGCGGCTACAAAAATGTCGTCCACATGGACGGGCGTTTTCTCTGCGAGGGAGAACAAGAAGTAGGAGAGTTACAAGATTATGTTGGATGCGCAAAAGAAAAGGATGGAGTGGGACCAAAAGAGGACGGAGAAGAAGCTCGAAATTGAGAGGGAGAAGATCGAGTTGGAGAAGCAACAAGCAGCAATCAAATGGAAACTCGAGAAGGCCAAGACATTTGGCGACATAGAGCTTGAGAAGGAGAGGTTGCAACTTGCATGGTACGCGGACGATGCGAGGATCATGTTGGCGAACGAAACCCTCTTGGAGGAGCATGCGAAGAAGTGGATTACGGACAAGAAGAAGGATATCAATGACCGTAGGGACTACAAGGCGGCAAGGGTGGCTGCGGCACGGATGCAGGCGGAGGAGGCAGCCCAGATGAAGGCGGAGTAGGCAGTCCGGGTGCAGGCGGAGCAGGACGCATTCCTCCTGGAGCACGACGCATTCCGCTCGGAGCAGACGCCCAGCCAGTGATCCTAGGCCATCTGTCACGCTCGGACATCGATTTCATTTTGCCATGTCCGGTTTGTTGAACTAAGATTTCCTTTTCTTTGTTTTGAACTTCCGAATTCGGACAATTTGTATTGTATGATCGATGTGCATGGATTGCATGGATTTGAGGTATGTGCATGCGCAGTGCAACATATGAGGGGCTGGCGGGGGCTATCCGCGGGCTTGCCCGGACGCGCCCGTGGGCATATAGGGGGACAGATTTGCCAAGTCCGGCTGTAAATGTTCTTAGAACATCTCTTATATTTATGAACGGGGGGACACTATTTTGTACTCTCTATGTTCCTAAATATTTGTCTTTCTAAAGATTTCAACAAGTGACTACATACGGAGCAAAATGAGTGAATCTACACTCTCAAATATGTCTATATACATCCGTATGTGGTAGTCCATTTGAAATCTCTAAAAACAAATATTTAGGAACGGAGGTATTATGTAATTTGTACTTTTCATCAATTTAAAGTTTATACGTAAATATAAACTTTAAACATAGAACTCTACAGTAGATTTGCTACTCCATGCTAAATTTGGGACATATACCAACCCTGATAAATTTCGGCTCTCTCAGCATGGGCACAACAATGATGATTGTGCTCGCCCCACCATTTTTTCTACTCATGTAGAGGAGTTAATTGCAAGGAAGTACCACACTTTGGCACGTCGTAACGAATCGGTACCACTAGTCATTTTTTTGCAGTTCGGTACCAACTTAAATCCTAAGTGTTGCAAAACGGTCTGACAGCCGTATAAGCACGTATTGACCACGTATCTGACCGACCGAGCCCACTTGTCAGGTGCCATGGTGGCGTACCTGCGCACACCCACGCCGCTGACTCGTCCCACCCGGCTCGGTCACTTTCTCTGGCTTGGTCGGGACGAACCCTAGTTTCCTCTCCCCTCTCCCTCCTCTCCCTCTCCTCTCTCAGGCGATGGAGGCTCCCGGCGGAGGCGGCGGTGCGGGCGGGTATGGAGACCTTCCCGGCCTCAGGAGCGATGACCACCTAGGTCTGGATGACGGCGACGGCTCTAGTTCATACTACTCCAGCGCAGACGATGAGGATTTGGAGGAGGAGGAGGAGGCATCGTTCATGGAGGACAAGGTGAGGCTGGCAGAGATATGGGTGGCCAACCCTAGCAGTAGCCATCAATGGACTAGTGGAGCTGCTGGCGGCGTGCTGTAAGTCCCTCTTTTCTCTCCTTCTTTCTGCCTATTTCAAAACAGGGGGCTAGGGTTCGTTGCTCATGTTAGTGTTAATTTGTGCTGTCAATTGTAGTTTGGATGATGCTGTTTGGGATGTTCAGATTCACTTTAATGCACAACATAATCTGGACAGGAAGATTTGCAGCTCAGATGTGACATTTTTGAAACTATATGCAATGATGCACACACAAGGTTATTCTTTCTCTGATGAACTGTACCACATGAAGAATTTAGGCAGAGGAGAGGAGAGAGAGGATGGGTTAGAATTGATTGATACAAACATCAAACTGCAGCAACTTAAGAAGGAATATGACCATAGTTTAGTTCTAAATTTGCTAGTGAGGGAAACAACACCTTTTGTATGTCAAATAGAATAAGATTTAGTGAGATCAAAGTACAGCAATGTCTGTCAGAGGAGAGAAGAAGATTTAGCAACTATACTGTATGAACCACCTGTTGTGTATGATCTCAGTGAGCCTGCAGTTCTTGATGTTGATCAACAAGGTGTTGTTTTTAATAATCAGTGCACCAGCAGTCCTACTCAACCTAGTACTGTGTGCACACAAGAGAGCAGAAATTTCAGTAAGGGGAAGCTCAAAGCTGTAGTGGAGGAGGAGGCACTGCTAGAGGAGGCACATAATAATAGTGATGACTCTATGGCTGCATATGACAGTGATACCAATCCTTTCTACATGGAGAAGTACATGATATGTGAAGACACAGAGATTATAGAGGGGAATATGTTAGAAGTTGAAGATCAAAATTCAGATGAAGATTCAGATGAGGATTCAAAAGGGGAACAAGTACATTATGAGGGTGACACTAAGGTTGAGGATTTGTTTGAGATGGAGGAGGAGGAGCAGGAGAAGGAGGATGCGGTCAATGTTGTTGCAAGATAAGAAGCACCAATGCAAAAACCTGCAAAAAGGAGGAAGAAGATGGCAGCTAGGAGAGGCCCTACTACCAGGTCTCATTCAAGTGTGTTGGAGGAGGTGAAACCTGATTTCAGTCCCTCATCAGATGAAGAAGATGATGGGTTGCTTTTTGAGGATGAAGATGATGGACATGAGCCATTGTCATTTGTTCTACCTAAAGGGAGGAAGAGTAGGGCCAAGAAAAGGAAACCAAGGATCTGGTACAATGACAAACTTGAGCAACCATATCAGCAGTTATGTCTGTACATGTGCTTTAAGGATCAAAAGCAATTCAGAGATGTTTTGTTGAGCTTGCACATCACACATGCCAGATACTTCATGTATCATAGAAACTCAGAACAAAGGATCATTGCCTGTTGTAAGCAAGAGCACTACCAGTTTTGCATAGTTGTTGCACTTATCAAAGGGGAGAAGACTCTTGCTATTAACAAAATAAGGCTGGAGCACACTTGCCCTAGCATCACTGAGACATCAAGGATTAGTGCCAAGTGGCTTGCAAAGACCTATGAGTCATTGTTTAGGTCTGATCCAACCACTAGAATACACACTCTGATTGACAACTGCAATGAGAAGTATGGTGTTGATGTGCCAACTCACATGGCCTATAGGGCCAAAAACCTTGTTGTAGAAGATATGCTAGGAGAGGACAAGAGCAGTATCCCGGACTTAGGGATTATGCTCAGACCATCATGGATACAAACCCTGGTAGTAGAGTTGTAGTTACAACAGTTACTCCAAAACCAACTACAAAAATACCACATCCAGGACCAAGGTTTCATGCTATGTTCTTCTGCACAAATGGAGCGAGGGAGGGATTTCTCAATGGATGCAGACCATTCATTAGTTAGTTATGCCTTCCTTGTATTATCGCTGCTGCTGAAATCATTGTTAATGTACATCACAAGCTATCATTGTTTAGTACTGCTTTATAGTGACTTAAATATATAGCTTAGTAGTGCGTTTTAGTGAGTTAAATATATAGTTTAGTAGTGCTTTATAGCATATGCTTTATAGTGCTTTTTAGTGACTTAAATATATAGTTTAGTAGTGCTTTGGTTGCAACAACAGGTGCTTTTTAGTGACTTAAATATATAGTTTAAATTGTTCTTTGGTTGCAACAACGGTTGTTGATGGATGCTTTATTAAGCTCACCACTTGTGCTCAAGTCCTTGCTGCCACTGGAAGAGATGGCAATAATAATATTTTCCCACTTGCATTTGCTATTGTTGGACAAGACGACACAACTAACTAGTGTTGGTTTCTACACCAACTGAAGATATGACTAGAGCAGAAGCTTGGAAATTTGGGCTTTATACTATCAAGTCTGATAGATAGAAGGTATGCATGCATCTTCCTGTTATGTTCTTTTTGTTATGTTCTTCTGCATTAGAGTTACTCTCTCCATTAGCTTGTTACGTTCTAGATGCAGTAGTATGGCACCAGTCTAGCAATGCTATGTGAACAGGGGCTACTAAATGCAGTAAACCAAAATTTTCCAAACTGCCATCAAAGATTTTGCCTTAGACACCTCTATGCAAATTTCGAGAATGTTGGGTTTTGGGAGGAAGATCTTAAGAAATGCATGGATAATGCCAGCTATGCTTATAACCAGCACAAGTTTAACATTGCCATGAATGGCCTGAAAAATGAGAGTGATGAAGCTTGGAAGTGGCTAAGTGGAATACCTAAGCACACATGGGCTAGGCATGCTTTTGACACTAACTGCAAGACAGACTTGGTTGTTAACAACTTGTCTGAGGTGTTCAACAAGTACATCCTAGATTTTAGGGGAAAACCTATTAGGACTATGGTTGATGGTATTAAGGAGAAGCAGATGGTGAGGTGGCATAGGAACAGAGAGAGAGAGAGAGAGAGAGGGGGGGGGGAAAGGCAGCTCTGTGGGAGATCACACCACATTATGCTGAGAAGCTAGAGGTGGAAAAGAAAAAGGCCAGATTCTGCAAACCTATTCAAGCTGGTGTAAACCTTTGGCAAGTGACCAATGGGTAGCAAACACATGTTGTAAACTTGGAACTTTATACATGTGGCTGCAGAAAGTGGGACCTGTCGGGCATACCATGCAACCATGCAATATCAGCAATTAACAAGGCAAAAAGATTTCCAAAGGTCTATGTTTGCAATTTCTTCATAACACATTTTTACATTGCTGCATATGAACCAATGGTATATCCAGTTCCTGGTGAACATGATTGGACAAGGACAAGTGGACCAGACATAGAGCCACCCAAATTTCATGTGAAGAAGAGGAGAAGTAAAGAGAAGAGAATAAAGGGCAGATCTGAGGTTCCAAAACCAAAGGACAGTTCAAAATTTGTTCGTGTTATACAAACGTTCAAAATTTGTTCTGCATTTGAAAAGTTGTACCAATTTTCAAATTTACTCAACAATTTATAAAATGTTTGCATTTTCAAAAAATGTTCTAGAATTGTTTTTTCGTGCTATACAAAAAAGTTTGAAGTTATCTAAAAATGTTACCATTTTCAATATTTTGTCCAGATATAGAAAAAAGCTTCGGGATTTTAAAATTGTTCTCGGGTTCAAAATTTCGTTCTTCATGTCAAATGTTGTACCTGTTTTCAAAATATCTTCACCAATTTAAAAATGTTTGTGTTCTCCAAAAATGTTCTGGAATTTGAAATTTTGTTCGTGTTTTACAAAAATTGTTTCCATTCTAAATTTTTTGTTCATGTACACAAAATATCTTCAGGATTTGAAAATTGTTCTCAGGTTCCAAATTTTGTTCTGCATTTCGACAGTTGTATCTGCTTTCCAAATGTGTTCACCAATTTAAAAATGTTTGCATTTTAAAAAATCTTCTGAAATTTGAAAATTTGATTGCGCTTTTCAAAAAAATGTTTCCATTTTCAATATTTTGTTCATATATACAAAAAAGCTTTAGGATTTTTAAATTTCTCTATAATTCAAAAAAAGTCTGTAATTTCAAAAGTTGTACCTCTTTTCAAAATATGTTAACCAATTAAAAATGTTTGTGTTTTCCAAAAATGTTCTGGAATTTGAAAGTTTGTTCGTGTTTTACATAAAAAAATCCAATTTCAATTTTTTGTTCACATAGACAAAAAACTTCAAGATTTTAAAATTATTCTCAGGTTCCAAATTTTGCTTTGAATTTTGAAAGTTGTACCTATTTTCAAAATATGTTCACCAATTTAAAAATGTTTGCGTTTTCCAAAAATATTCTGAAATTTGAAAATTTGTTCACGCTTTACAAAAAATGTTTCCATTTTCAGTTTTTTGTTCACATACACGAAAGATCTTCAGGATTTTGAAATTGTTCTATAATTCCAAATTTTGTTCTGTAATTTCAAAAAAGCGTTTGCAGTCTTAAGTAATGCTCAATTTACGTCGGTATGTTTAATTCATTTGACTTCGAGCCAAATATGTGCCACAGAGGCTCAGCTTGTGTAGTGGCTAGCAAAACCCTTGCACAGGCGTGAGGGCTGTAGTTCGAATTCCATCTCGGGCGCAGTTTTCTTTTTACGATTTTTTGCTCGCGCGAGTTCAATCCTAACGGGCCGGCCTAGTCACGCAAATCCTGTGCGAAAGGATGACTTTTTGATGCAGAATGCGTGCTCCCAGATATGGCTCTCGTGGCCTTCTGCCCCCGCGTTGGCCGTCTCGGTGTTGACGATGATGGTCGTGGCCTTCTATACCACCGCCCCAGGGTGAGGGCGCTCTAGCTTTGCGTCGTCGCTCAGTCAGACCTCACCGTCGACAACTTAAGCAACTTCAAGTCGTTGCTGGAGGTAAGGATCTTGTCTGTCCCCTCGGTAGCTGACTCCTGAGTTTATTTCATATTGTTTGGTATAATCAGTTATACTTATCTATATCATGCAACTTTATGGTAGTCCAGTGTATGTAAAGCTAACCCTTTGGTATAATTTTGGTTCTCTCCAATGTGCAATTAAGTAGCTCGCGTGCACAATTTCAGTAAATGTGTTCAATATCCATCCTTGTTCATACTCGTGATTTAATATGCATATTAAAACATCCTTCTAGTTGTATTGTGCTAGTGAAATCTTTTCTTTATTATTTAGCATAGTCACATATCATTGTATCTTTCTTGCCATCCCGATGACATTTTTAAAGTGTGGCGGCGTGTACGAAGCAGATTTTAGGCGAGGGAGGTGCTAGTGATGATTATACCTGCCATCTGTTAGGCCGGGGCAGGCTGCGGGCCAGGCCTACCAAAGCACGATGCAAAAACCCAGGCCCGAGCCCGGCCCAGCCCGGCCATTGGGCCTAAAAATCGGGCCTGAGCCCGGCCCATCATGCTAAAAGCCCGTTGGGCCTTGGGTCGGGCCTCTTCATTAACCCGCGAATACGACGGTCCAGGCCCGGCCTGGTCCGGCTTGAAATCTAGGCCCGAGACTAGCCCGTGGACAAGGTCGGGCCAGGCAGGGTCGGGCTTTTTCGGGCCGGGTCGGGCTGACCGGGCCAGGCTGCCCATGGCCAAGTCTAGTGATGAGTTACCTTGCATGTCCAGCAGAGCTGACCAAACGGGCTAGCCCGGCACGGTACAGCCCGGGCCATGCTAATCACGCCAGGCATGGCACGGCCCATAGGGGCATGGTTAGTAAGTGGGCCGTGTCGTGCCGACCCGCGTGCTGGCACGTCGGCCCGTTTAACATGCTAGGCTGCATATATAATTCCAAAAGGTATAAAAAAATAAACGGGCCATGCCATGCCAGCCCGTGTGACCAGCCTGCAGGCCCAGGCACGGCCCAAGCATGCCGCGGCCGGGCACGGCTCATTAGCCCGTGTCGTGGCTAGTCCATGACGGACCGTGCCGGCGTGCTCACGGGCTGGCCTGGTTGGCCCGGTCCCTTTGGCCAGCTTTGATGTCGAGCAGCGCGCTGGGTTCGTCCACCTCATGGGCAGCGCTCGCGGAGCCTGCCATTCTCGGCGACTTGCGGCGCCAATGAACGTCTTCTCTTGATCTCGCTTCGTAAAGGAATCAACCTAGCTAATGGCAGCAGCACCACATGGCATGGGCAATGCTGTCTTGATAGTTTCACTTTCACCTCCATGATTCCAATAGCAAACACGCAGGCCACCGACACCCCAATTGCAGTAGATATAGCTAGTCTGTCATCTACTACTGTTGCTTGCTGCATGTGTCAATACAAGACAAGACAAGACCGTCAGATTCTGCTCCAGCCTCCATGCAGATGCAACAAAAACAAAATGGTCTCAGCATTTTTATTAGCAAAAAGGAAGGGCAGTGGAACCGTGATTGATTGGTGCAATGGCTTTTCTACCACACAAATAGTCACTCATCCACTCAAGTTTTCTGGAATGAGTGAAATTAATGTGTTTTTAGTGAAATAATTTTACTGAAACTGAATAATTAAATTTGTGAGGATGAGTAAAAAAATATTCAAAAGAAACCTATTTCAAAAGAAATAGCAAGAACAAACCTATTTCGTAAGATGCGAAATAAACCTATTTTATAAGAAATGTGGTGAAATATATTTAGTGAAATGATTGAAATCAATTTTTATATGAGTGAAATATCAGTTTCGCAAGCGTGCAGTGAAATTAGTTTTGAAATATATCTTTTGTAATGGGTGGACAAGGTTTTTTTTAACAAGTGAAACATAGTTTTCTCAATTTAGTGAGTGTAATGTGTTTTCTGAATGAATGAAATCTATCTTTCGTAAATGAGTGTAATGTGTTTTCTAAAATGAGTGAAATCTATCATTTGTAAATGGTTGTAATGTGTTTTCTGAATTTAGTGAAATGTGAAATTGACTAAAATGCTTTCTCTAAAATGAGTGAAATGGTAAAATTCAAACTAGCCAAAGTGCATCCAAGATTGATCTTGTTTTAAAGGTCTTGTCGCGCTGAATTCAAAAATATAAACATTTCAAAACTAGATATTTAGTTCAAAAGTTATCAACCTTTTAAAATGTGGCATGGAAAATAAAGTGCAAGTATTTAGTACATGCATGCAGCTCGTTCATGTGCTCTCTCTCTCACCCTGCCACCTGACAAAAGGTACTGCTGTGGACCCCGTTCAACCTTGTATATGTGTTTGTATAAGATTCGTATTGCTAAAAAGGAGAAACAAAAGCATAGTGGGGTCTACCAGCCACACCAATCTCAAAGCAACGTTTGTGGTAGATTTTCCACCGGTACCTCCCGCCACCAGTAGAAAAACTTATGAACACACACCATCCTGTTTGGGATTCCAGCTATACAAGAGAAGCTCAAAATAGCTAAACAAGAGGTCAGAAAATCAGGAATGAAAAAATACTAACGCCGAATTTGGTTTGGCTCCAGTAAAGTATTGATTTTATCATATGGGGAAGCGCCGTTTCCGATAAGTTTTATGGAAAGCGCACTTCATTTGGTTGCTGCATATGCGTTTCGGTTTTCCAATCAGCTCCGATATGGGTGTTTTCAGTTTCATGAAGTCCTTTATCGGAAACCACGGCTACGAAAGATAGTGCGGGTGTATGGTATTTTTTTATGTTTAAGTCGGCACAGTTTCAATTTATCAGCAAGCAGTACAACTTTCACTTTTCACTAACATGTACTTCCTCCATTTACATTATGTAAGCGGTTTCGCATATTTTTAATATGGACTTCATATGACTGAAATGAGTGAACGAATCCACTAGAATGAGTGAACAAATGCACTATAATAAGTCTAATGCATCCAATTCAGAAAAAAGTTAGAGCATCTACAGCCAGACGCCTCAAACCTGCCTCATACGCCCGGGCGGGCGCCGGTTCACGATCTTTTGACCCAGACGAACTTCTTAAACGGGCCTCAAACGCCCAAACTAACCGGCACCCCTCATATCCAGCTCAAATATGCGGCAGATATGGGGGCGCCCGGGCACGCTCAACCCACCGCAAATAGCACCAAATCTACACAAACCCTTTCTCCTCCTCCCGCCGCCACGAACCTTTCCCGCGCCCGGACCCTTGCTGTTCTCCAGCCCTAGTTGTGGCTGAGCTCAAGTCCGGCAAGAAGAGGAATGATGGCTCAAGCTCCAACCAATCAATTAGGTTGGACGATGAAGAGGACGATGTTGTCGTGACAAATGGAAAAGCCACTATGCCAAAGGATAACCGTCAAGTTATGTGAAATAAGTGGGAGAAAGCACGTGCTACCCGTGATGCCACAGCTACAAAAATGTCGTCCACATGGACGGGCATTCTCTCTGCGAGGCAGAACAAGAAGGAGGAGAGGTACAAGCTTATGTTGGATGCGCAAAAGAAAAGGATGGAGTGGGACTGGA
This sequence comes from Triticum dicoccoides, assembly GCF_002162155.2. Taxonomy (NCBI): domain Eukaryota; kingdom Viridiplantae; phylum Streptophyta; class Magnoliopsida; order Poales; family Poaceae; genus Triticum; species Triticum dicoccoides. The sequence goes on from NC_041385.1 coordinate 813,741,589, forward strand.
AGAGGGCAGAGAAGAAGCTCGAAATTGACAGGGAGAAGATCGAGTTGGAGAAGCAACAAGCAGCGATCAAATGGAAACTCGAGAAGGCCAAGACATTTGGCGACATATAGCTTGAGAAGGAGAGGTTGCAACTCGCATGGTACGCGGACGATGCGAGGATCATGTTGGCGGACGAAACCCTCTTGGATGAGCATGCGAAGAAGTGGCTTACGGACAAGAAGAAGGATATCAATGACTGTAGGGACTACGAGGCGGCAAGGGTGGCTGCGGCACGTATGCAGGCGGAGGAGGCAGCCCAGATGAAGGCGGAGCAGGCAGTCCGAGTGCAGGCGGAGCAGGACACATTCCTCCTGGAGCACGACGCATTCCGTTCGGAGCAGACGCCCAGCCAGTGATCCCAGGCCATCTGTCACGCTCGGACATCGATTTCATTTTGGCATGTCCGGTTTGTTGAACTATGATTTGCTTTGCTTTGTTTCGAACTTTCGAATTCAGACAATTTGTATTGTATGATCGATGTGCATGGATTGCATGGATTTGAGGTATGTGAATTGATACGTCTCCAACGTATCTATAATTTTTGATTGTTCCATGCTATTATATTACCTGTTTTGACTGATTATGGGCTTTATTATACACTTTTATATTACCTTTGGGACTAACCTATTAACTAGAGGCCCAGCCATATTGCTGTTCTATTGCCTGTTTCAGTATTTCGAAGAAAAGGAATATCAAACGGAGTCCAAACGGAATGAAACCTTCGGCAACGTGATTTTTTGGAAGATTATCATCCTGGAGACTTGGAGTCCACGTCAGAAGATACTCGAGGAGCCCAGGAGATAGGGGGCGCCCCCCCTACTGGGCGCACCTCCCTGTCTCGTGGACCCCTCGAGCACCCCCCGACCGACTTCTTTCGCCTATATAAGCCTACGTACCCTAAAACCATTGAATATCAAGATAGATCGGGAGTTCCGCCGCCGCAAGCCTCTGTAGCCACCAAAAACCTCTCGGGAGCCCATTCCGGCACCCTGCCGGAGGGGGAACCATCACGGGTGGCCATCTTCATCATCCCGGCGCTATCCATGATGAGGAGGGAGTAGTTCACCCTCAAGGCTGAGGGTATGTACCAGTAGCTATGTGTTTGATCTCTCTCTCTCTCTCTCTCGTGTTCTCTCTATGGCACGATCTTGATGTATCGCGAGCTTCACTATTATAGTTGGATCTTATGATGTTTCTCCCCCCTCTACTCTCTTGTGATGAATTGAGTTTTCCCTTTGAAGTTATCTTATTGGATTGAGTCTTTATTTGAGAACACTTGATGTATGTCTTGCCGTTCTTATCTGTGGTGACAATGGGATATCATGTGCCACTTGATGTATGTTTTGGTGACCAACTTGCGGGTCCCGCCCATGAACCTATGCATAGGGGTTGGCACATGTTTTCTTGACTCTCCGGTAGAAACTTTGGGGCACTCTTTAAGGTACTTTGTGTTGGTTGGATGAATTTGAGATTGTGTGATGCATATCGTATAATCATGCTCACAGATACTTGAGGTGACAATGGAGTATCTAGGTGACATTAGGGTTTTGGTTGATTTGTGTCTTAAGGTGTTATTCTAGTACGAACTCTTGCATAGATTGATCCGAAAGAATAACTTTGAGGTGGTTTCGTACCCTACCATAATCTCTATGTTTGTTCTCCGCTATTAGTGGCTTTGGAGTGACTCTTTGTTGCATGTTGAGGGATTGGTATATGTGATCTATCTATGTTATTATTGTTGAGAGAACTTGCACTAGTGAAAGTATGAACCCTAGGCCTTGTTTCCTATCATTGCAATACCGTTTACGCTCATGTTTATCATTAGTTACCTTGCTGTTTTTATAATTTCAGATTACAAATACCTTTATCTACCATCCATTTTGCACTTGTATCACCATCTCTTCGCCGAACTAGTGCACCTATACAATCTACCATTGTATTGGGTGTGTTGGGGACACAAGAGACTCTTTGTTATTTGGTTGCAAGGTTGTTTGAGAGAGACCATCTTCATCCTACACCTCCTACGGATTGATAAACCTTAGGTCATCCACTTGAGGGAAATTTGCTACTGTCCTACAGACCTGTGCACTTGCAGGCCCAACAACGTCTACAAGAAGAAGGTTGTGTAGTAGACATCATGAATGCGCAGTGCAACATATGAGGGGCTGGCGGGGGCTGTCCGCGGGCTTGCCCGGACGCGCCCGTGGGCATATAGGGGGACAAATTTGCCAAGTCCGGCTGTAGATGCTCTTAGAACATCTCTTATATTTATGAACGGAGGGACAATATTTGTACTCTCTCTATTCCTAAATATTTGTCTTTCTAGAGATTTCAACAAGTGACTACATACGGAGCAAAATGAGTGAATCTACACTCTAAAATATGTCTATATGCATCCGTATGTGGTAGTCTATTTGAAATCTCTAAAAAGACAAATATTTAGGAATGGAGATATTATGTAATTTGTACTTTTCATCAATTGAAAGTTTATACGTAAATATAAACTGTAAACCTAGAACTCTAGAGTAGATTTGCTACTCCATGCTAAATTTGGGACATATACCAACCCTGATAAATTTCGGCTCTCACAGCATGGGCACAACAGCGATGATTGTGCTTGCCCCACCATTTTTTCTACTCATGTAGAGGAGTTAATTGCAAGGAAGTACCACACTTTGGCCCGTTGTAACGAATCAGTACCACTAGTCATTTTCTTGCAGTTCAGTACCAACTCAAAGCCTAAGTGTTGCAAAACAGTCTGACAGCCGTATAAGCACGTATTGACCACGTATCTGACCGACCAAGCCCAACTGTTAGGTGCCACAGTGGCGTAGCTGCGCGCACCCGCGCCGCTGACTCGTCCCACCCGGCTCGGTCGCTTTCTCTGGCTCGGTCGGGTCGAAACCATACGGGACGAACCCTAGTTTCCGCTCCCCTCTCCCTCCTCTCCCTCTCCCCTCACAAGCGATGACGGTGGCGACTCCCGGCGGCAGCGGCGGTGCGGGCGGGTGTGGAGACCTTCCCGGCCTCAGGAGCGATGACCACCTAGGTCTGGATGACGACGACGGCTCCAGTTCATACTACTCCAGCGCAGACGCTGAGGATTTGTAGGAGGAGGAGGTGCTGTCCATGGAGGACAGGGTGAGGTTGGCAGAGATATGGGTGGCCAACCCTAGCAGTAGCCATCAATGGACCAGTGGAGCTGCTGGCGGCGTGCTGAAAGTCCCTCTTTTCTCTCCTTCTTTCTGCCTATTTCAAAATAGGGGGCTAGGGTTAGTTGCTCATGTCAGTGTTAATTTGTGATGTCAATTGTAGTTTGGATGATGTTGTTTGGGATGTTCGGATTCACTTTGATGCACAACATAATGTGGATAGGAAGATTTGCAGCTCAGATGTGATAATTCTGAACCTATATGCACTGATGCACACACAAGGTTATTCTTTCTCTGATGAACTATACCACATGAAGAATTTAGGCAGAGGAGAGGAGAGAGAGCATGGGTTAGAATTGATTGAGACAAACATCAAACTGCAGCAACTTAAGAAGGAATATGACCATAGTTTAGTTCTAAATTTGCTAGTGAGGGCAACAACACCTTTTGTGTATGTCAAATAGAAGAGGATTTAGTGAGATCAAAGTACAACAATGTCTGTCAGAGGAGAGAAGAAGATTTAGCAATTATACTGTATGAACCACCTGTTGTATGATCTCAGTGAGCCTGCAGTTCTTGATGTTGATCAACAAGGTGTTGTTTTTAATAGTCAGTGCACCAGCAGTCCTACTCAACCTACTACTGTGTGCACACAAGAGAGCCGAAATTTCAGTAAGGGGAAGCTCGAAGTTGTAATGGAGGACAAGGCACTGCTAGAGGAGGCACATAATAATAGTGATGACTCTAAGGCTGTATATGATAGTGATAACAATCCTTTCTGCATGGAGAAGTACATGATATATGAAGACACAGAGATAATAGAGGGGAATATGTTAGCAGAGCAAGAAGTTGAATATCAAGATTCAGATGAAGATTCAGATGAGGATTCAGAAGAGGAACAAGTACATTATGAGGGTGACACTGAGGTTGAGGATTTATTTGAGATGGAGGAGGAGGAGAAGGAGAAGGAGGATGAGGTCAATGTTGTTGCAAGAGAAGAAGCACCAATGCAAAAACCTGCAAAAAGGAGGAAGAAGATGGTAGTTAGGAGAGGCCCTACTACTAGGTCTCATTCAAGTGTGTTGGAGGAGGTGAAACCTGATTTCATTCCCTCGTCAGATGAAGAAGATGATGGGTTGCTTGTTGAGGATGAAGATGATGGACATGAGCCATTGTCATTTGTTCTACCTAAAGGGAGGAAGAGTAGGGCCAAGAAAAGGAGACCAAGGATCTGGTACAATGACAAACTTGAGCAACCATATCAGCAGTTATGTCTGTACATGTGCTTTAAGGATCAGAAGCAATTCAGAGATGCTTTGTTGAGCTTGCACATCACACATGCCAGAGACTTCAGGTATCACAGAAACTTAGACCAAAGGATCATTGCTTGTTGTAAACAAGAGCACTGCCAGTTTTGCATAGTTGTTCTAGTTATCAAAGGGGAGAAGACTTTTGCTATTAAGAATATAAGGCTGGAGCATACTTGCCCTAGCAGCACTGAGACATCAAGGATTAGTACCAAGTGGCTTGCAAAGACCTATGATTCATTGTTCAGGTCTGATCCAACCACTAGCATACACACTTTGATTGACAACTGCAATGAGAAGTATGGTGTTGATGTGCCAAGGCACATGTCCTATAGGGCCAAAAACCTTGTTGTAGAAGCTGTGCTAGGAGAGCACATGAAGCAGTATCCCAGACTTAGGGATTATGCTCAGACCATCATGGATACAAACCCTGGTAGTAGAGTTGTAGTTACAACAGTTACTCCAAAACCAACTACAAAAATACCACATCCAGGACCAAGGTTTCATGCTATGTTCTTCTGCACAAATGGAGCAAGGGAGGGATTTATCAATGGATGCAGACCATTCATTGGTTAGTTATGCCTTCCTTGTATTATCACTGCTGCTGAAATCATTGTTATTGTACATCACAAGCTATCATTGTTTAGTACTGCTTGATAGTGACTTAAATATATAGCTTAGTAGTGTTTTTTAGTGAGTTAAATATATAGTTTAGTAGTGCTTTATAGCATATGCTTTATAGTGCTTTTTAGTGACTTAAATATATAGTTTAGTAGTGCTTTGGTTGCAACAACAGGTGCTTTTTAGTGACTTAAATATATAGTTTAAATTGTTCTTTGGTTGCAACAATAGGTGTTGATGGATGCTTTATTAAGCTCACCACTTGTGCTCAAATCCTTGCTGCCACTGGAAGAGATGGCAATAATAATATTTTCCCACTTGCATTTGCTATTGTTGGACAAGAGGACACAACTAACTAGTGTTGGTTTCTACACCAACTGAAGATATGACTAGAGGAGAAGCTTGGAAATTTGGGCTTTATACTATCAAGTCTGATAGACAGAACGTATGCATGCATCTTCCTATTATGTTCTTTTTGTTATGTTCTTCTACATTAGAGTTACTCTCTCCATTAGCTTGTTACGTTCTAGATGCAGTAGTACGGCACCAGTCTAGCAATGCTATGTGAACAGGGGCTACTAAATGTAGTAAACCAAGTTTTTCCAAACTGCCATCAAAGATTTTGCCTTAGACACCTCTATGCAAATTTCCAGAATGTTGGGTTTTGGGAGGAAGATCTTAAGAAATGCATGGATAATGCCAGCTATGCTTATAACCAGCACAAGTTTAACATTGCCATGAATGGCCTGAAAAATGAGAGTGATGAAGCTTGGAAGTGGCTAAGTGGAATACCTAAGCACACATGGGCTAGGCATGCTTTTGACACTAACTACAAGACAGACTTGGTTGTTAACAACCTGTCTGATGTGTTCAACAAGTACATCCTAGATTTTAGGGAAAAACCTATTAGGACTACGGTTGATGGTATTAAGGAGAAGCAGATGGTGAGGTGGCATAGGAACAGAGAGAGAGAGAGAGAGAGAGAGAGAGAGAGAGAGAGAGGAAAGGCAGCTCTGTGGGAGATCACACCACATTATGCTGAGAAGCTAGAGGTGGAAAAGGAAAGTGCCAGATTCTGCAAACCTATTCAAGCTGGTGTAGACCTTTGGCAAGTGACCAGTGTGCAGCAAAGACATGTTGTAAACTTGGAACTTTATACATGTGGCTGCAGAAGTGGGACGTGTCTGGCATACCGTGCAACCATGCAATATCAGCAATTAACAAGGCAAAAAGATTTCCAATGGACTATGTCTGCAATTTCTTCAGAAAACCTTTTTACATTGTTTCATATGAACCAATGATATATCCAGTTCCTGGTGAACATGTTTGGACAAGGACAAGTGGACCAGACATAGAACCACCCAAATTTCATGTGAAGAAGGGGAGAAGGAAAGATAAGAGAATAAAGGGTGGATTTGAGGTTCCAAAACTAAAGGACAGTTCAAGAATGGCCACTGTAACATGCAACAAGTGTGGGCTCCAAGGCCATAGGTTCACCAACTGCAAGCAATAGTTGAGACCAGAGTTGGCTATGAGGAAAAACAAGCATGTGGTAAACCCTTGTTAATTGCTTTGGTTTCCTTGTATGTTTTATGTCATAAGCCCTTGTGACTAACTACCATGTTTCCTTGTTTGTTTCCAAGGCACCTGCCAGATCAAGGAATGAAGCTACTCCACCTGCAAGATCAATCTAGGAATGAAGATACCCCACCAGGAAGATCACAGCAGCCACCATCAAGATCACAACAGCCACCAGCAAGGTCTGCTAGTGCAAGATCTGCTTCTACAAGATCTGCTACTGCCAGATCTGCAAGAAGGTCAGCTTCTACAAGTGTTCCAAGGCCTTTCACTGCCCCAAGATATGCTGTTGGAGCTTCATCTTCTGGTCCTTCTACTTTTGGTGCTCCTCCTTCAAGCGTCCCAAGGAGTCATACTGGCTGGATGTCATTCTTTACTACCATTGGTAACAACTGAGTGATAGAATGGGAAAGGTGCAATTTATGATTCCGAACGATGAATGTTGCAACTTTGGTCTGATGTGTACTAGAAAATGCTTATGGGTTTTGCTTCTGAACTAAGTTATTTGTGCTTCCAAACTATGTATGTTCCGATGGAGTACTAAGTTGGGTCTGATGTGTAATAAGTCTCATCTGAGCAATGTTTAATATGTACTAAGTTTAATGTGATTCTGAACTATGTATGTTCTGATATTTGTTTGTTTTTAGCATAATATGATATTTGTTTGTTTTTATCTTCATATGATATTTGTTTGTTTGATTCTGGACTAGTTTGGTTTAGGGTGGCTCGGCGTCGACGGAACCCTAACCACCCAACTAGTTTGGTTTAGGGTGGCTCGGTGTTGATGAAACCCTAACCACCCAACTAGTTTGGTTTAGGGTGGCTCGGCGTCGATGAAATCCCAACCACCCAACTAATTTGGTTTAGGGTGGCTCGGTGTCGATGGAACCCCAACCACCCAACTTGTTTGGTTTATAGGGTGCCTTGGCGTCGACGGAACCCCAACCACCCAACTTGTTTGGTTTAGGGTGCCTCGGGATCGACGGAACCCCAACCACCCAACTTGTTTGGTTTAGGGTGCCTCGGCGTTGACGGAACCCCAACCACCCAACTTGTTTGGTTTAGAGTGCCTCCGCGTCGACGGAACCCCAACCACCCAACTTGTTTGGTTTAGGGTGCCTCCGCGTCGATGGAACCCTAACTACCCAAATTGTTTGGTTTAGGGTGCCTCCGCGTCGACGGAACCCTAACCACCCAAATTGTTTGGTTTAGGGTGCCTCGGCATCGATGGAACCCTAACCACCAAACCCTAACCATCTAACAGCCATCAAAGCAACATATATCATCATAGGTATAACTTGAGCCATCTAACAAAGTATTAGCTAAATACCACAGCATAGTGAAGTTCAACATAACCATAGATTCTTACAACCATAATTAATAGATTCTTACAACATTAGCTAAAGACCATAGCATAATAGAGTTCAACATATATCACAACTACTGCATCCATACATTACACTTCATTAAACCACCCTTCACAAAAGATTAGCAAAGCCTTCTATCAAAGCAACATATATCATGATAGGTATGATCTGCTTCATCTAGCCAGTTCATCTTCATCTACCTCATTCCTTAAAGATGTCATGGGTCAACTTCAACTTCTCTTTGCTCTTCTCCAGTGCCTTGAACTGAACATTCGGCTGGAGCTTGAGCTCATCCCTGCGGTTTATCAGATTCTCATGTCCCTTCTTGAGTTGGTATTGAACTGCAAAAAGAATGACTAGTGGTACTGATTCGTTATGCCTTGTCGAAGTGTGGTAGTTCCTTGCAATTAAATCCATGTAGAGCGATCTCCACCTTATATACGTGGTGCTACCTCCTGCAACAGACATACGCATGCATTCCTGCTCTTCGTCTTGCTCAGCTCACGCTCCCTCACCGTGAGACGCGCACAAGGATGGCCGAGACCAACGGCAACGGCGCCGCGGGCAGCGTGACGGTGCCACTGATGCTCCACGGGCGCGTGGCGATCGTGACGGGCGGCACTGGCGGCATCGGCTCAGCCATGTCGAAGCATCTGGCGGCCCTGGGCGCGTGCGTGGCGGTGGCCTACGTCGGGGACCCGGCGCCGGCCAAGGACCTTGTGTCCGGCATCAACGCCGTGCACGACGGCGACACGCCATGGGCCATCGCCGTGGAGGCGGACATGTCGGACGCGGCGCAGGTGCGGGTGCTATTCGACGCGGCGGCGGCGGCATTCGGCGGGGAGCTGCACGTGCTCGTCACAACAGCGGCGGTGCTGGACTACTCGTACCCGGCGCTGGCGGAGACGAGCGAGGTGACATACGATGCTGCATTCGGTGTTAATGCGCGGGGCACCTTCCTATGCCTCCGGTTGGCGGCCAACCAGCTGGCGCGCAATGGGCGGGGCTGCATCGTCACCTTCTCGTTGTCGAGGGTAAGGTCGCTACGGCCGGGCTACGCGGCGTATGCGGCCAGCAAGGCGGCGGTGGAGACGATGACGAGGATCCTGGCTATTAGAAGGGAGAGAAGGGATTGGTGGAATAATTCATTGTATTGCTTGAGCCTCATGGGCATATATATAGGAGTACAATGATTAGCTTGGAGTATAAGACAAGCCAGAACAAATCCTAGTCTATCTCGTCTTTCCTAATATTCAATATACTCAACATCCCCCCGCAGTCACAACGGTAGCAACGCAGACGGTGAGGCTAGAGAAGAATCTGGAGGTAAGCC